>NC_136267.1:13115928-13274928 GCF_964187855.1 Myxine glutinosa
CCCTCTCTCCCCATCTTGTCTCCCGCTCCCTTTATTTCGTCTTATGTGTCCGTTTTTGTTTTTTTTGGCATTAATGTTAGCTCTTACACGAGCTTCGATCTTGCGTAAAAAACAAAACAAAACATACAATGGCCATTTTATCCTTTGAGCACCAGATTCTATAATTCAAAGCATATACTTCTTAAAAGAACATCACAACAAAATATTGATCTATTCATAAGCTCACAGCATAGTTTGTGTGTTGAGATTTACCAACACTATTCTTCCTTCACTATCACTATTGCACTCGTTAATGGTTAAAAAGTTTTAAAAGTTGTTTCATGTCTATACGCTCGTGCTACATAGACGCTACATTAAGTGGGGATTCACTTTTCGTTGCACTAAACCGGCTGTCCTATTTGCTAGCATAAGCTAATGGATGTAAAATACCTCACGGTGCCGATAGAAAAGTTGAGAGCATCGTGTTGGTACCCTGTGCAAATTCTAAACCTCCGCCATGACTATTGCTGACGATTTATTTCACCTTTCACCGATTGACCTCAAAAAATAGGCTTCCATCTTGTCACTACCTTTACCAGCTGGTGAAGTTTCGTGAAGATTGGAGTAAAAATGTGATTTGCAAGCGATTGAAATACAAACAGCACCAGACTAGCATTAGGTAGAGCGTATAGGTATACATATAGGTATACGCTCTAAATCCACCAGGCTAAACATTTTATGTTTTGTATCCAAATAATGGATCTACACCAAAATATAATTGACTTGCTCTTGTCACCTACCTAATTCATCTCCTAAGTTTTGTCATATCTCGTCCACAACATTTTGAAATGTCATGTTAGATATCGTTTTGTTTCCATCTCTCAATGGTGAAGAATCACTAAAAACATTATTAGATCCGGATTCGTATCTTCACCAAAATCGAATCAATTCGACCATGTTACACACCCATCTGGTCCACCAAATTTTGTCCGAATCCATCTACATCTTTTGCAATACCTGCTAACAGAGAGACAAACGATCAAACCTGCAAGATGTTGTGCAAAGCACAATACGTGCGAAACCCCAAAAACAAATTTTACTAGTTGCGAAATCCCTAAAACAAATTTTACTAGTTGCGAAATCGCTAAAACAAATTTCACTAGTTGCGAAATCCCTAAAACAAATTTTACTACTTGTGAAATCTCTAAAACAAATTTTACTAGTTGCAAAATCCCTAAAACAAATTTTACTAGTTTCAAAATCTCTAAAACAAATTTTACTAGTTTCAAAATGTCTAAAACAAATTTTACTAGTTTCAAAATCTCTAAAACAAATTTTACTATTTGCGAAATCCCTAAAACAAATTTTACTAGTTGAGAAATCCCTAAAACAAATTTTAATAGTTGCGAAATCTCTAAAACAAATTTGACTATTTGCGAAATTTCTCGCAAATTTCTCTAAAACGAAATTTCTAAAACAAATTGTACTAGTTGCGAAATCTCTAAAACAAATTTTACTCGTTGCGAAATCCCTAAAACAAATTTTACTAGTTGCAAAAATCTCTAAAACAAATTTTACCAGTTGCAAAATCTCTAAAACAAATTTTGCTAGTGGCAAAAATCCCTAAAACAAATTTTACTAGTTGCAAAATCCCTAAAACAAATTTTACTAGTTGCGAAATCTCAAAAACAAATTTTACTAGTTGCGAAATCTCAAAAACAAATTTTACTAGTTGCGAAATCTCTAAAACAAATTTTACTAGTTGCGAAATCTCTAAAACAAATTTTACTAGTTGCAAAATCCCTAAAACAAATTTTACTAGCTGTGAAATCCCTAAAACAAATTTTACTAGCTGTGAAATCCCTAAAACAAATTTTACTAGTTGCGAAATCCCTAAAACAAATTTTACAAGTTCCGGAATCCCTAAAACAAATTTTACCAGTTGTGAAATCTCAAAAACAAATTTTACTAGTTGCAAAATCTCTAAAACAAATTTTAGTAGTTGCAAAATCTCTAAAACAAATTTTAGTAGTTGCAAAATCTCTAAAACAAATTTTACTAGTTGCAAAATCTCTAAAACAAATTTTACTAGTTGCGAAATCTCAAAAACAAATTTTACTAGTTCCAAAATCTCTAAAACAAATTTTACTAGTTGCAAAATCTCTAAAACAAATTTTACTAGTTGCGAAATCTCTAAAACAAACTTTACTAGTTGCGAAATCTCAAAAACAAATTTTGCTAGTTGCAAAATGTCTAAAACAAATTTTACTAGTTGCGAAATCTCTAAAACAAATTTTACTAGTTGCGAAATCTCAAAAACAAATTTTGCTAGTTGCAAAATGTCTAAAACAAATTTTACTAGTTGCGAAATCCCTAAAACAAATTTTACTAGTTGCAAAAATCTCTAAAACAAATTTTACTAGTTGCGAAATCCCTAAAACAAATTTTACTAGTTGCGAAATCTCGAAAACAAATTTTACTAGTTGCGAAATCTCGAAAACAAATTTGATTTAAAAAAATATTGGTGGTTGAATCAAATGACCAAATACAATGCCCTTCATAAGTATTGGAACAATGAAGTCAAATTTGTTATTATTTCTATATACTCAAGAAATTTGGATTTAAGATCAAAAGAGGAACCTGAGGCAATAGTGCAGAAGGTCAGATTTTATTTCTTGGTATTTCTATGTATATATGTTTTACTATTGCAGAACAATAGCACTTTTTGTGTTCAGTTCCCCCATTTTAGGGCAGCATAAGTATCGTTACAGATTAGTTTAAAGTAAGTTAAAGTAGTATTATAGTTAGTATTTGGTTACATATCCATTGCATACAATAGCTGCATCGAGCCTGTGACCCATCAAATCACCAAACTCTTGGTATCTTCCTTTGGGATGCTTTGCCAAGTCTTTACTGCAGCCATTTTCAGTTGTTGTTTGGTTTGGGGGTTTCTGGCTTTTTATCTTCTTCAGCAAGTGAAATGCTCCATTGGATTTAAATCAGGAGATTTGACTTGGCCAGTCCAAAACCTTCCATTTTTCCCCTGGTGACTCCTTAGTTGCGTTGGCAGTGTGTTTTGTGTCATTGTCTTACTGCGTGGTGAAGCACTGCCCAATGAGTTTGGATTCATTTTCTTGTACATAGGCAGACAAAATGTTTCTGTAAACTTCCAAATTCATTCTGCTGCTGCCACTATTAGTTACATCATCAATAATGATGAGTGAACCAGTTCCAGAGGCAGCCATGCAAGCCCAAACCATGACACTTCCTCCACCATGCTTCACACACGACGTAGTATGTTTTGGATCATATGCAGGTCCTTCCTTTCTCCACACTTTCACCTTTCCATCGTTTTGGTGAAGGTTTATATTGGTCTCATCTGTCCTTAAAACTTTGTTACAGAACTCACTCACTCACCTCTGTACTTATTGGCAAATTATAATCTGGCGTTTCTATTGTTGGTGCTGATCAGAGGTTTGCGTCTTGCGGTGTAGCCTTTGTAAATCTGCTGTTAAAGTCTTATACGTATAGTAAATTGTGATACTTTCACCCCTATGCTCTGGAGGTTGTTGGTGATGTCACTGATAGTTATTTTGGGTTTTTCTTCACAGCTCTGATGATTTTTATCATCAACGACAGTTGTTCTCCTTGGCCGACCTGGCCATTGTCTATTGCTAAGTACACTCGTGGTTTCTTTATTTTTCAAGATATTCCAAGTTGTTGTATTTGTTATGCCCAATTTTTGTGCTATGGTTCTAATTGAGTTATTCTGTTCTTTCAGCTTCCAAATTGCTTCCTTTTCTTTAATCGACAATTCTCTGGTCTTCATGTTGGTTTATGTCTGCTGGACTCCAACGGCAGACTTCCTCGGGCAAAAAAAGAGGTTAAAACCAAAGACTGGACATTCATAGCTCTTTTATGTGTGAACAAGCAATGGGACAAGAAACACCTATCAGTCATGTCATCTGCTCCAATACTTATGCTTATCTAAAATGGGGGAACTGAACACATGTAAAGTGCTATTGTTCTACAATAGTAAAACATTTATGTATGGAAATACCAAGAAAAAAGCTGATCTTGTGATCACTCATCTTTACTGATAAAGCTACAAATCGACCAGTTGATCAATAATTCCCTGCCTTATTTATCAATCAAGTCGCATTGAAAAAACTGGTCACTAAACCAAATATTTGACAAAACAACATTGTCCCCACCTTCCCGAAGGCCATTGACTATGAGAAGGAGAAACGGATCAGCTTGGTCATTCAGGCCGAGAACGTTGTTCCTTTTGCCAAACCATATGAGCATCCATCTTCATCCACCGTGACCATCACAATCCTCGATATGCATGCACGTCCTGACTTCTGGCCCAAGGTACAAACGGTACCTGTGGACCCAAGTTCTCCTCTGGGTATGAATCTTTTTCACTTGAATACCCGCTGTACAGAAGAATGTGAGGGTATGCTACTATGGTAAGTCAATGTGTTGGTCTCTTGGTGTTTTACATCTTACCTTAGGTCCTCGAGGTATTTGGCAGCTTTTTAATCAATGAATGTATCTTATTGAACTCCGCATCACCATCCAAAGAGATCTGTGGCATGTTTTCCTGGCTGTAGGTTTAGTATGCTGAAGGACCCTGCAGGTGTGGTTACCATTGATCCAAACAGTGGTGTGCTTAGAATGGTGTCACCGTTCCCTCCAGATACAACTTTTGGACCAAACAATACCTATGCCATTCTTGTGGGGGTTGAGAACACAGGTGGGTAAATATCTCGAGGGGTCAGAGTTGAGTTGTTTTTGATAGTTGTTAAAATTGTGGTGATGAACTAGTGCACATTAAGTGTTGTCTTCATCACTTTTATGGAGGTTCGGTTGGTATAATGTAAAAATTCACTGTTAAATAGATAATCGATAAACTGACAATAAAATGTCCAGGAATACAGGTATAAATTCAATCATAATGATCCTCTGACTGTGTGTTTGCGGGGGGGAGGGGGGAGGGTGAGGGGGGGGAGGAGGAGGTGCGGCGGAGGATGGGAGGGGGATGGGAGGGGGATGGGAGAAGGGGGATGGGAGGAGAATGGGAGGAGAATGGGAGGAGAATGGGAGGGGGTGGGAGGGGGTGGGAGGGGGATGGGAGGGGGATGGGAGAAGGGGGATGGGAGGAGAATGGGAGGAGAATGGGAGGAGAATGGGAGGGGGGTGGGGGTGGGAGGGGGATGGGAGGGGGATGGGAGGGGGATGGGAGAGGGATGGGAGAGGAATGGGAGAGGAATGGGAGAGGGATGGGAGAGGAAGAGTGGGGGAAAGGGGATTCATAGATAGAATGTGTTAAGAATGGTACGGACCAACTGTGTGTTTGAGTAAATTGGATTGACTATTGTATTGAATTACCATAGATATCTATAGTGGTAAACCATATGGTTAAACGTGCACTGAGGAGGCAGTGACTGTAGATCTTAAAGGATAATAGGGTAAGGTTGCATTGCGTAAGACCACCTGTAACAGGTGAGGCCAGGTGGAGGGTGTGGAAGTGTAAATTTATGAAGCAAGCAATTTCTATGAGCCTCTACCCTCCATTCCTAGTCTGCAGGTGTCTTTTTGTGGTTTCCATGAAAATTTGGGATCCCCTGCAGTTGGCAAGTTGTCTCCGGCACTGACCAGAATCGTGGCTCGAGAAGAGTAAAAATTCTTAGTGGAGGCAATGGTGAACCACATATTGCCATCAATGACTGATGAAACACTATTACAAATAGGGGAATATGTAATACAGATGGGATGTGTTTTTGGAAAATAATGTGATGTTAGATCAAGTATGTCTTATGGAGTTATATAAGCAAATTGGAGAAAAGGGTATTGTTTTCTTTTAATAATTAAATAATACAACTGGAGCCACAATGTCTACCGAGGCTCTTTGAAGTGATCTGCTGGGTTATCGAGGCTTACTTGCCAAAGCGCTTGGTAAACAAATGCTCGTTATGACAAATCGTTTCAGCTCGAGATCTGGCAAACTACCATTGTTTAATAAATTCGATGTAAATATTTGTAGGGTGTGTCCCCTCCCAATTTCGCCTACGTGACTTCTGGGGGATGGTAGTTCCGAAGTCCATTCTCAACTTAATGTTACAACTGGGTTTTGAGAAAAATTGTGTATAGAACTAAAAAATTGCGTGCAGTATTGAGTTTTAAAACAAAAATAAACTGAACAATGGTTCGGAAATAATAAAGTATAAAATCCATGTAGGCTAGCCCTCTCGGGCTCTCGGCTTCTCAGTAAAAATCTTTTGTGAGATTGCAGTATGATTTTGACTTATGAGGGAAAAGATGAGTTTGCAGATTGAAAAAGGATGGGATTGTCATAGCTACTGAGTGACCTTTTATTAAATAAGGACTTTCTTATTTCTATGCCTGTTTGTATATTTTCTAGATATTAAATCATAAATGTCCCTGCAATGGCATTATAAAAACGTCGCTGCAACGTTTACGCAACGTTATGAATGATAGTGCCTTGGTGCCAACCAGTCTGGAGCAGCCCATTCTTATCATCAAAGGTGAAAGGTGAAAATGGTGAAATGGTGAAAAAGACAGGTGAAAATGCAGATCTGCTCCCAGTGGGGGCACTCCCATCCCAAGATTTCACTTGACCAATCACATTGTATCCTCCGATCCTTGCGCCCTCCCACCTAAACTTTGCCGAAACCAATCCTACTGCTCTCCCCCCTCTCTTCGCTCCTCCCCCCTCCACTTGCTCCTCCCACTTGAAATTGCATAAGAATCAGAAACTGATGTCCAGTTAGTAGGATTAGCACTGGGTCTGTAAGATGTTGGTTTGCTGTACTTAGGATACTTCACTTGGCTGGTTGATTCTGCATGTTAACTGTATACTGTGCATGCTGGTGTTTGGTATGACGTTTCTTTGTGCATCCCTACTGTACCAGGATTTTCACTCTGGACTTTGATCTAGGATTTGTTGTAAATATTCCTTGTGCGTTTTTGTGAATTGTACCATGCTCTCCTTGGTTTGATAAGGGTAATTGTTTTCTTGCTGTGTATTTCTAGAAGACAGAAAGTGTTGTCCTCCTCGGGAATTAAAATTTGTGACTCTCTTCTGATAAGTTGATGGACATTGAATTTTTGGTTCATCTATTACATACCACTATTGGAAAATATCCCTAACAAGGGCTTGTGGAATTTCACAGCAAAGGCACAAATAACTTGTAGCAAAAGGAAAGCACCATGAACTATTTGGCCGACGGACTACAAGCCATAGCTGTGAGGTGAGCTGCAGAGCCCTGGTTGAGGGTGGAACAAATTTGCTAAGGGCCATCCCACAGGGTGGCGCTGCCTAGAAGATGGCGCCATCCTCAAACACGAGCAGCTCATGAGGGACCAGGTGCATGCTGGAATGGCGGTCCCTGTGGACGGGAAAGGCTGTGTTGGACCTTGGACTTTGTGAGAGCGACATCTCTCTCTTGCACTCTCTCTGCTCCATCACTCCTGTGTGAAGGACCGTTGGCGAGTCGCGGACACTCCTCCTCATCTCCATCCTTCCTCTTTGCCACCATGAGCCGCACTTCATTCCCCTTCATACCAACCTGCACAACCACACCATCATCGTGTAACCCCAACCCCCTCAAGTCCTTGCCTGTTATCCCCCATTGTCATGTGAATGGGATTTTTTTTCCTTTTCAGCATCATCCCTATTTGTGTCTGTCGACTGCTTGGTTCATCCTGTATATTTATTCATCATATCCTGTCCTCACTTATCCCCACATTCTTTTAATACTAAATCCATTTTAATTGTGAAATGTTTTCCCGCCTTTTGCAAAAAAACGTGAAAAACTGGCAGGTTCGGCTTTTATTTGAATGATCATTGGAGTTTTGCGAGGAGTAATTGAAAGGAACGCAGTAATTTCTAACATCATTTGGCGGTTAACAGAGCCCTATGCCAGACCAGCAGCTAACAGAGCCATATGTTTTAACAGACCATCTGATGCTACAGTATACTCACTCAGTATACTAATGAGTTTGTGGCCTCTTGAGGAATGCGTTTTAATGGAATTTCTTTTTGTACACACATTCGAGGCTTGTGGAAAAGGTAGAACACTAAACCGATCAGGATGAAACAGAATAAAAGGAACAGTAGAGAAGGGCAGGTGGAACGACCAACAGCGGTGTTGAAGGACAAAATAGAGGGAGACTTGGGCAAACAATGGGGTGGACAAGATGGATACAGAAGGAAATTCTCAGGAGGGGAACCGGAAATTTGTAAGGAGGAGAGATTGGGGTAGGGTGAGGGGGTATGTTGTTAACGAGGGTAGAAAATATCATGACGATACCCATAGACTTTTTCATCGTGGGAGATTCTTATTATCTTGAAAGTCTTTGTTTCCATGACGTCAAGCGGAGCACGATATGAGGTAGGGGAGAAGTTTAAAGCTCAGAGGGGAGAGCAGTATTCCATCAAGTGGTGGATGAAAGCCTTGTACGTGGATAGGAGTTCAGGTGTGCCAAGGAAGGACTTTGTACGACGGAGGATGCCCATGCGGCGGCTGGCTTTGGAGGCAACTTTAATATGTGGTTTGCCCAATAAAGATCATGGCTGATAGTGAGACCCAGAAGTCTGAATGACTGAACTTCCTCAAGAGAATTGTTAAGAAAGTAGAAGGGAGGGTTTGCAGGACGAGACGGTACTTTTGCGGAGAGCTTGTGAGAATGTGAGATTTATCAGGATAGAAAGACCAATTGTTTTGCATTCCAAGTGTTCGACCATCTTGTGATTTTGTCAATGTCTGAAGAGAGGGAAGAGGCCGCAACCTGTCTGTCTGAAGGATGAGGGATGTCACAACAGAGAGTGGAGTAATCAGCAAATAGTTAAAGAGGATTTTCCAGAGTGTTAGAGAGATCCTCGATGGAGATCAGGAATAGGGCTGGGTACATAACACTGCGTTGGGGAACTCCAGCCTTACAGTGGGAGGAGATGAAAGGCACACGTTGGTTACAAGAGGAGAGGAAGTCAGTGAGACACGGGTGGAGTTGACTTTGGATGCCATAAGCAGAGAATTTGGACAGTATGGCAGGATGCCATTTAATAATAACAGTAATAATCGATAATAATAATGTTACATTGAGAAGGGTAGTGGGCTGGGGGGGGGGGGCGGGGGGAGAGGGGCAGTTGTTAGTTTAAGGCCTTAGCCGCCATTTGCATTGGTGTAGTCTCGTATCTTTTTGTAGCATGTATTAGAGGCATGTTTTAGGGTTAAGTTGTCCTTTGTATTGCTTGCCAGGGGGAAGAGCCTGGTCTGTCTTAGACTAGACAGGTTAAGATGCCTTATCCACACGTTTCCCGAATGCTAAACTATGCGAGAGGAGTGCAATGCGGCACTTTTCCCTCCTACCATCAAACGGAGAAGGTTCCTCCCGACTGTTCATCAGCTTGTGTTGGTGGGTCTTGAAGTGCTCCCAACCCATGACTGGTTGGTTTCCTGAGTCAGAGATTGGTTAGCTTGGAGGATGGGGAGGGAAGAGGAGGCAGGGACATGGCTTCCTCTGGGAGAATGTGCTGATTAATCTCATCACCACATTCTCATCCGGGCAGATTAATCACACTGGATGATCTGAAGCAAGAGGTGTCAGACTACCTCTAGTCTAGGCAGTGCCACATAAGACCTACAGGAAAGTTGGACAGAACTTTGGAGTCAGGATCAATGCCTGTCTGAACCGCTGTGGGGCACACACAGAGACGTCAATTACAAGGATTTTGTGTAAATGCCAATTTCAGACCGTGGGCTCTCACTAACTCTAGCAGTAACTTCACTGAAATAGCAATCAGTGATAGAGAATACCAGGTAATAAGCTTTAAAGAAATGTTTGGTTCACATTCCTGAGGTTTCTGTTTCTTTGTAAATAAACGTTTAAAGTTGTATCTCTCTTTTTGAAACACCCTGTACTTGGAGCACGAATAGTAACATGAATAGGAAGACAAGTCTGCCGTTTAACAGTACTTTGTGCATGTGCGGTCGGGACGGATTCGGAGCCAGAGAGGAGTGAGCCTGTCAGTCAAAAAAAAAAAAAATTGAAAATCATTCCAAACAGGAAACTTACTGTTTTTAAGGACTCCAGAAAAGACACAAACAACAGGCACAAAGAACTAATAGTAATGTAAAGTGTTAAATAAGGTGGTGTAAAAGATGCTGCATCAATGGCAGTAAACCTCAAAATTTTTGTATTCTACAACTTTTAAAATCTTTATTTTATTTCAAATTAAATTTTATATTTGAACAATGTAGAACACAAACCACATTCTTGACACTTTAAAAACTCTTCCATTTAGCATTATTTGGAAGCCATTTTACATGATCTCGGCCAATCAGATGTGCCGCTCGCAGACCCTTCTCATGTCCTTGCTTCTCAAGACTGCCTGGGGTAACGTGTTCTATGAACTTTCTAGCTTCAAGAGATGTGGCCTCCTGATCCGCCATTTTGCTGCGCTGACGGTTTGGGTGAATTGATTACTCTTGGAGGATTAAATTAGTAATCATCCTGAGTTTGGTAACCGTAGTGTTTGCGTGGACATATAATATTGTTACAGGTCGCGGATTAGATGTTATTTACCGAGCGGTGGTATTGCCGCGACCTAACAGTTCCCCCGATTCTTCCCCAACTCACCCGATTCACCCAGACGTTGGCCAAATCGCGCTATGCCAAATCAATGATAGAAAGGACACGACGACTGGGAAAGAGGAAACGACGCAAGGGGTACAGTTCTCAAGACCTCCGGAGGAGGGTATAATTACAGTGGTGGAGAAAAGGGGTAGATTACAAGGCAGTGAGGTAAAGACACAGAAGAGATGGGCACTTAATTACCGTCTTATCTTATTCCAGACAGACCACAGACAAACAGAACAAGGCAGACATACACAGGGATTGATGGCAGGAAGGGACAGGTAGGTCTATAGCACAAGGTGCACCTTGGCTCGGGGACAGGATAAAGCACGGTCCAGAAGATGCGGGGAGGCCTCACAGCGCTCGGAGGGGACGTCTTTCTTTCTCCAAGCTCAACGCGCATCTGCCGTCACCCTCCCTCTCACTGCGCATGCTCAGCGGGGAGTGACACGCCCTCGGCTGGTTGGTTCCGCCCCACTGGGGCCGGTCCGCCGCTTCCATTGGGTGCGGGGGTTACCGGGCTCCGCCCTTGACGAGGAGCTGACAGGGAGCCCCTATTTGGTAACCCCGTCGAGCACATGTTCGATGGCGGCTCGTTGGGAAGGCCTGGTGCCCTCCCAACACCCCCTACCAACCAAGCCGGAGTGAGGACGCGCACTTCCTGCGCTCGTTGTTGTTGTTGTTGTTGTTGTTGAACTGTGAGGAAAAGCTGCGGGGAGGTATTGGGAGGTCCTAAACTTCCTAACGGTGCCATACAATCACATTCTGGTGCAATGAAGGGTCAGAATTAATGGAAACGAGTCCTTAACTGACATAAACTAAGAATAACTAGCAAGATGTCCTATAGTTGTCTTACATGAGATGCGGTGAACCTGGGCACAACATTTAATGGGGGAAATAGGGGGAGGTCGGGTCTACAGAGTGTTGTTTACAGAAAATGGGACTAGGGAATGGGGGATTGGGGATAGTTGGGAAGTATTGAGGAAATAGGGGAATATTTACAAGCGGATATGGATGGATAAATCCCATATCCGCAACACTGCACCCTTCTCTACCTTCTCTACCCGATAAATTTTTACCTACTTTAGTGTGGCACTCAGATGTAGTTCCCTCTACTATTAACTCAACCCTGAGTGCAACAGTTTTACAGATGTTCACAAATGAGTAAATATGTCCCCCTGCGACATTGCACCCTTCTCCTAACAGAAACACACCCTCAGGATAACCGAATCGCGGAAAGCATCCTCAAACTAAACATACAGCCAGTAGGGAGCATTATTTATACAACACTGATATTTACACTACGATCCAGGACCTGTTTTTTGAGGAACACATGCAGATGTTATGCATAGGGAGAGCACGCATGCCAGCATCGATACACCAACCCACGAGTGCCCTGTGGCCCTACGGCCTTTAATAATGTGCGGAGCACCCCGTCCAAGCACCAAAAGCACCACCCCATTACACACAGTCAGCACCATCCGGTGCACCAATAAAGTGTTCATAAAAATGCACAATTAAGTGTCCATGGTCACCGGTGGTGTCGCAGCCGGCCGATGTTCTGCCGCTGGTCTTGCCTTCATGGAGTGCACTTGGCCTTCTGGCTTCTTTAGAAATAAAGAAAGGCGCCAACCGCGTCCATTTCTGAATTGTGGCCGTCAGGGGGGCCAACTAAAAGTGGTTCACCTGTATGGCATAGGTGCCATGTTGACCCAGAGGTCCATCCACGGGTGGTGCTTGACCGCAAAAGAACTGCGGTCCATTGTGGGCGGCCACAAAAATTGCGGTCCATATGGTGTATCGATCCAGGCAGCAAGCAGCGGAAGTACAGGCCCACAACTGCGGAGCCAGCACCTCTCTCTCCTCTCTCTCTGCCCCAAAGCCAGATCCTCGGAGGTGGGAGACAAAAGAAGACAAGTGAGTAAGGTGGTAAGGGCGCAAAAGTGCACGCAATACAAGGTAATGCACACTGGGGGCACATGGGAACCAGGTGAGACAGGTACGTTCCTACCGTACGCCCCCCCCCCCCCACCAGGTAACCTACATTGCCCCTCCCTTACCCCTTACTGTATCCACAAAACACAACACTACCCATAAACATCTACTTTACACATCAACAACGTCCCTACTGTCTTCCCCGTTCCTCCCATAAACCAAATTCGTCTTCTCTCCCTCCTAACCAATCAAATTTGCCATTTCCAACTCTCATCAAAATCTGCCATCTCCAACTCAACATCAAAATCTGCCATCACCAATTCATCATCAGTCCCTCCTAAGGAGGGAGAGATGGAATCACCCCAATGTCTCATCCACGTCGTGATGCGTCTCACAAATCCAAACAGCAATTCTCCTTTCCTGCAACACAAAACAAAGAAAACACAGATGTGGAGTCATCAGCATCACCTCAGGTAAGTGGCTGCGTATGGTGCGACAGGTTCATCAATCCTAACTATACACAAAGAATTAAGTTAAGCACCCCCCCCCCCCCCCCGTTTTTTTACAACCTCGCACATTACAAGTTTGTTGTCGTCAAAACAGTGTAATATACCCATGATATTGCTATATTTTCTGGAGAAGTGATATTATGGTCACATAAAAACATAACAATCATGCCGTTTTCAATATTTTATTCTGAATAATTTAAGGTGAAATTTTTTGGGAATTTTAGGCATATTTTCACCTCAATTTAAGTATGGAGCTATAGGTCCATCACGGACAGTGTGGATGACGTTTATGTTTTCTAACGTACAGTCATTGTTCTGAGAAGACCTCTAGCGATCTTTGCGTCAATAACGTGTGTAGGACCCACGTGATCGGATCACTACTCAACCCAACTCAACCCTACGAGTGCACTCATCTGCATTTCTTCAATGGATAATTGCTAATGTCATACCAATCATTATTTGATCTCACATACCTTAGAATATATGCCAATGTATACATATACACAAAGAATATATATTAGGGGGTGCTTACCTTAATTCGTTGTGTAGGGGTGCTTAACTTAATTCTTTGTGTATATTTCCTAAATGACTTTAACAACTTTACATTACCCGGGGTCTTTCCCTGCCAATCCATTGGCCAACTTACACTATGGGTTCTAAAAACCAATTCCCATTGACCAAACTGTGGTGCTTCTCAATTTGGGGTCTCACTCCCCCGATTCATCTCCCGGTGCCCTTGCACAATTTCTGGGCTGCGACGTGTAGCTCTCCCAGCAGGTCTACCCACCTGCACACCTCCACCACTGCAGTTGCCACCCGAGCTTACCTAGCTCCTCACCCTAACCTAACTAACTGGGGAAGGCCCCTCCTGGCTCTGTCACCCCTCGGTGCCCTCTGGCACTGGGCTACCCGGGTCCGTCCTCCGGATTCTCAGGCCCCATCCACAACAACTACTACCGGCTCCCAGAGCCCACCTGCGGCCTCACCTGGCCGACATCCTCACAGTGGTGGAGTGCCCAAACCAACTTCACACACTAACAGGCTACACGCCCAGCCATTTCCACAACACTAATGCACCCATCCAATCATCATTCTTCCACCCACACCACAGATGCCAATATCCAACCACAATTTACCTATACCCTCTACCTAACACTTACACTACCCGCCCTGGGTATCCGTGATGGGGGTCCACTCTTCCCCCATCCACACCTTCGCACCACGCACACCACTCCATACCACTTAATCCAACTCTCTCCACACCACTCATTCTCTGCTCCATATATTCCACACACCTGTACATGCACACCTGTGCTCTCATACTTGGTGCCGCCTGCACCCTTCTCTCCCCCAAGCGCATTCGCGCTGATCCACAACACTCACTACTCACCATGACACTCATCCGCAATGCTCTCTCATTCATCACTTGTACACTCACACACACCTCGGAGCATTGCCTCACCGACGCCTCATTTGAAGCTGCTCACCAGCACTTCCATTCACACTGCATCATCTGCTCTGTCTACTCCCTTCTAAAACTCGCGCTCCTCCGTCTTCCCTTTAAACTATTGCGCTCCCACGTCATTATCAAACACTAAGCTACTACGTCCCCACTACAGGTACCAAGTCTCTTACTTAAATCTTGTCACCTATAGTCACCTCTAGTCCCTATCATTATCCAAGCCCTCCCTGGCTCGGTTGTCATAGCCACCCCATAAACTATAGCGCATCTGCCCCCTATTTGTGAGGGATGACAGAGTTGCCATCCCACCACATCGGGCATCTCGCACTACCAATTTTGCACATCAAATTTCAACAAATCAAAAATTTGCCAATCACTACCCATCATCTGCCAATCATTACATTTTTGTCTTTTTCTAATTTTGGGTCCAAAACACTAACCTCATCACCCGTCTACTTATTAGATCCTCTCGGTGCGCCAATTCCTGTCCAAAGCCCGGCTTCGTAAAGCCGCGCAATGAATGCGGGTTGTTTGGTGCCGGCGGCTGGATGTGTCCGGCACTTGGTGCAGGGAAGGACGCTTACCCGGGCCGAGATCCCACGCACCACCTCGGCGTGGAGCCATCCAATTGCCCGATCTCGACCTGCCGGAACGCCTTAACAAAAAGGGGTCGCCATGACGACCCTTCCTATTGGGCTGCCCGCTCCGCCTAGTGGAGCACGGACGCGGCCGTTCCAAGCGAGGCCCAGCGTGGATCGCGTACGGCGGTCCTTTCGAACCCGCCGTGGCTCGGATCCCCGCTGGTTCTCGCGGCACGCGAAGCTGCCCGGCGCGCACCGAGGGCCCGATTCGGCTAAATGTCGTTCTAACCGCTAACCCGGTTACCGTCGATGCCTCACCTGCATGCTTACACGCATACGCTACCCGTTCCTTGCTCAAACATCCAGCTGTCTCCCTGCTCTTGGTCATTGCACCTTCTCTTACACACCCAGGTACACCCATTCCGCTCACAGACTTGGTCACACACCTGACCACCGAACACTTTGGCACACATTTGCCGTTCGCACACCTCACCAACACACCTCTTCGCGCCCCCTCCTCGGTCACCTCCTCTTTGACAATCACAGGTGTGCTCTCACTCGCACACCCAACCACGTGCCTCACGACCAATTCCAGTGTGCATTCCCACACACGCTCTACCCTTCCAGGTGTGCATCCTTCCATTCCAGGTGTACATCCTCTCTCACCTGTCATAACCAACTCACGCTCCGTGTCACTCTCACTACTTTCACCACCACTCTTGACAGCGCACTCACCCTTACTCTCGACAGCGCACTCTTTCCTCACACACCCCAGAGTCGGACTTTCTCGCACACCTCCTTTTTCGCACACCAGACCTGTCGCACACTTCACCAACGGCCTCTCACGAACACCCGGGTCCATCTCGACCCCCAAGCTTATTAAATCATCTGGCGCATCACACGCACGACCATATTGGTCACCACTTACACCGGATCCTCTTTCTCTTCGCTTCTCCTCCATCACCTGCGAATCCCTCATCCGGTTAATGAGCACATCATCACGATCCGAACACAGACTTTGGACCAATTCTTTTACTTCCTCTTTTATCTCTTTCTTATCCCCTCTCCGTTGCTTCTTAATTTTGCTCACCCCTTCTTCCACTTCTTCTAATTTCTGCTTCACCTCCTTCATCTCCTCGTGCGCCCCCTTAAGTTCTTCCTCTAACTCCACCTTATTTTTTTCTATGTGCTCCCGCACCTCCCGCTCTTTAACCTCCATCACCTCTACCACCTTGTTCATTTTCCTCGTCAGGTCCTCATGTACCGTCTGACACTCTTTTTTAATTACCCCTACGTCCTTTTTCATCTCCTTCTGTGTTGATTTTAAACCCTCTATTACCGCTGTGTTCTTCTTTACCTGGTCCCCCAACTCCTTTTGTCCCACTGTCAGCTGTTCTACTCCCAGCGTCAACTCCTCTATACCACCTTGCAATTTTACAGTCCCCTTTCTCACCTCCTTCTCCATGCGCTCCTTACAGTGCCTCACCTCCTCGCGCACTCCTCCGACCTCCTCACTCACACCTCTTCTGATCTCCTCTCCCATCACTTGCATCTCCTGCCCAAATGCCACCCTCATCTGCTCCATTTCCTCCCTGTGAGCATCCAATTTGTTTCTACCCCCATTCTGACCCCCTCTATCTGCTGCCCCATTTGTTTAACTTCCCTTTCCGCTTGGTCCCGCATGTCCATCAATTTGCCTTCCATACTGTTTTCTAACCCCTCTAACCCCTTCTTCATCCCTTCCATTTGATTCTCTTGAGCGGCCATTCTGTTTTCTACCCCCTTTAACCCATGTTTCACCCCTTCTATCCCATTGTCTAACCCCTCTAATTTAGCTTCTAGCCATTCCCCCATTTCTCCCATTTTGCCCCCCATTTCGCTCCCCAATCGCTCACTATCAGCCCTCGCTCCGTCCCTCATTACTCCCATCTTCTGCTTTCCATTTCTTCACCATTCTTGTCCATAAGGGCCTTCATTTGTATAAAAAAAAGGTTCAAATCCACCAGCGGCGCTGCTACGGTTGCGGGCGCGGTCGCCGTAGCCATCTGCGAGGCGCCATTTTGCGAACCTGCCGCCCTCACTGCTTCGCTCTCCTCATGTCCCTCAATTTGGTCCTGGATCGACCCTGCCTCACTCTCCTCTACCGGAACCCAGCCGTCTTGATCTCCCATAGCGCAACTTTCAAAATTCGGGTTTTTTGGTAAAACAAAATCAAATTTCGGTGACTTGTAATTTTGAGCGCGTTAAGCGTGCTTCGGGTCCGTATCTCACTCCCAGACACCAATTGTTACAGGTCGCGGATTAGATGTTATTTACCGAGCGGTGGTATTGCCGCGACCTAACAGTTCCCCCGATTCTTCCCCAACTCACCCGATTCACCCAGACGTTGGCCAAATCGCGCTATGCCAAATCAATGATAGAAAGGACACGACGACTGGGAAAGAGGAAACGACGCAAGGGGTACAGTTCTCAAGACCTCCGGAGGAGGGTATAATTACAGTGGTGGAGAAAAGGGGTAGATTACAAGGCAGTGAGGTAAAGACACAGAAGAGATGGGCACTTAATTACCGTCTTATCTTATCCCAGACAGACCACAGACAAACGGAACAAGGCAGACTTACACAGGGATTGATGGCAGGAAGGGACAGATAGGTCGATAGCACAAGGTGCACCTTGGCTCGGGGACAGGATAAAGCACGGTCCAGAAGATGCGGGGAGGCCTCACAGTGCTCGGAGGGGACGTCTTTCTTTCTCCAAGCTCAGCACGCATCTGCCGTCACCCTCCCTCTCACTGCGCATGCTCAGCGGGGAGTGACACGCCCTCGGCTGGTTGGTTCCGCCCCACTGGGGCCGGTCCGCCGCTTCCATTGGGTGCGGGGGTTACCGGGCTCCGCCCTTGACGAGGAGCTGACAGGGAGCCCCTATTTGGTAACCCCGTCGAGCACATGTTCGATGGCGGCTCGTTGGGAAGGCCTGGTGCCCTCCCAACACCCCCTACCAACCAAGCCGGAGTGAGGACACGCACTTCCTGCGCTCGTTGTTGTTGTTGTTGTTGTTGTTGAACTGTGAGGAAGAGCTGCGGGGAGGTATTGGAAGGTCCTAAACTTCCTAACGGTGCCATACAATCACATTCTGGTGCAACGAAGGGTCAGAATTAATGGAAACGAGTCCTTAACTGACATAGACTAAGAATAACTAGCAAGATGTCCTATAGTTGTCTTACATGAGATGCGGTGAACCTGGGCACGACATTTAATGGGGGAAATAGGGGGAGGTCGGGTCTACAGAGTGTTGTTTACAGAAAATGGGACTAGGGAATGGGGGATTGGGGATAGTTAGGAAGTATTGAGGAAATAGGGGAATATTTACAAGTGGATATGGATGGATAAATCCCATATCCGCAACACTTGCGGATTGAATTGATTACTTGAATTCAATTCAATGACATAGTCACATAGTCATAGTCACAATGACATAGTCACAATTTCGGTCTTCGAGGCCGGCCGATAGGCACAGTGTGACCAGAAGGGAAGAGGTTCTCCTGACCACGTGGCCCTCGACTTGGTGGGGTTTGTCCGCACAATGTGGGCGCTTTCAGGATAACTTTAGCCGGGGAGCGTTTGGGCGCCCCGGTCTGATACTGCCGCCCACGCGCAGAACAACTTGTGAGTGCACGTGGGTCCCGGCGGTCCCACTGGCCTAGCGCTACCATGTTTAGACAGCGAACTCCGTCCCCGGGCACCGGCACCTACTCCCGGAAGTTCGAGAGATCAGCAGTGCCGGGCACGGTAGGACACCCGCGGAGCCCCGGCGGACCAGGGACGCGCAAGCCTACGCATTAGCGTGCTACGGCGGAATCAACGGCTTCGGCCACGGCCGGGCCAATACTCGGCCCGGTCGCACCGGAAATGGACTGGTTTGATGCCCGCGCTGGAGAGGTCGCGGGCGACTGAGATGTATTAACAAATTAATTAATTAATTTGAGACGTCCGATTTCTAGTGTTTGGAAATTTGGAAGAGCTTCACCCTAGCCTTTCCCTTGCGAGGGCAAGGAGGAACTTAACGCTTGACACTTAAGCTTAGTTTGAAGTGCACCCTGACCAGCGCTCACGGTGGAACGGCAAGGCAACCAGAAGGGACGAGGTTCTCCTGACCACGTGGCCCTCGATCTGGGAAGCGAGAGGCGTTCCATTGATTACTTGATTACTCTTCGGATTGATTACTCTTGAATTGATTCAATCAATTCAATTCAATTCAATCGGATTGAATTGATTACTCTTGGAGGATTAAATTAGTAATCATCCTGAGTTTGGTAACCGTAGTGTTTGCGTGGACATATAATATGAACAACATTTGACTGTTTCAGTGTTGATTTGTGCAAATTATATATTGCTCATTGATTCTTGGGGCGAGCCTGCAAAGTCATCGGTAATTGCCTCGATTGCGGTTATCAGGAGGTTGTGTCGGAAAAAAATTGAACCGGTAATATTAATGATAATATAACCATTGAACTGTAGCCTGTTTTTCTCCAGCGGCAAATCCACCATTTACATCGACTGGTACGATACTCCTGGCGATACGGGGACCAAATCAGCATGTACCGCACCTGCTCGACACTTCTTTCTGCCACGATGGGCATGCTTGGCCGAACGGTTCTTACTCTCTGGCGGTCCTTCTGGTTGGCGAGGATCCCGACTCTCTTTCGAATGGACCTCCTCTCTCCTTTACGTTGTCCAGAAAGTCTCCTTCAAATCCTTATTCATGGAAGATTCAACAGATCAATGGTGAGTTTCAAACCACCGATGCACATTGTGTTTGATTTGTTTTTTTTTTTCATTTTCCTTGATGTTGTGTGATCTCACCAGCTTAGACCTTTACTTTGGATTGATCTTTTCCCTCAATCCCTCCAGCAGTGTCTTACAAGTGTGACCCTGATATTACCCCAGAAACAGAAAAACTTACAAGGAAATATAAATACACAAAAGGTTATTACCCTCGCCAGAAGAGAGGGGATTCCATTTGGGTGCGTTCGTCTGTTGATTACTTGTGAAAATCGAAGAGTATTGTTACGTTTGTGGGGTTAGGCATGAAATACCTCATAGGAAAGTTCAGAATGTGTAGATTTAGCATGCTCCGTATGCCGCGAAGCCATCTCAATGTGCGTAAGTAGGCCGTCTGTCCGGGTAAGAGCGTTTGCATGTCGCCATAAGGGACGTGGACTTGTGCTAATTAATTATAGGACTTAAAGATTAATTCCCCAGTGTGTAATTTGCCTCCTGTGGTCTTCCCTTTGGTTTTATTACATTCGGCCAGCCAGGAAATTGAGGGCTCAGTAAAACAACTACAGTCACGTGAAAAAGTATGCACACCCCATGTAAAGTTTTGACTTTTTCAACATATTTCAACATACAGCTATTTGATCTTCATTTCAACAATATTGATAGATAAAGGTGATATAATATAACAAATATCATGAAACATTTACATTTTGTAGTCTATTGTATAATTTAAATAAACATAAATGCTAATTTCGCATGTGGAAAAAGTAAGTACACCCCATTAAATGTTTTTTAAAATCTTTTTAACACATGAGGACATATCAATATTTGATCATCATTTAAACAGTATCTATAGATAAAGGTGATCTAATTGAACAAAAAACAATGAGAAATTGACTTTGCAATAATTATTTATTCAACAAAAAATTAACAGAGATGCCATTTCCTTCTGTGGAAAAAGTAAGTACACCCTTGGCTCTAATAGGTGGTATTGCCCCCTTTGGCAGAAACAACCTCAAGTCGGCGTTTCTTATAACTGTCTAGCAGTCTCTGACATCGACTGGGAGAAATTTTTGCCCACTCCTCCATGCAGAATTCTTTCAGCTGTGCGATGTTTGAGGGGTTTCTTGCATGCACAGCTCGTTTCAAACCCCCTCACAACATCTCGATGGGATTTAGATCCAGGCTTTGGCTTGGCCATTCCAGAACCCTCCATTTCTTTCTTTTCAGCCATTCCTTGGTGGATTTACTGGTATGTTTAGGGTCATTGTCATGGGTCTCTTTTTGAGGCAATGTTTTTATGGCTGGATGCCCTTCCTGACGCCAACCCTCTTAGTCGCCTCTTACGACACACAGGGATATGGTGTACCTATTCTTAACCAGAGTACACACCGGGAAGCTTTTAAAACATGGAAACTCTGGGGGGAGGGAGGGGCGGCGTCAGCACCACGACTGCGGGGGCCCGGTCAGCACCACACCATGTCGGTCCGGTCAGCACCACACCATGTCGGTCCAGTCAGCACCACACTACGTCGGCCCGGTCAGCACCACACCACATCGGCCTGGTCAGCACCACACCATGTCGGCCCGGTCAGCACCACACCATGGCGGCCCGGTCAGCACCACACCACGGCGGCCCGGGCAGCACCACAAGAAGACCAAGAAGGTGGAGATGTGATGAAAGTGATGAAAATCACTTTGAGTGATGAAAATGAATGTAGAAGGAAGTAGAGGACGGGGAAGACCGAGAAAGACTTGGCTAAATATGGTGGAAGAAGAAATGTGGGCAAGGGGGTTAACAAGGAGAGATGAAAAAATAGGGCAAAATGGAAGAGATTGTCATGGGGACCGGAAGGCTAACCCCCGCTCTAGCAGGGCAAATGGCCTTAAAATGCATGTTGTTGTTGTTGTTGTTGTTGTTTAGGGTCATTGTCATGTTGAAAGGTCCACCTTCGGTTGAGTTTCAACTTCCCGACAGATGGCCTCACATTATCCTCGAGCACCCTCTGGAACAATGAAGAATTCATAGTGGATTCTATGATGGTGAGCTGCCCAGGCCCTGATGCAGCAAAGCTGCCCCAAGCCATAATATTTCCACCACCATGCTTTACAGTTGGTATCAGGTTCTTGTGGTCAAATGCTGTCTTTGGTTTTCGCCAAACATGTCTTCTGGTACTGTGGCCAAATAGCGCTACCTTTGACTCATCTGTCCCGAGCACATTGTTCCAGAAGTGCTGGTCTTTGCCCAGGTGTTTATTGGCAAACTTTAGTCTTGCCCTGATGTTCTTTCTGGAGGGCAAAGGTTTCCTCCTGGCACAGCTCCCATGTAGATCAAATTTGTGCAGCCTCTTTGTAATGGTAGACTCGTGCACTTTGACATCAACAGTGGCAAGAGCTACCTGTAGGTCCTGTGATGACATTCTGGGGGTTCTTAGAGACTTCTTTCAGCATCTTGCGGTCTGCTCTCGGGCTGAACTTGCTGGGGCGGCCTGGCCTGAACAAGTTGGCAGTTGTTTGGAATCTTCTCCACTTGTAGATGATCTTCCGGACAGTCGAATGATTGATTTCAAATTGTTTGGAGATCTTTTTATATCCCTTCCCAGACTCGTAGGCATCTATAACCTTCTTTCTGAAGGCCTCAGAGAGCTCTTTTGATCTAGTCATGGTGACGCCGCACACTTCAACAACAAACAGCAAACCAAACGAAATGTCTGAGGTTTAAATAAGACAGGTTCCTCCAAGATCCTCTCTAACGATGTTCTAATCATTTGCACCTGAGCTGGTGCACCTGATTCTAATTTTAGGTATTTGAAGTAGTGATAAATGTAGGGGTGTACTCACTTTTTCCACATGTGAAATTTGCATTTATGTTTATTTAAATTATACAATGGATTACAAAATGTAAATGTTTCATGATATTTGTTATAATATATCACCTTTATCTATCAATATTATTGAAATGAAGATCAAATAGCTGTATGTTGATATGATATATGTTGAAAAAGTCAAAACTTTACATGGGGTGTACTTACTTTTTCACGTGACTGTATATCAAATGGACCCCTTCGCTCACAGCACCGTCAGGGCCGACAGAAACAGCATTTGCCGATCGGCAAGGAAACCCCGACGTGATCTGAACATTCCCAAATGACGACTAGGCTCCGCCCCTGACGACTCGTAATGAGGAGGCCATGCCCTGGCCTTCGTGATTGGTGGAGGCGCGATGGGATGATTGAGTAGCGCTCGATGATTGGGGAGCGTGACATAAGTGAGTTGATTTGATTGACTTCAAATTTGAAGAGAATTTACATATCATGTCACTGAATTCCTGAAGTCAATCACCAATTAGTTTTGAGGTCAACTTTGCCCAAAAGGTCAACATAGACCAGAGGTCAAGAACTTGGGGGGAAGTTTCTAAAATCCCCAATTTTCATCCGATTTGCTTGAAATTTGAACAGGGTTTGCATATCTGGTCACTTAATTCAATGACCAATTATTTTTGAAGTCTAAAGGTGAAAAGGTCAACAAAGGCAAAATTTCTAAACTCGTCAATTTTCATCTGATTGACTTGAAATTTGAAGAGTATTTGCATATCTGGTCACAGAATTCAACTGTCAATAACTTTTTATGTCAACAACTTAGGATCAAATGAGAATCTTTACTGAAGATGGTGCAATTTAAAGGTCCTTGCTCACCGTATTAGGCCTTAAATGCTTTGCTTCCTTTGGTTTTCAATTTTATACAGTACAGTACTATCTTGTACAGTATATGTTTTTTGTCACTTTCAGCCTTTCATTTAATGATTTAAAATAAATGATTTCAAACGTTCACTTAAAATTGACCGATGCACTCACTCAACGACTTGCTTTTTTATCCTTTTCCTTACAGACACTGCAGCATGGCTTTCCACCATAGAGCCCCAGCAATGTGGAACCTACGAGACATGGCTTTCAGTTAGAGACCGCCAGGGACTAGCTGGACCAGAGTCTAAAGTGACCGTACAGTTGTGTGGATGCGAGGCTAAGACTCTTCTTCTGGTCGCTGGAGGGATTGGTCTCTCTGATGGCGCCATCGCCGCCATTGTTCTTTCCATTTTGGCAGTCTTGCTGTTTGGTGAGCCTGTGTGGTGCTGGTTGTGGACTTGACAGCTTGAGGGTGTGAGGTGGTTAGTGCTTCGAATTGAAGGTGAAGTCTGTTTCTCTGTTTGTCTTTCCGAAGATTTTCTCTTCAACTATTTGACCAGGGACCACAAAACCCATTTTATTACCCTGTGCTCACGAAGCGAAAAGCGGGGTTAAGCATTCGGGTCCGTTCGTACGTGTCTGCATTTTAAAAATTCATTTTCTCAGCAACCGTTGGTCCAATTGACATGAAATTTTCACAAGAGGAGGGCCTCCTCCTGTAGAATATTTTGGTGAATATCATGACGTCACAGGTCACGTGGTACTGGCGCCATCTTGGAAAAAACAAAAAAAAATTCACCTCTATCTCAAAAACTGCTGCACATAAATAATTGAGACAGGTCTCATTGCAAAGAACTCTCCATGCGGAATAACATATGTGAATGATGACGTCATAGGTGCCGCCGTTATGACGTCATCATTTGACAAGTAAAAAACTTTATCCGATCAGGATAAAATGACTTGAGCATCTTCTCGGTATAAATTGATGCAGTAATAAAATTATAATGACGTCGTAGATCACGTGGTTCGGACGCCATATTGTTTTGAGTGAAAAACCACTAAAATCTAATTTTCTCCTAAACGACTGAACAGGTAGATTGAGGCCAAACTTTGCAGGCGGAATTGCATACCCATGACGAACAAAAAAGTCAACGAGAATGACGTCATGCGTCGCATGGTTTCAGAGTTATGACGTTTTTAAGCATAAACTTTAAAAACCAAGCTTCTCCCTCATTTGTGATTCTATCGAGGGGAAACCTCACAGATGTGTTCAGCATATCAGTCTGCTAAAATCACCTTTTGAATTTGCAATAGGTCACGTGGTTTGGCAGATAGAAATAATTAAACGAAAATATTTTTTTAAATGTATAACTCTTGAACCGCTTCATTAATCGACGTGAAACGTTACATTATAGTAGAGGTAATGAAGTGTAACATGTGTGCAAAATTTCAAGATGATTGGATGTACGGTCTGGAAGCTAGAAGTTGTTATTGCGTGAAGAAGAAGAGTCTTCTAGAGTGGGCATGGAATTAATTAGCACATGCACATGACGAGCAGACAAAGTACGGAGCAACCTCACGGGGTCAATTTGACCTCAAATAAAATTCTGATTTCAGATTTGTCGATCGCTGAGGTATATTAACACATTTTTTTTTTTTTTTTTTTTTTTTTCTATACTGAATCGAGGCTCGTGAAAGAGCTGACAACCGCGAGGGAAAGACAAAGACAGTACATGGGGACCGCGAGGGAAAGACAAAGACAGTACATGGGGACCGCGAGGGAAAGACAGTACATGGGGACCGCGAGGGAAAGACAAAAACAGCACATGGGGACCGCGAGGGAAAGACAGTACATGGGGACCGCGAGGGAAAGACAAAAACAGCACATGGGGACCGCGAGGGAAAGACAAAGACAGTACATGGGGACCGCGAGGGAAAGACAAAGACAGTACATGGGGACCGCGAGGGAAAGACAGTACATGGGGACCGCGAGGGAAAGACAAAAACAGCACATGGGGACCGCGAGGGAAAGACAAAGACAGTACATGGGGACCGCGAGGGAAAGACAAAGACAGTACATGGGGACCGCGAGGGAAAGACAGTACATGGGGACCGCGAGGGAAAGACAAAAACAGCACATGGGGACCGCGAGGGAAAGACAAAGACAGTACATGGGGACCGCGAGGGAAAGACAAAAACAGCACATGGGGACCGCGAGGGAAAGACAAAGACAGCACATAGGGACCGCGAGGGAAAGACAAAGACAGTACATGGGGACCGCGAGGGAAAGACAAAAACAGCACATGGGGACCGCGAGGGAAAGACAAAGACAGTACATGGGGACCGCGAGGGAAAGACAAAAACAGCACATGGGGACCGCGAGGGAAAGACAAAAACAGCACATGGGGACCGCGAGGGAAAGACAAAGACAGCACATAGGGACCGCGAGGGAAAGACAAAGACAGTACATGGGGACCGCGAGGGAAAGACAAAAACAGCACATGGGGACCACGAGGGAAAGACAAAAACAGCACATGGGGACCGCGAGGGAAAGACAAAGACAGTACATGGGGACCGCGAGGGAAAGACAAAAACAGCACATGGGGACCGCGAGGGAAAGACAGTACATGGGGACCGCGAGGGAAAGACAAAAACAGCACATGGGGACCGCGAGGGAAAGACAAAAACAGCACATGGGGACCGCGAGGGAAAGACAAAGACAGCACATGGGGACCGCGAGGGAAAGACAGTACATGGGGACCGCGAGGGAAAGACAAAAACAGCACATGGGGACCGCGAGGGAAAGACAAAGACAGCACATAGGGACCGCGAGGGAAAGACAAACACAGTACATGGGGACCGCGAGGGAAAGACAGTACATGGGGACCGCGAGGGAAAGACAGTACATGGGGACCGCGAGGGAAAGACAAAAACAGCACATGGGGACCGCGAGGGAAAGACAAAGACAGTACATGGGGACCGCGAGGGAAAGGAGGGGGTCTATGTGTCCTTTGTCAAGAGGCGACATCAGAATCGCTTCAACAGCCAAAGAGGGGCACACGCTCGGATGCTGATGTGAGATGCAAGTTGTTGGATGGTCAGCTAAAGTTAGCACAGGAAAAGGGCTACGATCCATTCAAGATCGACCTCGATCGCATTGATGACGGCAATGGCATTGAAATGACATTGATATCAAACACTGCATCATGGCATAAGTCCTGCAGAAGTAAACTTTCTGTCTCCAAAATTGATAGGTATGCCTCTGCCAAGAAGCGGACATTAGATGGACCAGAAGCACAGCAGGGAGGTAGTCCAGTGAAAACACGTCGTCTCATCAATCTGTCGCACATTAGTGAGCAATCAGAACCAACTTGTTTCTTTTGTGATGGACTGGGTGGAGATGCTGGACTCCATAGGGCTTCTACATTTGGTTTAGACGAAAATGTCCGACGCTATGCTGTAATGCATGACCAAAGCAGATTTGGCGAAATTCCAACGATTTTTGACGAAAATATAACATTTGTGTCTGCATTCAGTAAAGTAAAGTGTGTGCCATGTCAGCATTTTAAAAATTGAAACGTGGCTCATTGTAAAGAACTCCATATGTGGAATAGGTGTTAACGATGACGTCATTGGTGCCACAATTACGATGTCATAATTCGACAGGGACAACGCTTAGTCTGATCAGTTTGAAATTTATTGAGCATGATCTATGCGACAATTATTTAGAGAATATAAATTGATGATGTCATCGCTCACGTGGTCTGGCGGCCATATTGGATCAAAAAAAAAGAAACGTTCAAAAATAGAAGAGTTGGCTCACACCAAGGTGACTGCACAGGGTAAGTATAATATGAATACCATCTAGTTATAAAGGTCTTTGTTCGAGAAGTTCTGGTTGTATATATTTTTTTTCATTACAAATGACCTTGTATGTTTTTTTTTATCGTTCAGCTTACCTATTCATTCTTTTTACAAAAGAATCAAATCTCACGAGATTGTTTTAATTAACGTTCTGTCTTTATTTACTTTTGATATTGTTTCAAATGAATGGGAACAAGAACGGGGGGAGGACGAGGACAGAGTTGGTGGTGCATGCGGGTCAGATTTGGGAGGGGAGGGAGGTTGAGGCATTTGGAGGGGAAGCATTGAGGACTTGGGGGGTGTAAAGGGGAGTTGGGGACTTGGTGTTGCAAGGGGGGGGAGGGGCAGAGGATTGTGGACTTTGGGTTTGATGGTGGGGGTGAGTTGAGGATTTGATGAGAAATGGGGGGGGGGGAGTTTGGGTTGGGGGATGGGGGGGGGAGTGGGCAGATGGTTGGGAGAAAGTGGTTGAGGACTTGGAGTCACATTTTACATTATGTGGAATTTCTGCTGTCACTGTTACTATATATCTACCTATATAAAAACGGTGTATTTGTCTGCCCCCCTTCAGAATGACAATTTGGGTAGGGTTTCAAAGGCCAATGTTTTAACATGAACATGTGTTCACTACCGTCTGTTTTGGGGGATAAAAAACTTGAAAAACTTTTTCCATAAAAGAGTAATTCTATTGGAATTGTAGACGGTGGCTTGCAAACCAAGCCTCAAGGCGGTGTACAGAAGCGTTTTTTTTAAACAACAACAAATACAAGGTGCATGGAGGTGAAATCTGCTGCACGTGATGTGCAACGTGCGTAGAGTAAACCGAGTGTTCATTTACGTCCGTACGTCTAATAAATAAGGAAGATATAAGCACACCTGACACTCGGCCAAGGCGTTAGACTTTGGCACGCTGTACCATCGAAACGAAATGTCCCAGAAGAGAAAGAAAATATTCTCAAGGTGTTCTCAAGGTGGGCCACATTATCTGTAATTGTGGTGTCTTTAACCAGAGATTTTGTTTTCTGCCTTTTCATGGTTATCATTTTGGTGCCCAGGCCAAGTTCGCCTGAGGGCATCGACTCACCCATGATGTATGGACTGGATGAGCATGTCATCCCATAATTACCCACTCTCTCAATATTATTAGTGAGTTATTTGGGTTTTAATCCACAATGTAATAGCAATATGTTAATTTTCCTGAAAATAACCTTTAAAAAAAATGCTTAAATTTGAAATCCTCAAAGAATGACTGAAAGTTGGAATATTAATCTTGGAATAATTTTGGAATTGGAATCATGTTGCTGCAAAGCCTGGGAAGCACAAATCTGATCGTTTATAATCGGGGAGAATCAAACCCAGACTAACCAGCTCCTGTCCCAAGACAAGTGCACCAGCTCCTGTCCCAAGACAAGTGCACAAGCTCCTGTCCCAAGACAAGTGTACCAGCTCCTGTCCCAAGACAAGTGCACCAGCTCCTGTCCCAAGTCCTACAACAAAACCGATCCCGTATTTCCAACTGCCAAACGAATTTCAGAGTTTGTCCTTAATTTTGCAGAATGAAAATCAGGCCTTGATATGGCCCTATGTTGTTCTGCAGCCATGTTGGTTTGCTGCCTACCTCTGTGGCTTTTGACGCCGGTGAAGAAAGCACCACCATCAAGCTTCATGAATATCGTACCTGGTACTGTCGTCACTTACAGCCAAGAGGCAGGAGAAGAAGAAAAGGTACAGATTTCTGGCAGCATTGTTCTCTGTACCTCATTCGTTTTTTTTAATGTTACAGGTGGCATTATGTTTTCGGGTTGTTCGTCCGGGCAGGTAAAAATTCTGTTACCGAGATAACTTGTGAATCACTCATGGGATTTTCACCAAACTTGGTATAATTATATATTTTGATACAAAGGTAAACTGATTCGATTTTACGGTCAAGAGGTCAAAGGTCAGAGGTCGTCGGGTAAAAATGATGCGATACCTTGAGAACAGCTGAAGGGATTGAAATCAAACGTAGTACAAGTATGTATAATGATGTAAATGTGAACTGATTAGATTATGGGGTCACAAGGTCAAAGGTCAGAGGTCCCGTTAAGTAAAAATTCTGTTTCTGTTTTAACTTATAAAGCAGTGATGGGATTTTCACCAAACTTGGTATAATTATATATTTTGATACAAAGATAAACTGATTCGATTTTGGCGTCAAGAGGTCAAAGGTCAGAGGTCGTCGGGTAAAAATGTGATAACATGAGAACAGCTGAAGGGATTGAAATCAAACTTAGTACAAGTATGTATAATGATGTAAACGTGAACTGATTAGATTATGTGGTCACAAGGTCAAAGGTCAGAGTTATATGTTAAGTAAAAATTCTGTTGCTGTTCTAAATTGTGAACCGGTGATGGGATTTTGACCAAACTGGGTATACGTATATATTGTTGCGGCTCTCAGCGCCCGCCTTTTCCCCTTACCAAGGGGGGATTAGTCCCCTTGTCTTTGACTGACCGACGGGACCCGGAGCCTATGACGTCCTTCTCGGACAGCGCGAAATAGGGTTTTAGGACTAAGAATTCGCTATTACCTAATTACTCGCACTGCCCAGAAACGAGGAAATAAGCCCCGCCCGAATCACGGGCGTTGGTGGATACGCCGAGTGGTAGCGAACCCGTGACCCGAGCCGTTAGCAATTACTAGACCCAGATCCAAGCGGTTCTTATTCGTGCCACGCTTACCCAATGATGTAAATCACAGAAAAGGTCGAATTTGGAAGAAAAGGAATAACAAGATTTATTTACACAATGTACAATGATCAGCAGAAGAAGACACAGTGCAGCCTTAAACAGTCTTATACTTATTCCCAAGACAAACGGGCCCGTTCACACTCAGACACACTCACACGAGGTTTGCAGATGAACAGATCAGAACGTGCAGGGATGGCGTCCGGGCAGCTCTTCCTCCGGTCTCCAGCTCGCACCACGCAGTAGATGAATGCAGCGGCCAGGAGCTCTCCACATGTCGTTGGCATGCACGGGATAATTACGGGGCGAATGGTAGGGCTGGGCTCAGGCGGTTACACTGGCGGCTGCGGCCGCGTACGTAATAAGCGAATAGGCGCTAACAATGCGCTTTTCAATCAAGTCCTCTCGACACTGTCGTGTGCACGCCGGTCCTTTGAGTCCTCTCGATACCAGTGCCTGGCTCCAGTCCTCATAGTCCTCTCCAAGGGCTTTGTGCACTCGCTTATATAGCCTTGCCCAGCGAACCCTCTGGAACTCACCAGATGTTCTTCATCACGCCCTATCACGCCATGCCCCTCGAGCCCTGATTGGCTGGTAGCCCTTACCGTCATCGCCTCTGACGTGCTGCTTGTCGCGGCCACACCTCGACCCTCGCGCTCCTCCCTCTTCTTAGGCCTACCTCGTGTTACTGGGCTAGTTTCGAGCAAACAAAGGGCAGCGAAACACACGGAGGGATCAGCCAAAATGGGGGCGTGGGATCGAGTTTGCCCATTGGTGAAATTGGAGGGTGGCCACAAAATGAAAGGGACCTAAACTCATATCTTTACACAACGCAGATGTTACTAGGGAATGGTCTACTCTTAGTCTTACACATACTATGACATAACTAATACTCTAAGTGGGCCTACGTGTTACTTGTGGACTAACTATGGGGGGCAAACCTTTAAGCTTTAATGATGTCATATATACAAATCTCAAAACCGTATCAATATTATGATGCAAATATGAACTCGTATTTTGGTATCAATGGTGAGGAGTGAGGTGATTTTGTGATTTTGGTGAGGTCAGGGGTCATGTCAGGTGAAATGTGATACTTGAGAACACCTGAATGGATTTAAATCAAATTTGGTACAAGTATGTGTAATGATGTAATAATGTGGATGGAGGCAGATCGTCAACGTCGTGACATCGAAGAGCGTCGTCCTCGGTGTATCTCATTTTCTTTTTAATGTGAAGACAGATCTATCTACAATCGCCCAACAAAATGCTCCTCCACCCATGCTCTATATATAACACTGTACATCTCTTTATATCAACTTGCTTATACTCCTCTGTCCATTGGCGGATTCTAATGATTTGTTGACAAATCAAGAAAAGTCTTCCCAATTGACAGTAATACTCCTTCTGCCATTCGTTGAGAACAAGTCTTGCTGACTAACCGTTGCACCTAAACCTGCCTGCCTCCTTCTCCTAAACCACATGCCTTACGATAAACCCCGCCTCCTCCTAAACCACACCCGTTACTATAAACTCCGCCTCCTTCTACTAAACCACACCCCTTACTATAAACCCCGCTTTCTTTCTCTAAACCACACCGTTAAGACAGGGGGTGTGTTCCATTCACTGGGCTGCATTTATAACTGGAGCGCCCCCCGCTGTGGTCATAAGTAGGCAGCGAGTGGCACCAATGACCACCATCTTGGAATACCCCAGGGAGGCTGTCAAGCTCATTGGTTGCAGTGAAAAAGATGGTGATCTGTTGTGCTTTAGGCTGCAATCACAGGCATTCCCGTGAGTTAAGTGACCTAAAGAATCACTTTTCACAAGTAAGGGAATTTTATTTTATATTAAATAAGATTTTAAAATGTTTAACGATGTTATTATATTTTTACGAGCAAAGGTACCCGGAGTTGCCAGGCAACGCATAGTCGCTTCGACACAGGAATATTAAGAGAGGTGTGGGGGAGAGAGAGGATGGGTAGCTGGGGTGGGGTGGAGGGGGGGGCGAGAGAAAGGAGAGAGGAGGGGCAAAGAGGAGGTGGTGTAGAGGGGCAAATGGGAGCGGAGGGGTGAGCGAGAGGAGGGGAGAGGGGCAAAGGATGGGGGAGGAGGGAAAGGGGTCAAATGGTGGGGCAGTAAGAGATGGGGTAAAGTGGAAGGGAGGGGGAGAAGAAGGGTAAATGGGAGGGGAGCAGTAAGTGGGGGGTAAAAATGGGATAGGAAAAGGAAGAGGGAGGGGAAAGGTGTGGGGTGAGGAAGAGGTGGGAGAGAGAGAGAGAAGGGCGGGGAGAGGCACAGGGAGGGGTTTAATTTGTAGTTTAACATCTCCCCTCCCCCCACTTACATTTTATTGAGGCACAGAGATTCAATTATTCTCACAGACCAACTCAACTTGACACTTCTTACTAAAATCAGACTCTCAGTTTTGTCAGTCACCTTCGTCGCGTCGCGCTATTACAAGGTTCTGAAGGAAAAGGAAAAGAAATGTGAATCAATCTGTCAATGGAACCCGATAAGGTGAAGCCCTTTTCACACACTCAGCTGTGCCTGTACCTCTCGCGTCTCAGGGTATTCCAACATGGCGGCTGCTTGCCCCGCGAAGGCATGCTTCAGGCACGCTCCCACATCTAAGGGTATTCCAACATGGCGGCTCCTTGCCCCGCGGAGGCATGCTTCAGGTACGCTCCAGTTATATATCCATTACAGCTCAGTGGTTTCATTCCCAATCGGTTTGCTATCGCTTGCCAAGCCGTTCCGTAACAACCCTTTAGTTGATGCTTGCTTCAGTGCTTAAAAACAAGCAAACCGCTTGATGAGCGCTCCACAAGCTGATCGGTAATGGAACACACCCCATATGTAGAGGTGGTTGGAATGGTCACAGGAGGATTTCCGACGTTGGTGTCCGATGTCGAGTGACGTGTGTCCAGTGGAATCCTCAGAGAATAAAAGTGATGGGGCAAGGGCTAACGTAGGGAAAATGGACCAAATGACTGGGCCAACGTTGGTGCTGACGGGCCAACGTTACCCCACGTCATCGTTTAGCTACGCTACGTCAGCAGACCTCATGACATGATACTCTCTCATTCTCTCTGGTTCGCCATTGTCACATTTTACCGTTATCTATATTTACAGCAAGTGTACAACATGACGCATTATTCTCCATTTCTACATCATTAAATCTCGCCTCAACAAGATCTCGTTTGCCACGAGACTTTGAGATCAGGTGGGGTCAGTTTACTCCCATCAACATGGCAGTCAGTAGGCGATGTTGGATGGAACGGTGGATGAACCCTTACCCTCCACCCAAACTTGAAATCTCATAATGCGCGAGAACACGATTTGATAATGTAGAAAGGGTCAAGGCCTGGGCGAGGTGTGATGAAGGTGCTGACAGAAGAGTGAGTCTGGTGCCTCAGCACTGCTCCAAGAGGTTTTCCCCTTGGCATGGCATGGGTATGCTGCTGAAAACGAGGTGAGTGAAGGCCTCATTAATGTTGTTTATTTTGATGTGTGATTTGTGGATTTGCAGGTCACAAACTGGGTGAGGTAACTTTCATTCTCCAGGTTAAAATGTATTTTTATGATAGTATCATGACCTTAGATAGGGCTTTAGAAAAGAGGAAGAAAAATATGACGATCTGGGACATTGCCAATAATCTGGGACATTGCCAATAATCTGGGACATTTCCAATAATCTGGGACATTGCCAATAATCTGGGACATTGCCAATAATCTGGGACATTGCCTATAATCTGGGACATTGCCAATAATCTGGAACATTTCCAATAATCTGGACATTGCCAATAATTTGGGACAATATCCAATAATCTGGGACATTGCCAATAATCTGAGACATCGCCAATAATCTGGGACATTGCCAATAATCTGGGACATTGCCAATAATCTGGGACATTGCCAATAATCTGGGACATTGCCAATAATCTGGGACATTGCCAATAATCTGGGACATTGCCAACAATCTGGGACATTGCCAATAATCTGGGACATTGCCAATAATCTGGGACATTGCCAATAATCTGGGACAATAATCTGGGACATTGCCAATAATCTGGGACATTGCCAATAATCTGGGACATTGGCAATAATCTGGGACATTGGCAATAATTTGGGACATTGGCAATAATCTGGGACATTGCCAATAATCTGGGACATTGCCAATAATCTGGGACATTGCCAACAATCCGGGACATTTCCAATAATCTGGGACAATATCCAATAATGTGGGACATTGCCAATCATCTGGGACATTGCCAATAATCTGGGACATTTCCAATAACCTGGGACATTGCCAATAATCTGGGATATTGGCAATAATCTGGGACATTGCCAATAATGTGTGACATTGCCAATAATGTGTGACATTGCCAATAATGTGTGACATTGCCAATAATCTGGGACATTGCCAATAATCTGGGACATTGCCAATAATCTGGGACATTGCCAATAATCTGGGACATTGCCAATAATCTGGGACATTGCCAATAATCTGGAACATTGCCAATAATCTGGTACATTGCCAATAATCTGGTACATTGCCAATAATCTGGGACATTGCCAATAATCTGGGACATTGCCAATAATCTGGGACATTTCCAATAATCTGGGACATTGCCAATAATCTGGGATATTGCCAATAATCTGGGACATTGCCAATAATGTGTGACATTGCCAATAATGTGTGACATTGCCAATAATGTGTGACATTGCCAATAATGTGTGACATTGCCAATAATCTGGGACATTGCCAATAATCTGGGACATTGGCAATAATCTGGGACATTGGCAATAATTTGGGACATTGGCAATAATCTGGGACATTGCCAATAATCTGGGACATTGCCAACAATCCGGGACATTTCCAATAATCTGGGACAATATCCAATAATGTGGGACATTGCCAATCATCTGGGACATTGCCAATAATCTGGGACATTTCCAATAACCTGGGACATTGCCAATAATCTGGGATATTGGCAATAATCTGGGACATTGCCAATAATGTGTGACATTGCCAATAATGTGTGACATTGCCAATAATGTGTGACATTGCCAATAATCTGGGACATTGCCAATAATCTGGGACATTGCCAATAATCTGGGACATTGCCAATAATCTGGGACATTGCCAATAATCTGGGACATTGCCAATAATCTGGAACATTGCCAATAATCTGGTACATTGCCAATAATCTGGTACATTGCGAATAATCTGGGACATTGCCAATAATCTGGGACATTGCCAATAATCTGGGACATTTCCAATAATCTGGGACATTGCCAATAATCTGGGATATTGCCAATAATCTGGGACATTGCCAATAATGTGTGACATTGCCAATAATGTGTGACATTGCCAATAATGTGTGACATTGCCAATAATGTGTGACATTGCCAATAATGTGTGACATTGCCAATAATCTGGGACATTGCCAATAATCTGGGACATCGCCAATAATCTGGGACATTGCCAATAATCTGGGACATTTCCAATAATCTGGGACATTGCCAATAATCTGGGACATTGCCAATAATCTGGGACATTGCCAATAATCTGGAACATTGCCAATAATCTGGAACATTGCCAATAATCTGGAACATTGCCAATAATCTGGGACATTGCCAATAATCTGGGACATTACCAATAATCTGGGACATTGCCAATAATCTGGGACATTGCCAATAATCTGGGAAATTGCCAATAATCTGGGACATTTCCAATAATCTGGGACATTGCCAATAATCTAGGACATTGCCAATAATGTGTGACATTGCCAATAATGTGTGACATTGCCAATAATGTGTGACATTGCCAATAATGTGTGACATTGCCAATAATCTGGGACATTGCCAATAATCTGGGACATTGCCAATAATGTGGGCCCATGCCAATAATCTGGGACATTGCCAATAATCTGGGACATTGCCAATAATCTGGGACATTGCCAATAATCTGGGACATTGCCAATAATCTGGAACATTGCCAATAATCTGGAACATTGCCAATAATGTGGAACATTGCCAATAATCTGGGACATTGCCAATAATCTGGGACATTACCAATAATCTGGGACATTGCCAATAATCTGGGACATTGCCAATAATCTGGGACATTGCCAATAATCTGGGACATTGCCAATAATCTGGTACATTGCCAATAATCTGGGACATTGCCAATAATCTGGTACATTTCCAATAATCTGGGACAATATCCAATAATCTGGGACATTGCCAATAATCTGGGACATCGCCAATAATCTGGAACATTTCCAATAATCTTGGACATTGCCAATAATCTGGGACATTGCCAATAAAAATCTGGGACATTGCCAATAATCTGGGACATTGCCAATAATCTGGGACATTGCCAATAATCTGGGACATTGCCAATAATCTGGGACATTGCCAATAATCTGGGACATTGCCAATAATCTGGGACATTTCCAATAATCTGGGACATTGCCAATAATCTGGCACATTGCCAATAATCTGGGACATTGCCAATAATCTGGGACATTGCTAATAATCTGGAACATTGCCAATAATCTGGGACATTGCCAATAATCTGGGACATTGCCAATAATCTGGGACATTGCCAATAATCTGGGACATTGCCAATAATCTGGTACATTGCCAATAATCTGGGACATTGCCAATAATCTGGTACATTTCCAATAATCTGGGACAATATCCAATAATCTGGGACATTGCCAATAATCTGGGACATTGCCAATAATCTGGGACATCGCCAATAATCTGGAACATTTCCAATAATCTGGGACATTGCCAATAATCTGGGACATTGCCAATAATCTGGGACATTGCCAATAATCTGGGACATTGCCAATAATCTGGGACATTGCCAATAATCTGGAACATTGCCAATAATCTGGTACATTACCAATAATCTGGGACATTGCCAATAATCTGGGACATTTCCAATAATCTGGGACATTGCCAATAATCTGGGACATTGCCAATAATCTGGGACATTGCCAATAATCTGGGACATTGCCAATAATCTGTAACATTTCCAATAATCTGGGACATTGCCAATAATTTGGGACAATATCCAATAATCTGGGACATTGCCAATAATCTGAGACATCGCCAATAATCTGGGACATTGCCAATAATCTGGGACATTGCCAATAATCTGGGACATTGCCAATAATTTGGGACATTGCCAATAATCTGGGACATTGCCAATAATCTGGGACATTGCCAACAATCTGGGACATTGCCAATAATCTGGGACAGTGCCAATAATCTGGGACATTGCCAATAATCTGGGACAATATCCAATAATCTGGGACTTTGCCAATAATCTGGGACATTGCCAATAATCTGGGACATTGCCAATAATCTGGGACATTGCCAGTAATCTGGGACATTGCCAGTAATCTGGGACATTGCCAATAATCTAGGACATTGCCAATAATCTGGGACATTGCCAATAATCTGGGACATTGCCAGTAATCTGGGACATTGCCAATAATCTGGGACATTGCCAATAATCTGGGACATTGCCAATAATCTGGGACATTGCCAGTAATCTGGGACATTGCCAGTAATCTGGGACATTGCCAATAATCTGGGACATTGCCAATAATCTGGGACATTGCAAATAATCTGGGACATTGCCAATAATCTGGGACATTGCCAATAATCTGGGACATTGCCAGTAATCTGGGACATTGCCAATAATCTGGGACATTGCCAGTAATCTGGGACATTGCCAAAAATCTGGGACATTGCCAGTAATCTGGGACATTGCCAATAATCTGGGACATTGCCAATAATCTGGGACATTGCCAATAATCTGGGACATTGCCAGTAATCTGGGACATTGCCAATAATCTGGGACATTGCCAGTAATCTGGGACATTGCCAATAATCTGGGACATTGCCAGTAATCTGGGACATTGCCAATAATCTGGGACATTGCCAGTAATCTGGGACATTGCCAATAATCTGGGACATTGCCAATAATCTGGGACATTGCAAATAATCTGGGACATTGCCAATAATCTGGGACATTGCCAATAATCTAGGACATTGCCAATAATCTGGGACATTGCCAATAATCTGGGACATTGCCAGTAATCTGGGACATTGCCAATAATCTGGGACATTGCCAATAATCTGGGACATTGCCAATAATCTGGGACATTGCCAATAATCTGGGACATTGCCAATAATCTGGGACATTGCCAGTAATCTGGGACATTGCCAGTAATCTGGGACATTGCCAATAATCTGGGACATTGCCAATAATCTGGGACATTGCCAATAATCTGGGACATTGCAAATAATCTGGGACATTGCCAATAATCTGGAACATTGCCAATAATCTGGGACATTGCCAATAATCTGGGACATTGCCAGTAATCTGGGACATTGCCAGTAATCTGGGACATTGCCAATAATCTGGGACATTGCCAATAATCTGGGACATTGCCAATAATCTGGGACATTGCAAATAATCTGGGACATTGCCAATAATCTGGAACATTGCCAATAATCTGGGACATTGCCAATAATCTGGGACATTGCCAATAATCTGGGACATTGCCAATAATCTGGGACATTGCCAATAATCTGGGACAATATTCAATAATCTGGGACATTGCCAGTAATCTGGGACATTGCCAGTAATCTGGGACATTGCCAGTAATCTGGGACATTGCCAATAGCTCGGTAAAACTACAAAAATTATTGTTTTCAAAGGATTAATTAAACTCCACTTTAGCTCGAACACTGTTTGTGTTTCCAGATCCTGAATTCCCAACAAAATGATGTTTATGGCAAACAAGTGTCCGAGCTACAACCAAGAGCTGTGGGAATGATGTCTGATGTAATGCCAAAGGTTGAGATTGATGGCCAGATGGCCGGAAATGGCGTCCAAAGTGTGGGGGCAGCAGCAGGACAAAGAGTCAACGACCTTATGTGAGTGGAAATGGTTCTTTAAATCGCATGTTGCTAGAGCATCTTTCAATTTCATTTAGACAGTTAGGATATTGTCACGTCAATGGATCTGCTAACGCTGACATGTCGATGTTGGGGTTATAAGTACGTTCCCCACAGGATGGGCCGAATTACACTGAGGTCCCCGAGTGGAATTGGTCCCTCTGAAATTGCAATTCCTTGATCGGAATTGCTAGTTCTGCTGGACTGTTATGGGAGAAACCTCCCCCAGGGATATATCAAAGCTCGTCGAAAGGGATTCTCACCCGACAGATCTGTAACAGCGGACGACCACACAAAATGTGTTTTTACGTAATAACAGTTTATTATGAAAAGGTGCGAGACGACCAATACAGATAATCCCAAGACAAAAGATGGACGGACACGAATGCAGGCAAATAAATTAATGTATACACCTCTACTGTCCACTACTCACCACACCCATTGTTTGTGCAAGTCTCCGTGTATTTTGTCCTCCATCTCTGCTGTTTGTGTCCCCCCTCACTTCCTTCTGTTCCTTTTGTTATTTTGCGTCCTGATCTGTTCTGCGTTATACCTTTTCCATGAGCCCGGACTCTGTATATGGGGGGAAAAATGAAAAGAATTCAATCTTTGTTAAGGATGCTTGTACTGGGTTTCTTCTTTCACGGCTCTGTGCTCTACGTATTCACAGTTTTTCGCAGGCGCAAAAACGATTTCCCACCAGCTGCACGTTTGACACTGTTCTAAAACAATCTTCCGCCAGCAGCTCATAAACACAAAGCAGCTTTAACCAACCATCAATCGCCAGCCGTGCATATAACAGTTCTAAACGCATCTTCAGTGCACAAAATACATCCCCCATGACCTTCCCCCACAAACAATGGTTACACTACCCACCCATCTTCCATCTACCCACAACCCCTGCACCAGTGCAGCGTGTCCTGGGTTTCATTATTTCTTCTCGTCCCACTGCCTTGACCTGCTGTGATTCCTCGTGCTAGTGAACTTTTGCACACTTCATTCCATCATAAGTCCAGGAGATGTGTCTGCCCCCAAAAGGCAGAAAAAGTCACGAGTCTGAGCCAGAAAGTGGAGCTGCTTGACAGACTATCACGAGGCGAGAGTGCGGCCTCTATGGGCAGGCACTATGGCGTGAATGAGATCGGCTGTGCGCTACATATAGAAGAGCGAGAAGGCGATTCAGGAAAGTGTCATGGCGAGCGCATTACCCAGCCCCAAAGTGGTAATCCAGGTCAGGGACATTCACATTGAAGCAATGGAGAAGGTATTAAATGTGTGGATAGAGGACGATGCCCAGAGGAACATTCCTTCAAGCAAACTTCTGATTTGTGAAAATGCAAAGTGAATGTAAGATTGTCTGGTTGGCAAAGGTGGTACTGCAAACACGAGCAACGCGGTTACGAGTGATGCGGGTACGAGTGGCCCCAGTCCCTTCGAAGCCAGCAGGGGTTGGTTTGAGTGCTTCAAGGAGCAGTATGGTCTCCGCAATATAATGTTCACAGGCGAGCAGGCCTCAGCGGGCCGCAAGGCAGCTCAAAGTTTCCCTGCTCAACCCACGCAGCTCATTAAGAAGAAGGGGCATCGACTGGAGCAGATCTTCAACGCACATGAAACCTTTCCCTGCTCAACTCCCGCAGCTCATTAAGAAGAAGGGGCATCGACTGGAGCAGATCTTCAACGCACATGAAACCTTTCCCTGCTCAACTCCCGCAGCTCATTAAGAAGAAGGGGCATCGACTGGAGCAGATCTTCAACGCAGATGAAACCTTTCCCTGCTCAACCCGCGCAGCTCATTAAGAAGAAGGGGCATCGACTGGAGCAGATCTTCAACGCAGATGAAACCTTTCCCTGCTCAACTCCCGCAGCTCGTTAAGAAGAAGGGGCAGCTACTGGAGCAGATCTTCAACGCAGATGAAACCTTTCCCTGCTCAACCCGCGCAGCTCATTAAGAAGAAGGGGCATCGACTGGAGCAGATCGTCAATGCAGATGAAACCTTTCCCTGCTCAATTCCCACAGCCCATTAAGAAGAAGGGGCATCGACTGGAGCAGATCTTCAAAACAGATGAAACCTTTCCCTGCTCAACCCGAGCAGCTCATTAAGAAGAAGGGGCATCTACTGGAGCAGAACTTCAACGCAGATGAAACCTTTCCCTGCTCAACTCCCGCAGCTCATTAACGAGAAGGGGCATCTATTGGAGCAGATCTTCAACACAGATGAAACCTTTCCCTGCTCAACTCCCGCAGCTCATTAAGAAGAAGGGGCATCGACTGGAGCAGATCTTCAACGCACATGAAACCTTTCCCTGCTCAACTCCCGCAGCTCATTAACGAGAAGGGGCATCTACTGGAGCAGATCTTCAACACAGATGAAACCTTTCCCTGCTCAACCCATGCAGCTCATTAAGAAGAAGGGGCATCTACTGGAGCAAATCTTCAACGCAGATGAAACCTTTCCCTGCTCAACTCCCGCAACTCATTAAGAAGAAGGGGCAGCTACTGGAGCAGATCTTCAACACAGATGAAAGCAGCCTGTTCTGGAAGAAAATGCTGAGGACTTTCATCCGTAAACAAGACAGGACAGCATCAGGCTTCAATGCTGCGAAGGACCGGGTGTCTCTTATCCTCTGCTCCAACACCAAAGGAGACTGCATGATTTAGCCGATAATGCTGTATCGTTTCTTAAACCAGGGAAAAAACAAGCAAACTTTACCCATATTTTGGAGGCCCAAAAGAAAGACGTGGGTAACAGTTACAAGACCTGGGTAACAGTTACCATCTTTATGGATTGGTTCCACAACTGTTTTGTCCCTCAAGTCGAGAGGTACCTGACAGACAAGAACCTCTCCTTAAGTTTCGTCTGCTGGTGAACAACACTCCTGGCCATCCAGGTCGCTGCTGAAGGTGACCCATGCCAATGTCGAGGTCATCTTTTTACCACCCAACACCACCTCCCTGATCCAACTACTCAACCAAGGTGTGCACCGCATCTTCGTCACATCTTGGATGCTATTGGGCTCACCCCAGAACTTAGCGTCGGGAAATGTTGGAAGGTCTTCATCACCGTGCATTGTATAAGCACCATCCAAGACTCTCTCAACAAGGTCAAATCCTCCACCCTCAACGCTTACTAGCACAATATATGGCCACAGGTAGTCGACGACTTCAGAAGCTTTGCCGACACCACGGAAGAGAGGCGGGTAATTGCCAGGTTGGCCTGGGAGGTGGGAGGGGAAGGCTTCATCGACATGCAGTCTGAGGATTTGGAGTAGCTCAACACCTCGAATGGTGAGGAGCTGACTGCAGAGTTGGAGGCCATTGCTAAGGCTTCTGAGGTGAAGATGGGCAGTGAAGAGAAGAGGTGGCGAGGCCCAACTTGACCGTCACGGTCCTGGCTGAGGTGCTGCAGGATATGAGGTCAGTCGCTGACAGGTTGCAAGATGCCGACCCGTGATGGAGCAGTACCTCCGGTTCAAGAGGGGTTTGGATGATGTTTTGCTCTCATACAAAGAGCTGCACAGAAACCTGCAGCACTCAGCGAAACAGCTCGTGAGCACCCATTATTTTTCACCCCAGCCACTGCACATCAACACCTTCAGCACTCTCACCTGCATCCTCTTCAGAGGAGCTCATTGAGTTTACTGGATTCTCAAGCATCATCATTGTCATCAAAAGTTACTTCATAAATGTATGTGCCATATCTTCAATAAAAATTGAAAACAGTACCTGCTGTTGTTCTTTTATTTGTAAGCACTTCAAATGAAACTGTAATGATGTGTATTCGTGTTCGTAAAAATTTAAAATTTTCCCGTAAGAATTGCGAATCTCCGGGAACGTTAGAGAGGATCTTGGAGGAACCTGTCTTATTTAAACCTCAGACATTTAGTTTGGTTCGCTCTTTTACCATTGAAGCACCTCCGCGAATGTCGAGCTTCTACAGTGTATACTTAATAGCCACATAGAATACGAGGACAACTACAGTCATGTGAAAAAGTAAGTACACCCTTTGTAAAGTTTTGACTTTTTCAACATATTTCAACATACAGCTATTTGATCTTCATTTCAACAATATTGATAGATAAAGGTGATACAATACAACAAATATCATGAAACATTTACATTTTGTAGTCCATTGTATAATTTAAATAAACATAAATGCAAATTTCACATGTGGAAAAAAAAAGTACACCCCGACATTTATCACTACTTCAAATACCTAAAATTAGAATCAGGTGCACCAGCTCAGGTGCAAATGATTAGAAAAACGTTAGAGAGGATCTTGGAGGAACCTGTCTTATTTAAACCTCAGACATTTAGTTTGGTTCGCTCTTTGTTGTTGAAGTGTGCGGCGTCACCATGCCTAGATCAAAAGAGCTCTCTGAGGCCTTCAGAAAGAAGGTTATAGATGCCTACGAGTCTGGGAAGGGATTTAAAAAGATCTCCAAACAATTTGAAATCTATCATTCCACTGTCCAGAACATCTACAAGTGGAGAAGATTCCAAACAACTGCCAACTTGTTCAGGCCAGGCCGCCCCAGCAAGTTCAGCCCGAGAGCAGACCGCAAGATGCTGAAAGAAGTCTCGAAGAACCCCAGAATATAATCACGGGACCGACAGGTAGCTCTTGCCACTACTGATGTCAAAGTGCGCGAGTCTACCATTATAAAGAGGCTGCACAAATTTGATCTACATGGGAGGTGTGCCAGGAGGAAACCTTTGCTGTCCAGAAAGAACATCAGGGCAAGACTAAAGTTTGCCAATGAACCATTGCCATTGCCAAAAAACCATTAACCAAAAACCAAAAACCAAAAAACCAAAAAACCAAAAAACCACTGCCAAAAAAATGAAGGCAAAGACCAGCACTTCTGGAACAATGTGCTCTGGACAGATGAGTCAAAGGTAGAGCTATTTGGCCACAGTACCAGAAGACATGTTTGGCGAAAACCAAAGACAGCATTTGACCACAAGAACCTGATACCAACTGTAAAGCATGGTGGTGGAAATATTATGGTTTGGGGCAGCTTTGCTGCATCAGGGCCTGGGCAGCTCACCATCATAGAATCCACTATGAATTCTTCATTGTACCAGAGGGTGCTTGAGGATAATGTGAGCCCATCTGTCGGAAAGTTGAAGCTCAACCTAAGGTGGACCTTGCAACATGAAAACGACCGTAAACATACCAGTAAATCCACCAAGGAATGGCTGAAAAGAAAGAAGTGGAGGGTTCTGGAATGGCCAAGTCAATGTCCGGATCTAAATCCCATCGACATGTTGTGGGGGGATTTGAAACGAGCTGTGCATGCAAGAAACCCCTCAAACATCGCAGAGCTGAAGGAATTCTGCATGGAGGATTGGAGGAGTGGGCAAAAATTTCTCCCAGTCGATGTCAGAGACTGGTAGACAGTTATAAGAAACGCCTACTTGAGGATGTTTCTGCCAAAGGGGGCAATACCACCTATTAGAGCCAAGGATGTACTTACTTTTTCCACATGCGAAATTTGCATTTATGGGTATTTAAATTATACAATGGACTACAAAATGTAAATGTTTCATGATATTTGTAATATTATATCACCTTTATCTGTCAATATTGTTGAAATGAAGATCAAATATTTGTATGTTGAAATATGTTGAAAAAGTCAAAACTTTACATGGGGTGTACTTACTTTTCCACGTGACTGTAGGTTTAATCTATGTCGATGCGCTTATCCTCTCTGGGGCTCATAACCGTGACAATATATATTAGCAGGAATCTGTGGAACATCCGCGAATTGTAAAATTGTGACTTAAAGAACACAACTACCCTCCACCTCCCCCCCTCCCCTCTCCACAACCCCTCACAAACTCTGAGTGATCATCCTTCCCTCCCTCAAGAACTGCAAGTCCTCAACTTCCACCTCCCAACCCTATGTCCTCACCCTCTCCTTTCTCCAACCCTGAGGCATCAACCACCTCCCCACTTCAAGCCTTTTTTTTACACCAATTATGCTGTAGTGTAATAATTCTCGACTCGAATAAGATGACTGAGAGACAGAGACTATCACTTTCTTGCGAACGATTTAATCAAAACTTGCTGGAACAAACTCAATTCATTTACACAAATACTTCATTGAATGGACAGCACGCAAGACATCGGGATGAGTTTCTTGCTCTTCAAGGGTGCAACTCCCTTATAGTTGGTGCAAGGTCAGAAAGTAATTAAAAGGTCATTGAAACTGCGGCCAGCCCGGCGCCCAAGAGACACATGTTTGTATATCCATCTTTCTTATCTGCAAGTCTCAGCGAGGACAAGAGGTGGGGGCATGGAGCCATTTGGACCTTGTCTCAGATAAAAAGGTTCTTGGTTGGAGGCAAGAGCTGAGTCTGCACTTTCCAACAAGGCTGGCATCCGCACCAGGTCAAAGGTCACTGCATGGTCCATTCTTTATCTACCTTCCCAATGCACATATTCTTATCATTCAAATGCAGTTTCATTGACATTTCATATTTTGAAAGATCATAGCACCTTACAAACAATGTCCATGTCTCTGTTAGTACTCTGCATTAGAAAAAGCTCCAAGCATGATTACTCTTTTAGCTGTGAATAAAAACTCACTCGCAGGGACATTATTAATCTCTCAATATTAAGGAAGTCCGTGAACACGGACTTCTACACTTCCCTCCCGAACTGCAAGCCCTCAACTTCCACCTCCCAACCTCATGTCCTCACCCTCCCCTTTCCAACCCTAAGGCATCAACCACCTCCCCACTTCAAGCCTTCTTTTGCACCAATTATGGGAGGAAATCATGCACAGGTTCTATTTTTTACTCCCGCCAGGGAGTCGTGTGTCCGTGAACAAGATATCTGGAAAAGTTCTGAACGGATTTGGATGAAAGTTGGTGGGATGATTGCCCTTGCCATAAGGAAGAATTGATTCGTTTTTGGTGAAGCTCAGGATATTATTCCGGATCCAGGAATTTTTTGAAGGATTGTTTACAATTGGAAGATGGGGCTCATTTCTTTTTTAACATTATCTTCTATATGTTCTATATTTAACATTGTGTGTATTTTTTTTAGCAGCGTCGTCTTCAATGTTCTTTTTTTTTCTAATAAAGACATATTCTGTCATTTTAAAACCACCAAAGTGTGTATTAGGTTTCCCCGTTTCATAAAATGTATCGTTTGATATGTATAATGCTTTAAAACTGTTTTTTTTTTTTTTAAACCTCAGAAGAGATATTGTGGTGCTGTGCACACACGACTCGATTGCCAGAGAGGTAGGCCACAACGCGTTGGTACAAACAGAGTCTTTATTAAGAGCTCGCACTTCAGCACTGGGCGGGCTCGAGCTTAGAGCCCGCATATATGTCCCGAGGCCACACCTTGCCACCGGGCGTGGCCGATCGGTCGAAAGGCGGGGCATGCACTCTCGTTCCCCGCCTGGACGCTCGCGCCACACACTGGTGCGCGGAATTATTGTTCCTTGTGCCCGCCACACGCGCCCCCCCAGAATTCCCGTGCACCTGAAGGGTGAGTTTGCGGGGAAGCCGGATGACCCAGCCGAAACGCCCCCTGGCGATGGGTGCAGGGCTGGGGGGTAGCGGGACGGCGGGGCCGGGGGGTGCCGGGGGTCCGACCGCCGGGGGGCGGCCTCGACGCGGAGGCAGAGCTGCTTGCGGGGGGTGGTCCAGGTCGAGGTGGGCTGGCTTGAGGCGGTCCACGGAGATGCGATCCGGGGCACCGCCGATGTCGATGGTGAAATATTTGTCCCCGGTCTCCAGCACGCGGAAGGGCCCATCGTACGGGGGCCGTAGCGGTGCCCGGTGGGCGTCGTGCCGGATGAAGATGTACTCTGCCGTGCGAAGCTCCGGGGTGACGTGGGAAGACGGGCAACCGTGGTGTGCCGTCGGCACCGGGGCGAACCTCCGGGCGGTCTCCTGCAGGGTGGAGCGCTGTTGCGCCGCGGACCAAGGAGCCGTGGAGTCGGGGATAAATTCGCCCGGTACCCGCAGTGGTTGCCCGAAGACCAGCTCCGCCGAGGACGTGCGCAGGTCGTCCTTGGGTGCCGTCCTGAGGCCCAGCAGGACCCAGGGGAGCCTGTCGGCCCAGTTGCCGTCACGGAGGCTGGCCCGGAGCGCGGCCTTCATCGAGCGATGAAAGCGCTCGCACAGGCCATTGGCCTGGGGGTGGTAGGCCGTGGTGTGGTGTAGTTTCACGCCGAGCCCTTGCGCCACCGCGGCCCAGAACTCCGAGGTGAACTGGGGGCCGCGGTCGGACGAGATGTCCGAGGGGGCACCGAACCGGGCAAACCAAGTGGCGATGAAGGCTTGCGCCATATCAACATTTAGCTCAGCGAATGTCATTCGCGGTGTCAGTATTTGATGAACTTATAAAGACTTAGTGCCAGATTTGTCAATGGCTGAGGTATATTAACAAACGAATAAAACAGATTTGGCAAAATTCCAATTTGTTTTTTTTAAGATCGCATGTTCACCCAGGGTGGTGAGAGGCTGAAGAAGAAGAAACCTCGCATGAGCTTCCCAGACCAAATAAATAATTCTGGTTCTGCGATTTTCAGGTTTATTACTCCCGACAGGGAGTAACGCATTCGATCGTGTCCGTCCGTGTGTGTGTGTGTGTGTTCGTATGTTCGTGTGTTTGTGAACAAGATATCTGGAAAAGTTCTGAACGGATTTGGATGAAAGTTGGTGGGATGATTGTCCTTGGGATAAGGAAGAATTGATTACTTTTTGGTGAAGCTCAGCATATTATTCCGGATCCAGGAATTTTTTTGGAAATTTTTTTAGGAAAGATTTTTTCTGTTTTACTGCATTGAAGCTTTTATTCTTATTCTTAAATGATGTTTTTCTCCTCCAATTCCGAGATATATCAAAATTAATTCTCTGACAGTTAGGGCCTACTTTCTTTTTCATTTATTGTTTTGGGGAGAGGGGATGTTAAACAAAACGTATTATTCCAACTAAACCCACGGCGGGAGTATGCGCTCTACTGAGTGGCGTTCTAGTTTTTTGTGTTTTCTTTATCTTGTGACACAAAGCATTTTCTGTGCGTCTGTCTGGCTTTCAGTCACGAAACAATCACAGAAACCTCTAGGAAAAGCAAGCACCAGCACCAGCACCAGCACCACCAAACAAATCACCAGCTGGAGAAAGTCAGTGGAATATCAGAGGGTGTAAGGAACATCGCATCGCACCCAGAGGCAAACGTTGTGATGCAGCATTTGCTTCAGGCCTCTAATGGTGGTGCTGGTATGGCAGAAGCACCAAAGCGTAAAAGCGCTCCACTGGATCTGTTCGATCGGGCAACATGGCGGCAAAGTGGGAGCAACGCGGCTGCAACATCAGCTACAAGAAAAGGTGGTGGGATGAACGGCAGAACTTCGTGGATGCAAGATTCAGGCGAGGATATGGCAATAAATATGCTGAGTCAGCAGTTGACGTCACAAAGCAAGCAGAAAGACGTTACTCAAGCACCTGGAAACAAGGTTCAGGAACACGTCGTTGAGGTAACGCTGGCCGAGACAAACCGGAAGAATTTGAAATAATTTGTATCCTTTGCATGAAAAGCAATTTTTTGATACAATATTTGAAATTGTAACTATTTGAATGTGGGTGAGAGACCTACCCGTGCATAGTTACCACTATGGGTGAGAGACTTACCCGTGCATAGTTACCACTGTGGGTGAGAGACTTACCCGTGCATAGTTACCACTGTGGGTGAGAGACTTACCCGTGCATAGTTACCACTGTGGGTGAGAGACTTACCCGTGCATAGTTACCACTGTGGGTGAGAGACTTACCCGTGCATAGTTACCACTGTGGGTGAGAGGCTTACCCGTGCATAGTTACCACTGTGGGTGAGAGACTTACCCGTGCATAGTTACCACTGTGGGTGAGACTTACCCGTGCATAGTTACCACTGTGGGTGAGAGACTTACCCGTAGCATAGTTACCACTGTGGGTGAAAGACTTACCCATGCATAGTTACCACTGCAGCATGTTCCTCCACCTGAGAGCAAGTCAGTGTATCGGCTTTCTTGATGTTCTGGAGTTAAACATTTTTGTAATGACTTTTCCAGTTTTGGGACGTTGTACAAAAAGTGTTCTTTTCATTACTGGGTTTACACAACTGAAGGATTATAAAAGCTTTGCTAACCACTGTTGGGAGCTAAGGGAAGCCAATTGTCAGAGCAAGAGACGACAAAGGGACGACATCACCTCCGCTTCCACCTTTTGTTCATATGTGTGTTGTACCGTCCACCAAACAGTGATGACTTAATCTACATCTCGCTGTCTGATAATATGGACCAACTTCAATCTACTCATCCCAACTCTCTCTTCCTCATATGTGGTGATTTCAATTGTCACCATGCCAGTTGGCTGGGTGTGGGTTCCTCTCTCACCAGCCATGGTTCCTTAGCAAAGGACTTCTGTGACTCACTGGGACTGACACAATCTGTCAATTTCCCGACACGGATGGATCTCAGTCAACGGAGCATCTTCTCTTCCAGACTTGGTTATGACAAACTTCCCTGCAAATGTCTGCTGCTCTTCTTCTGCGCCAATTGGCTCATCTGATCATGTGCTTGTTAAAGTGGACATCTCTCTGACCACTCAGACAGCCTCCTTAGTGTCGACGAGTCTGACATTTCACTCAAGCCAACTGGGACGGTCTGCAAGCAGCCATCAATCACCTGGACTGGGCTCCCATCTCTACCGCCTCTGACATCAATTCTTCCTGGGAATTCTTCCAAAGTAAACTGCTCTCTCTCTCATGCACAGATGTATCCCATATCGTCTTCAGTTGTCTTACCCTTCCTCCCGTCCATGGTACACGGAATCTTGTGGTGAGGCAGTTGCCATGAAACACCTTCCCTTCCCCTCTTGGAAGGCTAATTCAACTGAAGGAAATCTCTGTTCCTTTCACAAAGCTCGTAACAAGTGTGTATCTACCCTCAGGAGAGCAGGAAGCACCATTTTGAATTTTTATTTACCATCTCTCTGGTGTTGGGCTAGCGGCTAGGGTGCCGGCTTAGGATCCTAGAATCCTGGGTTCGAATCCCGGTCGATCGCTGAATTAACGCCAGGGGGGTTGACTCAGCCTGTCATCCTTCCGAGGTCGGCTAATTGAGTACCAGTTCACTGGTAATTCCCTGTTTGTCGTTAAAGGCGGCAAAAAGGGTTGGCGTCAGGAAGGGCATCCGGCCGTAAAACATTGCTTCAAAAAGGGGACCAAAAAACAACAACAACCACGGTTCCCGAAAAAGGCCAACCCCCGCTTGCGGGGAAAAATAGCCTCTAAAGGTGGTTTATTATATCTCAATAGCCTCTAAAGGTGGTTTATTATATCTCTCTACTCTCTGGACTGAACTCTCAAACCTACCTCCCTCTTCCAAATCCTGGTGGCGTCTGGTCAAATCCGTTTCTGGTGTTTGTTCCCCCTCCATCCCCTCCCGTACCTCAAATGGCTACACAGTTGACACCGCATGTGACAAAGCCGAATGCCTCAACTCTGTGTTTGCCTCAAAATCTTGTGTCCCAAACCCATCTCTCTCTGTTCCCACCTAACCCAGTCGAACCCAACTGCTCCTGGACTCTGTGTCCTTCTCTTTTGACAAGGTGGAGAAGTTTTTGCCAAACCTCGACTCTGATTCTGCAACTGGACCAGACGGCATCAGCCCACAGGTCCTAAAATCCTGCTCTGCCACTCTATCTCACCCTATCTCTGTTCTCTTCACCCTCTCTTTTGCTCAAGATCATCTGCCATCAGCTTGAAAATCAGCCAGAATTACTGCTTTACACAAAAAATATGAAAAAACAGATCCTTGCAACTACAGACCAATCAGCCTGCTCCCAATTATCAGCAAGGTCATGGAATCAATCATCGCTTCGGATATCAAATTCTTCCTCTTCTCCATTGGCTTGATCTCAGATCATCAATTTGGATTCAGATCAGGTCATTCTACTCTGGACATGCTGCTTCTGCTGTCTCAACAATGGATGGAGGAATCTCAATGCCAAACAGGAAATCAGAGCTGTCTCCCTCGACATATCACGTGCCTTCGATACGGTCTGGCACCCAGCTCTGCTCACCAAACTCCCCTCCTATGGTATCCATGGAAATCTCCATGCATGGCTTGCGGACTTCCTCTCTGGTCGTAGTCAACGGGTGTCCCTGAATGGATTTCTCTCATCTCCCCTTCCTGTTCAGGCTGGAGTTCCCCAAGGTAGTGTTCTGGGCCCTGTGCTTTTTCTGGTCTTCATCAATGATCTCTCTGACTCTCTGGAAAATCCTCTCCATCTCTTTGCTGATGACTCCACTCTCTGCCACTCCATTCCTTATATCTCAGATCGGCAGTCTGCAGCCTCCTCACTCTCTGCAGACCTGGATAAAATCACAGATTGGTCAAACAAGTGGAACATGTCTTACAATCCTGACAAATCTCACACTCTTACGATGTTTCTCCGAAAAGACCGACTGGACAACCCTCCCATCCACTTTCTGAATAATCCTCTCCAAGAAGTTCTGTCACTCAAGCTTTTGGGTCTCACTATCTGCCATGATCTTTCCTGGGAAAACCACATTTCAAATCTGGCCTCCAAAGCCAGTCGCTGACTGGGCATCCTCCATCGTGTGAAGTCCTTCCTTGGCACACCTGAGCTCCTCACCACATACAAGGCTTTCATCCACAGCTCTATGGAGTACTGCTCTCCCCTCTGGCCCGGTGCTCCTGCCTCACACTTGGCTCGGCTTCACGCTGTGGAAACCAGTGTTCAGAATCATTGGAATCTCCCGCGATGAAGCTGATTCTGAGGGATTTTCACTCACTCACCGCAGGCAGGTAGGTGGTCTTTCTGTCTTCTACCGACTCCTCTCCGGCCTTGCTCGCCCAGCTCAGTCTGTGCTCTGTCCCCCAAATATAAGATCTGCCTGCAACCCTCTTATGGTTAAACTGCCAAAATCAAGACTCTCTGCTCACCTTCACTCCTCTTTTCTCCCGCCTCTGGAACAAACTCCCCCACTCTCTTCAATCGCACTCCTCCCTCCAGGTCTTAAAAACAGCTGTTCACCACCATCTCTTATCTTCCCCCATCCAAAACCTTGATCTTTTCTACCCCCGCTAATTCACCCCAGATACTTTTTTTTTGAAATTCCAACTTCTTTCCTGGAAGTCCTTGCAGTGTTCATATGTTTTATACCTCTCCCACCTCCCCCAAAGCCCCCCCCCTCCCACATTTCTCCCGTTATCCCTGCTCTCAAATGTTGTGTTTGTGTCCTGCCCCCTCTCTCCCCATCTTGTTTACCGCTCTACTTATTTTTTGTGTTTTATGTGTCGGTTTGACTTTTTGTGTGATTAATGTTAGCTCTTTCACGAGCCTCGATCTTGTATACAAAAAACCCCCCAAAAAAACAAAAAACAGTAGAGAACAGGAACGTCGGTAGATCTGTGGAATGGGAGGGCTCGGGGAAGGGGGAGGGGTACACGGTATAAAGCAAATGGACACGACTACGAATTTCAGGAACGAAGTTGGAGATTGAAAGAGGTGGATTTGGGGTGTATTAACGGGGGTAGAAAAGATCAAGGTTTTGGATGGGGGAAGATAAGAGATGGTGGTGAACAGCTGTTTTAAAAACCTAGAGGGAGAAGAGGGATTGAAGAGAGTGAGGGAGTTTGTTCCAGAGGCGGGAGAAAAGAGGAATGAAGGAGTGAAGGTGAGCAGAGAGTCTTGATTTTGGCAGTTTAACCATAAGAGGGTTGCAGGCAGATCTTGTGCGACCTGTAGGAATATTTGGGGGACAGAGCACAGACAGAGCTGGGGGAGCAAGGCCGGAGAGGAGTCGGTAGAAGACAGAAAGACCACCAACCTGCCTGCGGTGAGTGAGTGAAAATCCCTCAGAATCAGCTTCATCGCGGGAGATTCCAATGATTCTGAACACTTTGGTTTCCACAGCGTGAAGCCGAGCCAGGTGTGAGGCAGGAGCACCGGGCCAGAGGGGAGAGCAGTACTCCATTGAGCTGTGGATGAAAGTTTTGTATGTGGTGAGGAGCTCAGAGGTGCCCAGAAAGGACTTTGCACGACGGAGGATGCCCAGTCGGCGACTGGCTTTGGAGGCCAGATTTGAAATGTGGTTTTCCCAGGAAAGATCATGGCAGATAGTGAGACCCAAAAGCTTGAGCGACAGAACTTCTTGGAGAGGATTATTCAGAAAGTAGATGGGAGGGTTGTCCAGTCGGTCTTTTCGGAGAGACATCGTAAGAGTGTGAGATTTGTCAGGATTGAAAGACATGTTCCACTTGTTTGTCCAGCCTGTGATTTTTTCCAGGGCTGCAGAGGGTGAGGAGGCTGCAGACTGCCGATCTGAGGGATGAGGAATGGAGCAGCAGATAGTGGAGTCATCAGCAAAGAGATAGAGAGGGTTTGCCAGAGAGTCGGAGAGATCATTGACGAAGACCATAAAAAGCACAGGGCCCAGAACACTGCCTTGGGGAACTCCAGCCTGAACAGGAAGGGGAGATGAGAAATCCATTCAGGGCCACACGTTGCCTACGACCAGTTATTGTGCTTGTTATTGCCTTGCGTTGACTGTTATTGTGCTTGTGTGCTTTCCTCTAACCCTCTTGTCTCCCGCTCCCTTCATTGTATGTTTTGCATGTTTTCATGTTCAATGTGTTAGCTCTTACATGAGCCTCGATTCTGTATACAAAAAATAAATGGGGGAGTAGGACGTCGTCGTTTGGGATTCCTTGTCTGAGTATATGAGTACAGTATGCTGTCAGATATGTGTTTCGCAGGCAGAGAGTTGAGATTATGCTTTGGACTATTTAGTGAATCAGTGGACTCTAAACATTTTTTTTTAATGCGACAGTTGCAGGTTGAAGCGCTTGATATTTGCGCTCCTGACACTCTACTGGTGTACAATTTTGAAGGATCTTCATCACATGCTTCGTCTCTCTCCAACATCTCTGAAATCCAACGGCCACTGGAGTCGGAAGGTGTTTCCAGGGCTGGAAATTAACTCTGGTTATTTGTGGGGCCGGGTTTTGTTTTCACATGTATGTCAAGGTTCATGGAAATGTTAAAAATGAACGAAGATCTTTTGGTTAGGGTTAGGGTTAGGTCAAACTAATAGGGTTAGGGTTAGGTCAAACTAATAGGGTTAGGGTTAGGTCAAACTAATAGGGTTAGGGTTAGGTCAAACTAATAGGGTTAGGGTTAGGTCAAACTAATAGGGTTAGGGTTAGGTCAAACTAATAGGGTTAGGGTTAGGTCAAACTAATAGGGTTAGGGTTAGGTCATACTAATAGGGTTAGGGTTAGGTCAAACTAATAGGGTTAGGGTTAGGCCAAACTAATAGGGTTAGGGTTAGGTCAAACTAATAGGGTTAGGGTTAGGTCAAACTAATAGGGTTAGGGTTAGGTCAAACTAATAGGGTTAGGGTTAGGTCAAACTAATAGGGTTAGGGTTAGGTCAAACTAATAGGGTTAGGGTTAGGTCAAACTAATAGGGTTAGGGTTAGGTCAAACTAATAGAGGTAGGGTTAGGTCAAACTAATAGGGTTAGGGTTAGGTCAAACTAATAGAGTTAGGATTAGGTCAAACTGATAGGGTTAGGGTTAGGTCAAACTAATAGGGTTAGGGTTAGGTCAAACTAATAGGGTTAGGTCAAACTAATAGGGTTAGGGTTCGGCCAAACTAATAGGGTTAGGGTTAGGTCAAACTAATAGGGTTAAGGTTAGGTCAAACTAATAGGGTTAGGGTTAGGGTTAGGTCAAACTAATATGGTTAGGGTTATGTCAAACTAATAGGGTTAGGGTTTGGTCAAACTAATAGGGTTAGGGTTAGGTCAAACTAATAGGGTTAGGGTTAGGCCAAACTAATAGGGTTAGGGTTATGTCAAACTAATAGGGTTAGGGTTAGGCCAAACTAATAGGGTTAGGATTAGGTCAAACTATGGCTGGGAATGTGAATTGACCTGAGCTCACTGTAATATTGTTTTCGGTGAAATTGTTATCAATGAAAGGCAAAAGGTTGGATACATGTTTTGAAATAAAATGTCCCCGTTATGGGATTTACATTTGGTCCATGGTCCACATATCGGTCACGTTTCAATCTCGTTCCTTTTTTTACTTTCGTCCATCATTTTCACATCTCGGAATCCATTTCAGAGCAGAAGAGCCAAACACCATCTACCTTGCTGTGTGAGCATTTTGAAAATTCAGAATTATTAACTCTGTCATGGCAGGACGATTAATAAATTCATCGGATCATCCCATTGATGTTCTGTCACTGAAATCCTTACAATTGAGCGACTTATCCAGCTCCTTGTGCAGACTATTTTTATTTACCATGCAGCAGTTCAGGTAAAAGCTTTTTCCTTTGAACTAGTCTGAACTGAACTGGTGAACTTTTACCTGAACTGTAATTTGCACAATATCCAACCAGAACAGGATGTGTCGTTTCCGTGAGATGAGACTTTAATCGCATTGATGGCAAACAGAACCGACTGACAAAGATGTCCAAAACCGAAGATACTTAGCTATGGCGCTTCTATAGTGAAGACCAATGATAAAGTATGACCTGGTCTGTTCCTTCACCTTTTGGAAGGTCTTTGCGGGAGCGTTTGGTTCACTGTGTCACAGACACGTTACTTGCGGCTCATGTAATGTATGTGTCTAAAACCATCATCATGGTGCAGTGAACAGGACAGCTTGTCTTCATGTGGAATCTTCAGATTGAATCTTCATAAATTAACCTCAAGATGGAAAATTTACATCAAACATTCATAAACTGACGTTCAGATCAAATCTTCACGTATCCTCGTCACTGAATATTAAGATTGAAAATTCACATCGATTGATCCATTATTAAAACTTCAGATCAAATCTTCACAAATTAATCTTCAGATCAAAGTTGCAAATGAACTTTCAGATCCTTTCTTCATTTTGGCCGAAAACAACCCGAAGACCCAAAACACCCCGAAGACCCAAAACACCCCAAGGACCCAAAAGACCCGGAAGACCTAAAACATCCCAAAGACCCAAGAGATTCTTATAGTTAGGCAGCTTAGCAATTTTTGGGGGAACGACTTGACAAAAGTACCATTTTTATTTTAGTAGTTCAGTGGACCATATGCAATAGAATTAGGACCGGAGGCAAGACATATACAGTGTTTGACTTTTGCGCAAATACGACTCGCACAGCATAATATCGAGCAATACATTTATGCAAATAAATCATCAGCTGTTGGAGTTAGACTAAAATCGTAAATACATAAATTGCTGGACAAATTACCTTGAACAACATGTTGTCTGTTCTAAAGCTACATATTGTCAATACATCCTTGTAGTTGCGTACATGTTAGATATATGAGAGGTGCGCGAGTCACAAGTATAACACATTTGTATAAACACTCGGTATTATATTACTAATTATTATTACATGGAAGCGTAAGATTTATTATGCATGCATGCATAAGTTTTACAAATAACACTGCATGTAATGAAATAAAAGTTAGCCTGCTTGTTGAAAATATATACATAAATGGTTTTTGTCCTTGGTTTTTGTCCAATAAAAAGGTGAAGAACACTATATTTCTTGCCTCCGGTCCTAAATCTATTGTATATGGTCTAATGGACCACCAAAATAAAAATGGCGCTTTTGTCAAGCCGTTCCCCATTTTCGATAAATATTCTGCTAAGCTGCCTGACTATTAAAGACTCAGAGGAACCAAAAAGACCCAAAAGACCCTGAAGACCCAAAACACCCCAAAGGCCCAAAGGATCCAAAAAAAACCCGAAGACCGAAATGGCCCCGAACACCCAAAATACCCCGAAGACACAAAACACCCAAAATACCCCAAACACCCAAAACACTCCGAAGACCCAAAAGACCTGGAAGACCCAAAAGTCCCCGAAGACCCAAAACACCCTGAATACCCAAAAGACGCTTAAAGACCCCGAAGACCCAAAGACCCAAAATACCCTTAAAGGCCCAGAGGATCCAAAAGACCCTGAAGACACAAAACACCCTGAAGACCCCAACGACGCTTAAAGACCCCAAAGACGCTTAAAGACCCCGAAGACCCAAGACGCTTAAAGACCCCGAAGACCCAAAACCCAAATGCCCTTAAAGGCCCAGAGGATCCAAAAGATCCTGAAGACCCAAAACACCATGAAGACCCAAAAGACACCAAAATGGTCAAAGATGCCTATCCCTCCGAAATGACTGTGGTGAGGCACATGGAGCGTTACCATATCTTAATGGTAACGGTAATGGTAATTATTATGAGATCATATCTTAATGTTGATTCTCCATAAATTGATCATTTCTAGATAAAAATGATTGAATCTTCATAAATGAGCTTTCAGATCGAATCTTGATGTTAAATCGTCATAAATTGACCTCTCAAATAACAATTAATGTCAAATCTTTGTAAATGAACCTAATAGTATATCAATAAATAAATATTTATATCAACAATTCAAATACAACAAACACAACATGCATTTTAAGGCCATTTTCTCTGCTAGAGCGAGGGTTAGCCTTGCGGTCCCCATGACAATCTTCTCCATCTTGCCCTATTTTCTGCATCTCTCCTTGTTAACCGCCCTGCCCGCATTTCTTCTTCCACCATCTTCAGCCAAGTCTTTCTCGGTCTTCCCCGTCCTCTACTTCCTTCTACATTCATTTCCATCACTCTTCTCAACCAGTCACTTTCATCCTTCCTCAACACATGACCAAACCATCTCAACCTGTTCCTCTTCACAGCATCAATCACAGGCTCTATTCCCATCATCTTTCGCAATTCATCATTTGTCTTCCTCTCTCTCAACGATACTCCGCACATCCATCGAACCATTCGCATTTCCACCCTTTCCAATCTTCGTTGCTGGTCTACGTTCATTACCCATGTCTTGCTCCCATAAATCATAACACTTCTCACACATGCAGCAAAAACTTTTCCCTTCAGCTTCAATGACACTCCCCTCCTTATCAGCACGCCACTCAGTTCCCGAAACTTCTTCCATGCACATCTCACTCTAGCAACCGTTGCCGAGTCTGATCCACCTTCTCCATTCAGCATGTCTCCGAGGTAGCAAAATGTTTTCACACCTTCCAGCTTCACGCCGTCTCCAAGATCCAACTCAACATTTCCTCCATCTGCAGCTCCCTCTGTGCACACCTTACATTTGAATGTAGCTGCCACACTGGTTAATGGCCCTCTCAGACCACTACATTTTTGATGAACCCACTCAGCGGACATCGTACATTGAATGGAGTTCATTCCGACACCCTTCCTGCACAGCACATGGCCACTTCCCAGTTCTTTCCACCTCACCACATGCTTTACCACTTGCCATCACCTTCGTCTATCCGATATTCACCTTCACACCTTTTGTCTCCATACATTCCTTCCACTTGTTCATCTTTTCCTTCAGTCCATCCATACTTTCCGCAATCAACACCAGATCATCTGCATACAACAACTCCCACGGTAAACGCTCCTTTACGTTCTGAGCCAGCACCTCCATCACAGCTACAAATAGTAGTGGACTTAGTACCAACCCCTGATGCACTCCCACCTTCACCTCAAACTCACCACTGTTCCCGTCCTTCGTCCTTACAGCTGTGCGCGCTCTTTTCTACATTGCCATCACTACTCTGATCAACCATTCCTCCACTCCTAACTTCCTCATTGCCCATGTCAATACTTTGCGTGGAACCCGATCGAATGCTTTCTCCAGATCAACAAACCCAAGAAACAACTTCTTCCTCTTCTCCATGTACTTCTCCTGCAACTGCCTCACAATAAAAAGCGCGTCTGTCGTTCCTCTTCCTGGCATAAATCCAAACTGCATTTCGTCGATCTTCACTTTGTTCCTTATCCTCCTCTCCAACACCCTTTCCAATACCTTCATTCCATGCTCCAATAACTTTATCGCTCGGTACGAGCCACACTCTAGAAGGTCACCTTTCCCCTTGTATAGAGGGACGAGGGTACTCAGTTCCCAATCCACTGGAATGCGGCCTTCTTTCACCGCCAGTTTACAGATCTCTGTCATTCTCTTCACACCCCAACTTCCTGCTGCCTTCAACATATCTCCCACAACTCCCGTCGGCCCTCCCGCTTTTCTACTCTTCATTGCTTTTATCGCTTCCTCAACTTCCTTCTCAGTTATCTTCTGTGCCGGTCCTAAACCTGGGTTACTCTCTATGTTGCCATCCAATTCATTCTCTGTATTCAACAGCATTTCCATATATCTTTCCCATCTTCCTTTAATTCCATCTGGGTCCACAACGATTTGTCTCACTTCATCCTTCAAGCAACTCACCGCCATCACACCACACCTCTCTTTCTCTATCTGCTTTGCAATCCTGAATACCGCTCTCTGCCCCTCTTCCGAATCCAAGCGTTCTCCGAACATTTTCCTACATGCCGCCTGCGCCTTTGCTACCTCTTTCTTTGCAGCCTTCTTGTCTGCCTTATAACTTTCATGCTCTGCTGTTTCTGCTCCTGTACCATTCGCCTTCTGCCACTCCTTGAACTTCTTCCTCTTCTCGTCAATCCTCTTTCCAACTTCATCATCCCACCACCATGTTTCCGAGTGCCTTGGTGGTCCTTTTGTCCATCCACATACCTCACCAACGGCTCCCAACAGACTAGCTTTCATTGACATCCAACCACTTTCAAGCTCAACCACATCATCCTCTACCTACTCAGCCTCTCTTTTAATGCCTCCCTTACTGTCACCTCTTTCAACCTCCACACCTTCATTCTCGGTTGGTACTTCACCCGCCGAGCTCTCCTCGCACCTTTCACCCTTATGTCACAGACAAACAAGTGGTGCTGTGAAACAGCCTCCTCCCGTGGGATCACCTTTGTGTCCCGGAGGTGCCCCTTATCTCGCCTACGCACCATCAGGTAGTCAACGGTTCTCGTCGACCCACCTGACGTGTATGTAACAAGCTTATTATCCTCTTTCTGGAACGGAGTATTACAAATCAACAAATCAGCTCCATCAGCAAACTCCAAAATACTGTCACCTTCTCCATTTCTCACACCATATCCGTAACCCCCATGAACTCCCTCAAAACCATCCATACTCCTTCCCACATGTCCATTTAGGTCTCCTCCTACCACAACAACTTCCTCATCTTTCACGTTTTCCATCAGCTTCTCTATCTCACACCAGAACATGTCCTTCTCTTCATCGCTCCGACCAACCTGCGGAGCATATCCCGAGATGACATTCACCAAGGGCTTTCCAATCATCATTTTCACCATCATCAACCTATCACTCACTCTAGTCACACTCACCACACTGTCTACAAACTCCTCAGAAAACAGGACACCAACACCATTCACGCCCTCCAGGCACCCTTGCCACACAAACTTGTATTTCTGTCCCTGCCGTCTCCCTTCACCATTCTCACACCACTTCCCTTCCATCTCGTCTCTTGCACACAACATATGTCCACTCTTCTTCTGACCAATACTTCCACCACTTCTCCTGATCTCCCTGTCATTGTCCCTACATTCCATGTCCCAAACCTCAGAAACCGATCTCCACTTCGGGCTGTACCCTGCCCATATGTAGTTGTAATTGTCATGGTTCTCTTTTTGGAGGCAATGTTTTTATGGCCGGATGCCCTTCCTGACGCCAACCCTCTTAGTCGTCTCTTACGACACGCAGGGATACGGTGTATCTATTCTAGTCCAGGGTATACACTGGGAAACGTTTAAAACATGGAAATTCTGGGGGGGGGGGGGGGGGGAGGAGGGGGGGCATCACGGCTGCGGGGGCCCCGTAAGCACCACGCCACGGCAGTCTGGTCAGCACCACACCACGTCAGCCCGGTCAGCACCACACCACGGCGGTCCGGTCAGCACCACACCACGGTGGCCCGGTCAGCACCACACCACGGCGGTCCGGTCAGCACCACACCACGGCGGTCCGGCCAGCACCACACCACGTCACCCGATCAGCACCACACCACGTCAGCCTGGTCAGCACCACACCACGGCGGCCCGGTCAGCACCACACCACGTCAGCCAGGTCAGCACCACACCACGTTTGCCCGGTCAGCACCACGGCGGCCCGGTCAGCACCACACCCTTGGAAAGGACTTCGATGCTGTGGAGAGGTCGAAGCAAGCCTCCTTGCTCGAGCGGACCGGAAGCAGAAGTCCATATATATAAGCACATATATATAATGTGCACATATATATAAGGATATAATATATTGTGGGCTTTCACTAAAAATACTTGCAAATAATAACGGTGGGGTAGCAGAAAAGGAGGTGGGGTTGAGAGGTTGGGGTATTAAATCAAGCCTCTCAAAATATCAGCACCACACTATGTCGGCCCGGTCGGCCCAGAGCCTGGCGCGAAGTCCAAGCACATCAGCACGTCATCCGAAAACAGCTCCGGTTGGTGCGAACCACTCGGTCAATGGTGCGAATCAGGTCCCGACACGCCCTTGCTCGCTTGCCCCGATGAAGGCTTCGCTGGGTGTTCTCCAAACAGGGGCAGAATCGCCCAAGCCGCACTGGATTTCGGCAGCGGAAGCCTTGCTCGCTCGGCCCCAATGAAGGCCTCGCTGGGTGTTCTCCAAACAGGGGCAGAATCGCCCAAGCCGCGCTGGATTTCGGCAGTGGAAGCCTTGCTCGCTCGGCCCCGATGAAGGCCTCGCTGGGTGTTCTCCAAACAGGGGCAGAATCGCCCAAGCCGCGCTGGATTTCGGCAGCGGAAGCCTTGCTCGCTCGGCCCCGATGAAGGCCTCGCTGGGTGTTCTCCAAACAGGGGCAGAATCGCCCAAGCCACGCTGGATTTCGGCAGTGGAAGCCTTGCTCGCTCGGCCCCGATGAAGGCCTCGCTGGGTGTTCTCCAAACAGGGGCAGAATCACCCAAGCCGCGCTGGATTTCGGCGGCGGAAAGCAGCCACGAAGCGACGATATTCGGTCGGGCTGTAATGCGAACACCACGGCGGCCCAGTCAGCACCATACCCTTGGAAAGGACTTCGATGCTGTGGAGAGATCGAAGCACGCCTCCTTGCTCAAGCGGACCCAGCGGACAAAGGACGGGCAACAGTGCTCATGGATCGTCTTGTATACACGAACAAAATGCAGGATATGTTGGCAGACCAAAGTACTTTTGAACGGTTAACCACAGATCCAACTAAGAAGGAGGAACGAAGGTTAAACTCAATGCTTGCCAAATTAAAAGCGACTGGAAGACTATCAGCTGCGGCGTACAAACGTCTGTACAGCAGTCCGAACATATATCAACAATTCAAATATAATCCATAAATGAAGTTGCAGACCAAAAATCCAAGTTAAATCTTCTTAAATGAACCTTCACATGGTATCTTCAAAAATGAATCTTCAAATCAAATTGATGGCGTCTTCGTAAATACCTTCACGTAGAATCTTCAGAAATGAACCCGCTTAAACACATCAAATGTTCATCATTGGACCTTCAGATCTAAAATTATCGAATCTTTATAAATAATAATAATAATAAAAATTGTGTGACATATTCCTATATGTGATGATGGTGTGAATCGTCGTTTTTGACAAATCTGTTCCCTTTGTCGTGCTCACTAAGCATTGTGCATTGTGTGATGGTTGGATAGTCCAATGGGGACCCACAGCATCCACCACAAACATCGCAGGTATAGACTGGTCCTTGCGGAGATGGACCTTGGCAGGTTTTCCTTTCTTGCCTCTGCTTTCTCTCGATAACAAGTCTCCCCCATTCACAGTGGTCCAGGCCTTTGCGGCAAATGTTAGACCAAGCTGACCTGTTTGTGGCCTGATGTTCCCAGGTGACAAATGAAATGGCACAAGATGAGTGGAGAGTTAGGGACGTCCTTATAGCGAGCGCTTTATTTGTCCACCACGTGACCATTTACCAAATTTACAAAGTTATCCACAGAAAAGCGCTCGAGATTACAGTATATGCTTTTCCATGCATGAGGTGTCCTGACCAGCAAAGTTAGGTTTGCATCAGGAAGTACTCAATTCCTTGGATATATACAGTGCATTCAGAAAGTATTCAGACCCCTTCACTTTTTTCACATTTTATGTTGCAGCCTCAAACTGAAATGGTTTAAATTCATTTTTCCCCTCATCATCTACACTCAATACCCCATAATGACAAAGAGAAAACAGGATTTTAGAAAGTTTTGCAAATGTATTAAAAAGAAAAAACTGAAATATCACATTGACATAAGTATTCATACCCTTTGCTATGACACTTGAAATTTAGCTCAGGTCCCTCCCATTTCTCTTGATCATCTTTGAGATGTTTCTACACCTTGATTGGAGTCCACCTGTGGTAAATTCAATTGATTGGACATGATTTGGAAAGGCACACACCTGTCTATATAAGGTCTCACAGCTGACAATGCATATCAGAGCAAAAACCAAGCCTTGAGGTCGAAGGAACTCCCTGCAGAGCTCAGAGACAGGATTGTGTCGAGGCACAGATATGGGGAAGCCAACAAAAAAAATCTCTGCTGCATTGAAGGTTCCCAAGAGCACAGTGGCCTCCATATTTCTTAAATGGAAGAAGTTTGGAACAACCAGGACTCTTCCTAGAGCTGGCCGCCCGTCCAAACTGAGCAATCGGGGGAGAAGGGCCTTGGTAAGAGAGGTGACCAAGAACCCGATGGTCACTCTGGCTGAGCTCCAGAGATCCTGTGTGGAGATGGGAGAAACTTCCAGAAGGACAACCATCACTGAAACAACCCACCGATCTGGGCTTTATGGCAGAGTGGCCAGGCGGAAGCCTCTCCTCAGTGAAAGACACATGAAAGCCCGCTTGGAGTTTGCAAAAAAGCACCTAAAGGACTCTCAGACTGTGAGAAACAAGATTCTTTGGGCTACATACGTACATACATACATACATACATATACATACATATATATATATATACATACATACATACATATACATACATATATATATACAATTATACACACATACATATATATATATACATATATACAGATATATATATATATATATATATATATATATATATATATATATATATATATATATATATATATATATATATATATATATATATATATTGTTACTGATCGCGGTTTAGGATGTTGTTTGCCGAGCGAAGGCTCCGCGACCGAACAGTTGTTCCCCGACTCACCCGATTCACCCAGAACTTTGGCCGTATCGCACCGCAGCTGCCCAATCTGGAAAAGACTAAAACGACGAAATGCAAAGAGGAAAAGGAATAAGACGAGAAGACGGACAGAAGAGTAATTGGATTTATTATACACACAAGCAAAAAGAAAGCAGTCACGTTTATTTACAACACATAAGACGCAGGTGACACAGTGCAAATACTAGCTTATACAGACTTAATTAAATACCCAGGGACAAGACACACAGAACAAACTCACGTACACAAGAAGGGTGGAAAGGCAGGAGGTGGATGGCTGGAGGGAGAGGAAGGTCCAAGGGGGTCCTGCAGCACGATCGGCGCGTTTAGCAGCCGCCGTTCCTTCGCGGCCCTGCTCAAAACTGCCGTCCAGGCCCCAAGCGGCGGTTGGGTGTTGTTGCTGCTGTGGCCGCCGCTTGCTTTGCCAGGACTCGTCTGACTCGTCTGGTCCAAACCCTCAACTCTACAACACTCATGCACGTCTCCCTGTCCAACCACTCTTTCTCTCTTGGTCCAACCACTCTTTCTCTTTCTTGGTCCAACCACTCTTTCTCTCTCTTGGTCCACTCACTCCTCACCACCGACTCCCCCACGCTTCTTGCGCGCGCGCCTTTATAGCGCCTCCGGCGATCAAGCCGCCGGCCTTCAGGACACGCCCATCGGTGTGCTCACCTCGGCCCTGGTTGGTCACGCGACCCTCTGGCTCCACCCTTGATGACGACGGGCGGGCACGCCCCTCTTCCCCGACCCGAGCACATGTTCAATGGTGGTTTTGGAGGGGATGTAATTGGCAATCGAGGCTTGGCAATGACGAAAGGGGATGTGCAAGGAAATGGAGATTTTGGGGATGGGAATGAAAGGGGATCTATTCTCTTTCACTGGTGCAATGGAGTACTTCAATTAATGGGAGACACAGCCTTACCCTAAAACACAGAATAAGATATAACTATCGAACAGGGGTATTCTATTATTGGCTGACGTGTATGCTTGTGGACTAATTATGGGATGCCCTTTCACCTTTACACAGCTCCGGAGGCAGGGGGCGCAGAATAAACAATAATAATAATAATAAAGCACACAATCAAAAAAATACAGTCCTCCTATCCGCAACACTGCACCCTCCTCCTCTTAGGCACGTCCCGGGCCTACAACTTTTATTTAGTGTGACACGTAGGTGTAGTTCCCTCTACTTTTAACCTGACCCTGAGTGCGACAGTTTTAAAACATAAATAAATGTGTCCCGCTGCTCCATTGCACCCTGCCTAACAGACTTACGCCCACAGTTAACCGAATTGCGGAACGGTCTTCAAACTATACACTGACGGTGGGGAGCATTATTTACAATGACGCTATTTTTATTTACAAAACGAACCCAGGACCTGTGATTGTTCTTTCTGGGGGGGGGGAGACAGTCTGCTCTGCATCAATGCACCATGAAAGCACCCAAAAACGCACCAATACACACCCAAGCACCAATCGGTGCAGTCACCATTGTTCAAGAATAAAAAATAAATCAACAACCCCTAACCCTGCAGGTGATCTCTTGCTCTTTGTCTCCCTCTGCTGGTTATTATTATTTGTTCTTCCAGATGTTGTCATTCCTTTGCTTTGCTTACTGGCGGCCTATTTGTATTAAAACTTGCACCCAATGTGTCCATTTTTATTTATTTTATTTATGGCCCACAGGGCCGACTACGTGTGGTTCACCTGTGGGGCATCGGTGCCCTGTGGCCAAGGTCCGCCAGCAAGATGTCGGGCCCTCATGGCCGGTTCCAGCAGAGGGGCCATGCCCCAACCCATGGGGTCCATAAGTGGTGCTTGGCCACAGACATGTGGTCCATAATGTGGTGCATCGATGCAGACAGCTGGTTCTGGGAATTCCGGGCGCACAATGGAGGACTCACGCACGCTCCCCTCGGCACCCAATGGCGCACAGGTCATGTGGGAGACAAAAGAGACAATTGAGCGAGGGGTAAGGTCACAAGGGTACACATCAATAAGGCAATGCAAGGCGAAATGCGTACGGAGGGCGAAGTGAGAAAGCTCGTCCCTACCGTACGTCACCCCCCCTGTCACCTACACTACCCTTGCCCTTACCCCATATTTACAAAATCTACCCATTTACAAATTCGTCACTACTGTCACGTCTTCCCCATATTTCTCCTATACCAAATTCGTCTCCACAATCCCTCTACTTCAAAATTTGCCATCACCAAATTCATCATCAATCCTCATAAGGAGGAAGAGATGGAACAACAAAGCACAATGTCACACCCACGTCATGATGCATCTCACATTCCAAACATCTGCACAATAAAATAACAAAACATGGCATGGTGTGGAGTACCTGTCACCTCAGGTGAGTGGATGCAGATGGTGCGAGGAGACTTCATCCTAACTACTTTCTAAATGACATTAACACACTTTACACTACCCGGGGTCTTTCCCCGCCAATCCATTGGCCAACTTACACTATGGGTTCTAAAAACCAATTCCCATTGACCAAACTGTGGTGCTTCTCAATTTGGGGTCTCACTCCCCCGATTCATCTCCCGGTGCCCTTGCACAATTTCTGGGCTGTGACGTGTAGCTCTCCCAGCAGGTCTACCCACCTGCACACCTCCACCACTGCAGTTGCCACCCGAGCTTACCTAGCTCCTCACCCTAACCTAACTAACTGGGGAAAGCCCCTCCTGGCTCTGTCACCCCACTCGGTGCCCTCTGGCACTGGGCTACCCGGGTCCGTCCTCCGGATCCTCGGGCCCCATCCACAACAACTACTACCGGCTCCCAGAGCCCACCTGCGGCCTCACCTGGCCGACATCCTCACAGTGGTGGAGTGCCCAAACCAACTACACACACTAACAGGCTACACGCCCAGCCATTTCCACAACACTAATGCACCCATCCAAAGACCATTCTTTCACCCGCACCACAGATGCCAATATCCAACCACAATTTACCTGTACCCTCTACCTAACACTTACACTACCCGCCCCGGGTATCCGTGATGGGGGTCCACTCTTCCCCCATTCACACCTTCGCACCATCCACTCCACTCCACAATTTCCACCATACTCACTCCACGACCATCCATTCCAATACTCCATACCATTTATTCCATACACCTGTCCTCCATTCACCTGTCGTTGCACACCTGTGCAATCATACCTGGTGCCACCTGCACCCTCCTCCTCTTCCTGGACCAGTTGGTCAACACAACACACATCACCATCACTCACTCATACACTGCTCCACACACCTGTTCAGTTGCACACCTGTGCAATCACACCTGTTCAATCACACCTGTTCAATCTTCAAACACACGGCATCATCTCAGCTAACTACTCCCCTCTGAAACTTGCGCTTCCCAGTCATCCCTTTAAACTATTGCGCTCCCACGTCATTATCATCCACGCTAATCTACCTGCGTCCCCACTACAGGTATCCTTGTCACTAATTAACCTTAACGTCACCTAATGTCATCTTCTAGGGCCCTACACACATTATCCTAACCCACCCGGGCTAGTTTTCACTGCCATATACCCCATAAGCTAGTGCTCCTTTGCCCCCCCCCCCCCTTGAGGGATGACAGAGTTGCCATCCCACCACATCGGGGAGGTCCTACTATCAATTTGGCACACCAAATTTCAACCAATTCAAAAATTTTCCATTTACTGCCAATTCTACCCACTATTATAAATTTCGTATGAAATCACGATCACTATTACTATCACCATCATCACAGTCCGCTATATCCTAGCCTCGGTGCGTCGTGACATCATTAAACTCGGTTCGTAAAGCCGAGCAATGAATTTGGGTGGTTTGGTCGCCTGCAGGTTGAATCCGTCCGGCTTTCGGTTCAAGGGAGGTGGTTTGGTTGGACCGAGGTTCCACGCACCATCTCGGCGCGGCACCTTGCGGTCCCGGGCCCGATGGCTCAATCTCCCCCGGTCGGAACCCCGTCCCCACGAGGGGGCACCGTTCCGCTTCCTCCCACTCGCCCTTGAACCGGACCGGTCGCCTCGCCCGCCAAGGCCCGGACTCGACCGTGCGGGGCGGGGCCAAGCCCGAATCGGCAACGACGCTTCGAAGAGAAGCGACGCAGCTTCGATCCGCGCCGGGCCCTGCATCCAACAAAGGGCTCCTCGCACCGAGTGCTCGCATCGGCTATCCGTCGCCCTAACCGCTAACCCGGTTACCGTCGATGCTTCACTTGCATGCTCACACGCATACGCTACCCCTTTTGCCCTCACAAAACCCGGCGTTCCAACGCCGTCCGTACATTCCACCAACGCTCTCCCTGTTACACACCACACCTCTCGCGCACACTCTTGCGCACACTTTGGTCCCCACCTCTCCTCTGTTACGTCCTCCGTAACAGTCACCATGGGCGTGCACTCTTGCATCCACCCACTAACGTGCTCACATGGGCTCTCCCACACCCGCGCTACCACTAACTCAGGTGTGCTTCCTCGCACACCCTCGACCATTCCAAGCGTGCATTCTCGCACCCGCTCCACCACCAAATCACTCCTCGTGTCACACTCCGTACACCCCGACGTGCATTCTCGCTCGCACTCGGTTTCACTCCCGCACTTTATAACACACCCACTCGCCGACGCACACTTTTTCCTCCCACGCGTGCCATTTCCACTCACACGGGACCCTTCACCAACGCCCGGATGCTTCCTCGATCCCAAGCGCGCGAAAATTCTTTTGTCGCTAAACATCCTCTTACAAAATCTCCCAGCACAATACACAGCACGTCTCACCTTCGGGGTTCTTCTTCCTCCCTGCACCAAAACCTGCAAACTTCCATTCGGGTTAAGCACAGCATCGTGATGTGAGCAGGGACTTTGCACATTTTCCATTTCTCCCTGCAATTCCCGGGCTACCTCCGTCATCTCTTCAATTTTAATTCCCAGCACTGCTTTGTCTTTATTCACCTCGACGACCGTTGGCTTTAATAAAACACCCTCCTCTACCTCAGCGGTCGCCGGCTTTTCCAAACCCCGGGTCGCGATTTCTACCTCTGTCATTGTACCCGTGCTTTTCTCAACTTCGTTCAACCGGCGCTTCTCGACCCGCATTACCTCCTCGTGCACCCCTGGGACCCTTTCGCCCAACTTGCGGTCTCTGTCCCTCTGCTCCCTTTCCTCCCTATCGGCCCTCATTCCGTTCGTTATTTCTTCAATTTGGTTACTCCATTTCTCCCCCTCTATTCTCAGCATCTCGGTGAATTGCGCCATGAAGTCCCCCACATCAAAGGCCGCTGCTACGGTCACGGGCGCGGCAAAATTTGGTGCCGCTGTAACCACGTGCGCGAGAGCGCCATTTTGTGCACCTGATACCCCCCCAACCACATTGCCAATGTTCTCCTCTACTTCGTCCCTCTGATCCTGGGTTACTCCTAACCCCTCCTCTAGCTCACCCACCGGCATTCGATCGCCTTGACCAGCCATGGCGCGACTTTAAAATTCGGGTTTTGTAAAACAAAAGCAATTTCGGTACTTTGTAATTTTGAGCGCGTTAAGCGCGCTTCGGGTCCGATCTCACTTCCTGACACCAATTGTTACTGTAATAACACAATTGGTGTCCAAAATTTGGGCTAAATAAATTTAGTCCCAGGTTCGAATCCCACTCCTGACACCAATTGTTACTGATCGCGGTTTAGGATGTTGTTTGCCGAGCGAAGGCTCCGCGACCGAACAGTTGTTCCCCGACTCACCAGATTCACCCAGAACTTTGGCCGTATCGCACCGCAGCTGCCCAATCTGGAAAAGACTAAAACGACGAAATGCAAAGAGGAAAAGGAATAAGACGAGAAGACGGACAGAAGAGTAATTGGATTTATTATACACACAAGCAAAAAGAAAGCAGTCACGTTTATTTACAACACATAAGACGCAGGTGACACAGTGCAAATACTAGCTTATACAGACTTAATTAAATACCCAGGGACAAGACACACAGAACAAACTCAAGTACACAAGAAGGGTGGAAAGGCAGGAGGTGGATGGCTGGAGGGAGAGGAAGGTCCAAGGGGGTCCTGCAGCACGATCGGTGCGTTTAGCAGCCGCCGTTCCTTCGCGGCCCTGCTCAAAACCGCCGTCCAGGCCCCAAGCGGCGGTTGGGTGTTGTTGCTGCTGTGGCCACCGCTTGCTTTGCCAGGACTCGTCTGACTCGTCTGGTCCAAACCCTCAACTCAACAACACTCTTGCACATCTCCCTGTCCAACCACTCTTTCTCTCTTGGTCCAACCACTCTTTCTCTTTCTTGGTCCAACCACTCTTTCTCTCTCTTGGTCCACTCACTCCTCACCACCGACTCCCCCACGCTTCTTGCGCGCGCGCCTTTATAGCGCCTCCGGCGATCAAGCCGCCGGCCTTCAGGACACGCCCATCGGTGTGCTCACCTCGGCCCTGGTTGGTCACGCGACCCTCTGGCTCCGCCCTTGATGACGACGGGCGGGCACGCCCCTCTTCCCCGACCCGAGCACATGTTCAATGGTGGTTTTGGAGGGGATGTAATTGGCAATCGAGGCTTGGCAATGACGAAAGGGGATGTGAAAGGAAATGGAGATTTTGGGGATGGGAATGAAAGGGGATCTATTCTCTTTCACTGGTGCAATGGAGTACTTCAATTAATGGGAGACACAGCCTTACCCTAAAACACAGAATAAGATATAACTATCGAACAGGGGTATTCTATTATTGGCTGATGTATATGCTTGTGGACTAATTATGGGATGCCCTTTCACCTTTACACAGCTCCGGAGGCAGGGGGCGCAGAATAAACAATAATAATAATAATAAAGCACACAATCAAAAAAATACAGTCCTCCTATCCGTAACAATATATATATATATATATATATATATATATATATATATATATATATATATATATATATATATATATATATATATATATATATATATATATATACACTAGCTTGGCTCGGCACGCTGCGCTCGCCTCGTCGATACTGAGGAACGGGCTTATTTTAGCTGAGTCCAATGACTACCTGAGTTGCTGTGTTGTCATGATTTTCACCAATCATAATACAAACAATTACTTTGCACAAATGTATTTGTTGTGTTTGTGATATTACATTTTTATAGGCAATTTAGGTTGAATGTTTTTTTTTCAAGAAAGAACCCCTCTGCACACACATAGGGGAGGGGTAGGTGCAGACCGGAAGTTTGGGACGATTACACCTCACCACCAAGTAATTCAAAACACCTCACCACCAAGTAATTCAAAACACCTCACCACCAAGTAATTCAAAACACCTCACCACCAAGTAATTCAAAACACCTCACCACCACGTAATTCAAAACACCTCACCACCACGTAATTCAAAACACCTCACCACCAAGTAATTCAAAACACCTCACCACCAAGTAATTCAAAACACCTCACCACCAAGTAATTCAAAACACCTCACCACCAAGTAATTCAAAACACCTCACCACCACGTAATTCAAAACACCTCACCACCACGTAATTCAAAACACCTCACCACCAAGTAATTCAAAACACCTCACCACCAAGTAATTCAAAACACCTCACCACCAAGTAATTCAAAACACCTCACCACCACGTAATTCAAAACACCTCACCACCACGTAATTCAAAACACCTCACCACCAAGTAATTCAAAACATCTCACCACCAAGTAATTCAAAACACTTCACCACCAAGTAATTCAAAACACCTCACCACCACGTAATTCAAAACACCTCACCACCACGTAATTCAAAATACCTCACCACCAAGTAATTCAAAACACCTCACCACCATAAAACACATAATAAAAACACCTCACAGCCATAAAACACATAATAAAAACACCTCACAGCCATAAAACACATAATAAAAACACCTCACAGCCATAAAACATGTAATAAAAACACATCACCACCACGAAATTAAAAACACCTCACCACCACGTCATTTAAAAACACCTCACCACCAAGTAATTCAAAACACCTCACCATCACATAATTAAAAACACCTCACAGCCACGAAATTAAAAACACCTCACAGCCACGAAATTAAAAACACCTCACCACCATGTCATTTAAAAACACCTCACCACCAAGTAATTCAAAACACCTCACCATCACATAATTAAAAACACCTCACAGCCACGAAATTAAAAACACCTCACCACCACGTCATTTAAAAACACCTCACCACCAAGTAATTCAAAACACCTCACCATCACATAATTAAAAACACCTCACAGCCACGAAATTAAAAACACCTCACCACCACGTCATTTAAAAACACCTCACCACCAAGTAATTCAAAACACCTCACCACCACGTAATTCAAAACACCTCATCATCACATAATTAAAAACACCTCACCACCACGTAATTATAAATAACTCACCACCACGTAATTCAAAACCGCACCACCATGTGATTTAAAAACACCTCACCACCATGTCTTTTAAAAACACCTCACCACCACATAATTCAAAATACCTCACCACCACGTGATTCAAAACCACCACAACGTTATTATAAACACTTCACAACCACGGAAACAAAAGTTTGAGGGAGTCTTTAAGCGACAACACAGACACTGCCCAGATGTGTAGATATATAGATAAATGACTGTACCCGAGTTGCCGTTTTGTCATGGTTTAAACCAATCATAATTCAAACAATAATTCAAAATATTCAATATGCAAATGTATTTGTAATATACGTGATATCACATTTTATAAACAATTGAAGTTGAAAAAAAAAATTTCCCCCAAAAAATTCCCCCCCCCAAAAAAAATACGAAATTTTTTCAAAAGAAATACCCTTAGGACATACCGACGGGAGAGATGTGTGCATACCAGAAGTTTGGTACGATTTCACGAATGTTTGAGAAAGTAGTTCAGTGACAACACAGGACAACACAACACAAGACAACACACACAGACACGACACAGATATATACACAAAGAATTAAGTTAAGCACCCCTACACAACGAATTAAGGTAAGCACCCCCTAATATATATTCTTTGTGTATATGTATACATTGGCATATATTCTAAGGTATGTGAGATCAAATAATGATTGGTATGACATTAGCAATTATCCATTGATGAAATTGAGTGATCAAAGTGAAAAAAAGTGATTGGTTGAGTCAGTGATCCGATCACGTGGGTCCTACACACGTTATTGACGCAAAGATCGCTAGAGGTCTTCTCAGAACAATGACTGTACGTTAGAAAACATAAACGTCATCCACACTGTCCGTGATGGACCTATAGCTCCATACTTAAATTGAGGTGAAAATATGCCTAAAATTCCCAAAAAATTTCACCTTAAATTATTCAGAATAAAATATTGAAAACGGCATGATTGTTATGTTTTTATGTGACCATAATATCACTTCTCCAGAAAATATAGCAATATCATGGGTATATTACACTGTTTTGACGACAACAAACTTGTAATGTGCGAGGTTGTAAAAAAACGGGGGGGGTGCTTAACTTAATTCTTTGTGTATATATATAGATATAGATAAATGACTGTACCCGAGTTGCCGTTTTGTCATGGTTGACACCAATCATAATTCAAACAATTATTTTGCACAAATGTATTTGTAATATACGTGATATTACCTTTTTATAAACAATTGAAGTTGAAAACAAAAAAATTTCCTTTAAAAATTCCAAAAAAAAAAGAAAAAAAGAAAAGAAAAAAAACAAGGAAAAAAAAACAAAAAAACCCTTAGGACATACCGACGGGAGAGATGTGTGCATACCAGAAGTTTGGTACGATTTCACAAAAGTTTGAGAAAGTAGTTCAGTGACAACACAGGACAACACAACACAGGACAACACAACACAGGACAACACAACACAGGACAACACAGGACAACACAACACAACACAACACAGGACAGGACAACACAACACAGACACTGCACAGATATATATATATATAGATATATATGTGTGTATATCTTCAAATTGATTCTCATCATTTAATCTTCTAATCGAAAATTCATGTTGAACATTCAGAAATGAAACTTAAAATCAAATCTCCATGTTGAATCGTCGCCAATACGTGTTAAAGAAGATGCCACACACAATCAGGCTCAGATCCAATCGGGCTTGATGTGGACAACGAACCGAACTCGGCCATGATGGAGACTTGACCCAGAAGTGTGAGAGCGCTCCCTGTAGGTACATATCAATAGGACAACCTGTCCAGAATGGTGTGATTGTCTCTTTGCCTCCCATGTTATGCATTCCATTACAGATGGACCGTTACACAAACAAATGGAAATGTAATAAAACAAGTCAGGAGACGACGATGGTTCACGAGCGAGCGGTATTCAATGACAAAGGACGGACTGTAACCGAAACAGGCCCGGACAGGCCAGGCCCGGGAATGTCAAAACGAAGGTTACTGACCTTGAAATGAGATAAAAAATAATGTATAATCAGTTATGAGGTTAGTTAGCTACACAATACCGAAAATTCGGTGAAAAATGAAATGAAAAAATAAATGAAAAAATAAATAAATGAAAAAAAAGAAAAAATAAAAAAATAAAAATCGAGCTCCGTGGGGCTAGACACGTGACATTGGCCTAACCAAATATCAAAACCCCTGTCAGATTCCACCAACTCCCTCGGAGAAGATGTAGCTTGAACTCGATTACCCTCTAAAAAGACGTCTTTTTCGGGCGTCGCTCCGCCCACAATGGGCGCAATACGCCCACTCTAGGCAGGACACAACTAGGTCATGATATCAACCTCGCACCCAAGTTTCATCAAGATCGGATGATATCATCGGGTAGTTATGCTGCGGACAGACAGACACACACACACACACACACACACACACACACACACACACACACACACACACACACACACAGAGACAGACGCACACACATGACGAATATAGTGGTCACTTGATAACTCGTGAAAGAACCAAAAACAATCATAACACAAATGATCTACTATTAATGGACGAGTTGTGTGTTTGTAAACGCCATGTTGGGGTGCACAGAGCAGCCCAATAGGTCCTTCCCTGACATGTCATTCTAATTACAAAATAGTAGTGTCAAAATATGGAAACACTGCCAGCACCCCAAAAAAATTACAAGAAAACGTTTTATGGTATTTTTTGGTTCACGAGTGGTCCATGATGGACCACTGGAAGACACTTCATTGCTTGCTTGGAAGACACTCCTTTTGAGATGTTGATCCAATGCATCACTCATTGGGGGAATTCTCTCCACGTCCCTAGTCTTCTGTGAGAACACCCTCATTCGGACGAGGTCAACGTCATTGTCCTCGTTTGACTCATTGAGTACAGCCTACAGACAAAGTTCGTTGCCACTTCTTTCAGCCTTGGCGATGTTTGGAATGGAGTGTCGACGATAGTTGCAAATTCCTCCATGAGGGATGGAACTTCGTGCATCAACTTGCAGCAGTATCGCTTACCCTTAAACTTGAAGGAAGACCTGCTGTCTGATCCAGTGAATGCGTGGAAGAGGGCCATGGCTCTGCACGTTGTCGTGTCCAGGTTTGTGGCGATAGTGTTCAGGGAGATCATTCTGGTTGTCTTTTCCACTTTGAAGGAGATCCAGATTTCTGCGGCCGGATTCAGAGCCTTGATGTGATGGAAATTGCTCAGAAGGATTATGACAACATCTGTCTCCAGTATGAACCATCCCAAGTGACGATGTTTGGAGGGCGTGGAGGAGATGTACCGGGACACGAGTGTCAGCTTCCTCATGGTTGCATTGATCCATTGGGGGACTGTTTCCAATATGGTGGACTTGATCACCTGCAGTGATGTAGACATCCTCGTCATCTGGGAACTGTCCTTCTGTTATCTTTTTTTGACAGGAATGAGAACAGTTCCTTCTTGTTATCAACGTTCGCCAGAAATGTCTGCCAATTTCCTGGGATTTTGGCAGTACCAGATGCACGTTGTCGGGTGCCTGTTCCTCGTTTTTCCCTTGTGCCTCCTTTGATTGTCAGTGCACGATACTGGTCCCAGACAATGTCTACTCTTGTCGATCTTTTCAAGTCGTGGCGAACTCTTGGGCAGAATACCTTGTCGAAATATGAATCAAAGGTGTTTCCTTGGACAGTTGTACCAGGAAGTGAGTGTATCAGTACTCCACCATCAACAAGCATTCTGAGTATTGCGCTGCAATACATGTCCCCTACCGGCAGTCTGTCGTCCGGAAAACTGTTGGGGAAATTACCAAAGTTCAAAGTGCCATAACTTTGTCAAACATGATCGAAACGTCGTGAAGTTCGAACTTGATCTATAGCTTATCATGAGGAAACCATGTACCAAGTTTGAAATCATTAGCATTAAGAGTTTAGAAAAAAAAGTCTGGAAAGCTGTTCTTTGCGTGACGGACGGACAGACGGACAGACGGAGTGCAAACCTATATTCCCCTCCGATGTACACCGGTAGGGGACTAATAACAATGAAGCCGTAAACATCTGGCGCAACTAGCTCCTCGTCGACAGAAATGGCGCTACTCGTACTGGCTTCCACGATGTATACCAACAAATGTGACTTGGTACAAGAGTTGAGGGACCCTTCGGATGACAACGCAGGTGGGTATGGGGAAGATTCGTGACGAAAAAAAGAGTTCATATGAGTATATAAACTTGAAAAAAAAAGTTATTTTAGTAAGAAAAACAAAAAAAACGATTTTTATTTTATTAGTCCCCTACCGGTGTACACCGGAGGGGACTATATGTTTTCACTCCGTCCCTCCGTCTGTCAGTCTGTCCGTCCGTCACGCAAAGAACAGTTTTCTGGACTTTTTTTCTAAACTCTTAATGCTAATGATTTCAAACTTGGTACATGGTTTTCTCATGATAAGGTACAGATCGAGTTCGAACTTCACGACGTTTCGATCATTTTTGACAAAGTTATGGCACTTTGAACTTTGGGAATTTCCCCAACAGTTTTCCGGACGACAGACTGCCGGTAGGGGACATGTATTGCAGCGCAATACTCAGAATGCTTGTTTTATATGAGTGCTTGACACTCGAACCAAAAATTACCTTCAAATTGGTACTGAAAACGAAACTTTTGCATCAATTTGAAATGACTGTGTGTCCGGGCACCCCACTACAAGGATCGAAACATTGAACCAGCACTGTTATTTCAGAGGTTCCTTGTGGTATCTTCGTCGGGAAATCTGTGCCTAGATGAGGTAATGAAATATGAACTTTCCCCATATCCTCCATCCTTGTTTGAAGCAAAGAATCGTATGCGTAGCCAGAAAAAGCACAACTTCTGGACGCTATACGATGGCATTTTACTTCGTCAGAAGATGCTGTTCTTCAGTCCATTCCAAAGACTGATCACTACGTTCTAGATGGTGGTTCACTTCTATATCGACTGACACGGACAGAAGGCAGCACCTACAGCTCAATTGCCGACGCTTGTGCGTCTTTCACGTCAGACCTGTATGGAAATGTCTTTGAAGTATATGATGGAGGACCAAGTACAAAGGACAATACGCATCAGCGACGAAGTCGAACTCTGGTTTCGAACAAGGTCAACATATCGGATACAACAACATTCAATGACGGGTTGGAACAATCCAACATTGGGAGAAAGGAAGATTTCCTCTCAAATGATATGAACAAACAGGCCCTCATCCACTTGATTTCTGAACGCTTACAGCAGAAAGGCCGTCATATCATCCCAAGTGAAAGAGATGCAGACTTCGACATAGTGAAAGCATCCGTCGCAATGTCATCCTAAAATTCAACAACCCTAATCAGAGAAGATACATATCTGCTGGTATTGCTGCTGTATCATGCAACTACAAAGGACTCCAAGGACCTGTACTTTTGGTCAGACAAGGGGAAACCAAATGTTTACAATATCAAAGTCCTGAAATCGTTGTTTCGTGACAATGTTTCTATTGTTTGCCCATGCCTTCTCTGGATGCGACACTACTTCGAGAATCTTTGGGGTGGGGAAGAAATCTGTTTTCCAAAAAGTCATCAAGGGTGAATCTGTCTTGCGTGCATGTTCACAGGTCTTTTGCGCACCAATGGTAGATCAATTTACTGTAGAAACCACGGGTTGCAAGGCGATGGTGTCCTTGTTTAACGGGACACAATCTGACTCTTTAGCATCATTAAGCTACAAGTTCCTTTGCAAGAAAGTGGCCACAGCAAAGACCTTTGTGACACCCGAAAGTCTGCCTCCAACAACCTCGGCCACAAACCTTCACTCTCGGCGGGCGTACCTTCAAGTCATTGGTTTGATAACTACAAGTCAGCCCTACTCAGTATGGACCCTACTGAGTAGGGCTGGGACGTGCAAGGGGACGAACTTATTCCACTCATGATGCACGATAGCCCGAGACCAGACATTCTGCTCAAAATTATCCACTGCAACTGCACTACAGGATGCAGCATACTGAAATGTAGCTGTAAAAAAACATGGCCTTGAATGCACCAGAGCTTGTGGACCTTGCCAAGAAGGCAACTGAGGTAATGTGGCTACTGAGCCAGTTTCAGATGATGAAAATGAAGACTAAATATTCGGGGAAGGTACGTTGGAACATACGCTCTACTGAACGAAACTAATTTCTCGAGGGTAGACTGTTTGTGTAACTCTTTTGGTATTTTAGTCGGTTTTTGTTTTTTTGTCAATCGTACATTTAGTTATTTTTTACTGCCATATTTAGACCCTTTCTGGCAGTCCATTTTTGGCAACTTTTAATATGTTGTTCTGTAGACCTAATGAAACAAAAAAAATACCATAAAACGTTTTCTTGCAATTTTTTTGGGGTCATGTGGCATTTGATCCTACTAAAAGAAAATAGAACTGCCACTTTAAAACTGCTGGCAGTGATGACCAGTTTCCTCTGCCTTCCCGCTTTGATACAACCACACTTTCATCAGACACGTTTTGTTACAGGCCCCGCTTTGATACAACCTCGCTTTGATACAACCCCGCTTTGATACAACCCCGCTTTCATACAACATCGCTTTCATACAACCCCGCTTTGTATTTATCCCGAAATGATGCTCAATAAATTTCATCCTGATCGGATGAAGTTTTTTACTTGTGGAATTATGACGTCATAATGGAGGAACCTATGCCATCATCATTTACATATACTAGGGCATGCCCGTACTATATATATGCCCGTACGATATATATATCTAAAATTATATCCCCCCCCCTATTTACATGAAATGGTTTGGTCCAAAGCGAACGGCTTGCGAGTGGTGACAATCCCCCCCCTCTATTTACATGCAATGGTTCGGTCCAAAGCGAACGGCTTCCGGAGTTTGGTAAAGAAATCGCCATCGCGTACACAAACGCGCAGGAAAGCGAATGAATCGCAAATTCGTTTTTATTAGTTGTAAAACATAATGCCCAATTATTCAATTATCGCCAACGTATTTTGGCTTTTTGCAATTTAATCGCAAGGAAAAGTAGAAAGAGAAGAGGGGAAAAAAGAAAAGCCTTCCCTTGCTGCAAACAGCTGCTGCAAACAACAACAACATGGAAGGCTGCACTGTCCGGAAGTTGGCATATCGCAGTTACGATTATTTTAGTGTTAATGGCCAATTATTCAATTAGCGCCAACGTATTTTGGCTGTTTGCAATTTAATCGCAAGGAAAAGTAGAAAGAGAAGAGGGAAAAAAACGAAAAGCCTTGCATTAACGCATTAGCGCTTGCATTGCATTAACGGTTCGGCACACGTGATAGCTCGCTGCTCTCTGATTGGTTGAAGCGTTTTTTGGACATATCTCGGTAAGTAATTGTCCGATTAATATGAAACCTTGAAAAGGCACATCCTCGGGTCCCCAGCAATATACCTGGCAAGTTTCAAGTATATCGGACCCGTGGTTGTCGAGAAACAGCGGTCACAGACAAACAAACACACAGACAGACACACACACACACAGAGATTACTGGAATTATAGATAGATTATTCTACAAGTAGGGTTCTTTACAATGAGCCATGTGTCCAATTTTTTTTATGCAGCACTTTTGGAGATATAGAGATGCAAAGTTTTTCCAGGATGGGACCACGTGACTTATGACATCATAATTACCATTATACGATTCTACAGGTGGAGGCGCTCCTATGGTGAAAATTTACTGTCAATCGGTCCAACTATTGCAGAGAACATGATTTTTAAAGGAAATACATCCTAAAAAATGACAGTGGTACAATTAGTCACTTGGCCTGAGAAGAAAAAGTGTTGTTTCTTCTTCTTCCAAAAATAACGACTTCTAGCGTCCAGACCGTACAACCAATCATGTTGAAATTTTAAACACTTATTCCCCTCGATGAGAGCGAGCTACATTACATTAAAGCTTCGCGTTGATCAATGCAGCGGTTCAAGAGATAGAAGCTTTTAAAGATTTTCATTCAATTATTTATTGCTGCTAAACCATGTGACTTGTCGCAAATTCCAAAAGACAATTAGAACTTCCCGACATGGGGAACATTTGTGTAAAGTTTCCACTTGATAACTTCAAAAATGAGGGAGGAGATTTTAAAGTTTATGCTTCAAAAAATAACTGAAACCATGTGAGCTATGTCATGGTCACTGAACTTTTTGTTCGTCATGTGTATGGGATCATGCCTGCAAAGTTTGGGATCGATCTGTTCAGCTGTTTCGGAGGAAAAGTGTTTTTCACGAAAAACAATATGGCGGCCGAACCATGTCACGTCGAAATTTATTGGTTTCTAAAATTATTTTTCACTTGGGTCATGCACAAAAAAATATATTTGTGACATCAAGGGTTCTATTTGTCGAATTCTAACCTCATAACGTTAGCACTTTTGATATCCAAGATGAACATATTTTTTGGTCCCAATGCAGAGTTCATTAGAATGAACCATGACTCTGTAGGAGCTGTGCTCCAACGCAAATCGGAAGAATGGACGCAACAAAAAGCTGGAATTCGTCCGAGTTTCTTTATTGTGTAAAATCAACTCGGGTACTCTCAAAAGCCCGTTTATCGGGCAGCAATATATATACACATTATCCCGGAGCGTTTGCCCGGGAAAGGCGAGACCGGGCGTGCCCGGGCGTCCTGGGCGAAACCTGTAAAGGCGAGTCTGGACATGCCCGGGCGTCCTGGACGAGGCCTGGCAAGTCGAGAGCGGGCATGCCCGGGCGTCCTGGACGAGCCCTGGAAAGGTGAGGCTGGGCGTGCCCGGGCGTCCTGGGCGAACCCTGGAAAGGCGAGTCTGGACATGCCCGGGCGTCCTGGACGAGGCCTGGCAAGTCGAGAGCGGGCATGCCCGGGCGTCCTGGGCGAGCCCTGGAAAGGCGAGACCGGGCGTGCCCGGGCGTCCTGGGCGAGCCCGGCATGGTGATCGCTCCGCGTCCTCGGTAGGTGCAAGGCGATTGTGTATACCCAGCGGTAGCCGCTACACACGTCCCCCCAGAATCGACTTGCACCGGAAGGGTCAATTTAAGGGGGGGTCCTGATGACCCGGCCGAAGCGACCCCTGGCGGGTCGTGGGGGGGCGTCCGGTGTGGTGGTGGGTGGTCGAGTGGGGGGCACCGTGGATGGGGGGCGGCCTCGCCGCGGCGGAAGGGCCAACCATGGTGGTTGGTCGATGTCCAGGTGTGCCGGCTTGAGGTGGTCCACCGCAATCCGGTCCGACCTGCCGCCGATGTCGATGACGAACGACTTGTCGTCCCGTCGCAGGACCCGGAAGGGCCCGTCGTACGGCGGCCGGAGTGGCCCCCCATGTGCGTCATGACGCACAAAAACGTACTCCGCTGTGCGAAGTGCTGGGGGGACGTAGGACTGGGGGTCACCGTGGTGGGACGTTGGCACGGGGGCAAACCGTCGGGCGGTCTCCTGGAGGTCCGAGCGCTGGTGAGCTGCGCACCAGGGACTGGTAGCGTCGGGCACGAATTCGCCCGGGCCGCGTAGCGCCTGGCCATAGACAAGCTCGGCGGTGGACGCCCGGAGGTCCTCCTTGGGGGCCGTGCGGAGGCCCAAAAGGACCCACAGCAGCTGGTCGGCCCAACCGCCGTCCTGAAGGCCGGCCATGAGCGCGGCCTTCATGGAGCGGTGGAACCGCTCGCACAACCCGTTGGCTTGGGGGTGGTAGGCCGTGGTACGGTGGAGCTTGACCCCCAGGTTGCAGGCGACCGCGCCCCACAGCTCGGAGGTGAACTGCGGTCCGCGGTCCGACGAGATGTCCGCCGGTGCGCCGAAGCGGGCGACCCAGGTGGCGATGAAAGCCTGCGCCACGTCGGCGGTGGTGGTGGAGACGAGGGGAACGGCCTCCGGCCACCCGGTGGTCCTGTCCACCATGGTGAGCAGGTGTGTGAAACCCCGTGATGGGGGGATGGGGCCCACCAGGTCCACGTTGACGTGGTCGAAACGTCGTTCGGTCACGGTGAAAGGTGCCAGCGGGGCCTGGGTGTGTCGGTGGACCTTGGCCTGTTGGCAGGCTGTGCAGGTGCTGGTCCAATCGCGGACGTCCCGTCGAAGGCCGTGCCAGACGAATCGCGCCGACACCAGCTTCTGGGAAGCTTTCCGGCCCGGGTGGGAAAGGCCGTGGAGGGAGGCGAAGATGCGGCGTTGCCAGGTAACGGGCACGATGGGGCGAGGCTGGCCTTGGGAGACGTCGCAGAGCAGGACAGTGTCCGCGAAGGGGATGTCGGCCAGGCGGAGGCCCGTGTCCGCCGCCCAGAGGGCTTGCACCATGGTGTTGGTGGTTTGGTCAGCCGCCATAAGTGCGAAGTCCACGCCGAGGTGGACCGCGTTCGCGCTGGACTGAGAAAGACAGTCGGCCACGGCGTTGTCTTTGCCGGCGACGTGCCGGATGTCCGTGGTAAACTCCGACACGGCGGAGAGGTGGCGCTGTTGGCGGGCCGACCACGGCTCCGTGACCTTGGCCATTGTGTAAACCAACGGCTTGTGGTCGACGAACGCCGTGAAGGGTCGGCCCTCCAGGAGGTGGCGGAAATGGCGAACGGCCAGGTGTAGACCGAGGAGCTCGCGGTCAAACGTGCTATATTTGAGCTCGTTTGGCCGGAGTTGCCGGCTGAAAAATGCGAGTGGCTGCCAAACCCCGTTCACCCATTGCTCATGTACGGTGCCCACCGCGTAGTCGGAGGCATCCGTGGTGAGGGCGATGGGAGCGTTGAGCGAGCAGTGTTGCGTCGGCGAGGGCCCGCTTTGAGTTTTTAAAGGCCACGTCCATGGCTGCGGACCAGACGACGTCGTGCTTGGCCGGCTTGCCCCGGAGGGCTTCGTAGAGGGGCCGCATGAGTTGAGCAGCGCGGGGCACGAAGCGGTGATAGAAATTCACCATTCCAAGGAATTCCTGCAGGGCCTTTATGGAGCGGGGACGTGGAAACGTGGCGATGGCCTCGACCTTGGTTGGCAGCAGCACGGCCCCGTTCTTGGTGATGTGGTGGCCCAAAAAATCAACGGCCGTCGTGCCGAAGTGGCATTTGGCCGGGTTGACGATGAGGCCGTGCTCGCTGAGGCGCCCGAACAGTGTTCGGAGGTGGAGGAGGTGCTCGGCCCGGGACGTGCTGGCGACGAGGATGTCGTCCAGGTAAACGAAGAGGAATGGCAGGTCGCGCAGCACGCCGTCCATAAGGCGCTGGAACGCCTGAGCCGCGTTCTTGAGGCCAAACGGCATTCACAGGAATTCGAATAAGCTGAACGGCGTGATGACAGCCGTTTTTGGGACGTCGGCTGCCCTGACAGGTACCTGGTGGTATCCCCGTATTAAATCGATCTTCGAAAAAATGACCCGTCCTGCCAAATGGGCGGAGAAGTCTTGGATGTGCGGGATCGGATACCTGTCGGGGGTGGTAGCGTCGTTAAGGCGGCGGTAGTCGCCACATGGGCGCCAACCGCCCCCTGGCTTTGGGACGATGTGTAGTGGCGAAGCGCACGCTCTATCGGAGCGCCGCACGATGCCGAGGTGTTCGAAAGCGTCGAACTCGGCTTTGGCCACGGCGAGCTTGGCTGGGTCGAGGCGGCGGGCTCTGGCATAGACTGGCGGGCCCGTGGTTGGTATGTGGTGCTCGATCCCATGTCGTACTGCGACGGTCGAAAACGTCGGCCGCGTGAGGGCCGGGAACTCCGTGAGCAGGCGAGCAAACTCGTTCGCCGCCGGGAGGGTGCATGCCAGCTCGGTCGGCGCGGAGCTGCTCAATGTGCATGCCAGGGTGCTGAAGGTCTCGGCGTTGAAGAGGCGACGCCGTTTGACGTCAACCAGCAGCCCGTGCGCGCAGAGGAAGTCGGCGCCTCGCAGAGCCATGGGCACGCTTGCGGTTACAAAAGTCCAATTAAAGCGTTGGCTGCCGAAGCAGAGGGTGACGTTGCGCGGGCCGAAGGTGCGGATGGCCGATCCGTTGGCCGCAAACCGCAGACTGCCTGTCCTGATCGGAGGCGGGTATGACGCTCAGTTGGGTGCCGGTGTCACACAGGAAGCGCCGTCCGGACGCTTTGTCCCTGATGAAAAGTAAGTTGCCCGTGTGGCCGGCGCTCATGGCTGGTAATGAACGCCGGCCCGGCAGTTTCCCGACTTGCCGAAGGTGCACGGGGGTTGGCATGTCCGGGCCTTCTGTCCGAACCTGGCATGATAGTAACACCACGCTTGGTCAGGTGGAGGCCCCGGTCGTCGTGCTGGAGGTGGTCGGCGCGGCGTAGCGGCCGCCAATTGCATCGGCAGCTCGGTCGTCGACCGTGCCGGGTGCTCGGGCACCATGGGCGTTGCTTCGGACGGCGGTGGGCTCCAGGTCGCTGCTCCGATGCGTTGGCCTGCCGCGGAGATCTTGTCGGCTTCCCTGGCGAGGGCACGGGGATCCGTCATCGTCGTGCTTGCCAGGGCGAGGCGTACCTGGCTAGGCAGCTGACGGAGGAACAGCTCCCGGAACAGGAAAGCCGGAGAGTGCTCGCCGAGCAGCGAGAGCATGTGGTCCATTTGCTCGGACGGGCGCGTGTCGCCGAGCTCGGGCAGGTCGAGCAGGCGCCGTGCGCGTTCCGCCGATGAGAGGGCGAAAGCGTCGAGGAGGAGCTTTTTAATCGCGTCGTATTTGTCAGCGGCTGGCGGGCGCTGGAGGAGGCTGAGGGCACGGGCCACGGTGGCTGAGCCGAGTGCTGCTACCACATGGTGGAAGCAGGTGTCGTCGGCTGTGATGCCTCGCAGGGCGAACAGGGAGTCCGCCTGGGCGAACCAAACCGCCACGTGAGCCTCCCAGAAGGTAGGCAGTTTGAGGGCGACTGCCGTGTCCATGTCGGGTCACCAATGTAGGAGCTGTGATCCAACGCAAATCGGAAGAATGGACGCGACAAAAAGCTGGAATTCGTCCGAGTTTCTTTATTGTGTAAAATCAACTCGGGTACTCTCAAAAGCCCGTTTATCGGGCAGCAATATATATACACATTATCCCGGAGCGTTTGCCCAGGAAAGGCGAGACCGGGCGTCCTGGGCGAACCCTGGAAAGGCGAGTCTGGACATGCCCGGGCGTCCTGGACGAGGCCTGGCAAGTCGAGAGCGGGCATGCCCAGGCGTCCTGGACGAGCCCTGGAAAGGCGAGGCTGGGCGTGCCCGGGCGAACCCTGGAAAGGCGAGTCTGGACATGCCCGGGCGTCCTGGACGAGGCCTGGCAAGTCGAGAGCGGGCATGCCCGGGCATCCTGGGCGAGCCCTGGAAAGGCGAGACCTGACGTGCCCGGGCGAGCCCGGCATGGTGATCGCTCCGCGTCCTCGGTAGGTGCAAGGCGATTGTGTATACCCAGCGGTAGCCGCTACAGCTCCGTTTTTTTCATTGAGCCGTTTCAGCGATATAGAGGGGCAAAGTTGAAGGTTTTTTTTCCCCAAGATGGCACCCATACCACGTGACCTACGACATCATAATTAGGAGTAAAAATTCTACGGGTCTAGCCAATCACTTGTTGAAAATTCCGTGGCGATCGGAATAACGGTTGCAGAGAACTTACATTTTAAAGTTTTTTGGGGGGGAAAGAATAAATCATAAGAAAAACTCGATCAGTAACAATAGGTGGTGCAACTGGTGTCCACTTTAGACAAGGTCATGTGACTGTGTGTCATGTGACTGAAGGACTGCCCAAGCTTTACCAAGATCAGTGGTTAATTCGTCGGTCAAAGACACACGGTCCCGAGAGGGCAGGGCAGCACAGGCATCATCCAAGGGGGACAACTCTGCAGCTTTTTTTTTTTTTTTTTTTTGGATACAAGATCGAGGCTCGTGAAAGAGCGAACATTAATCACACAAAAAGTCAAATCGACACATAAAACACAAAATAAGGGGAGCGGTAGACAAGATGGGGAGAGAGGGGGAAGGACACAAACAACATTTGAGAGCAGTGACATCGAGAGAACTGAGGGAGGGAGAGGGCTTGGGGGGAGGTGGGAGAGGTATAAGACATATGGACACTGCAAGAACTTCCAGGAAAGAAGTTGTAATTTCAAAAACGTGTATGAGGGGTAAATTAGCGGGGGTAGAAAAGATCAAGGTTTTGGATTGGGGAAGATAAGAGATGGTGGTGAACAGCTGTTTTAAAGGCCTGGAGGGAGGAGTGGGATTGAAGGGAGTGGGGGAGTTTTGTTCCAGAGGCAAGAGAAAAGGGGAATGAAAGAGTGAAGGTGAGCACAGAGCCTAGATTTTGGCAGTTTAACCATAAGAGGGTTGCTGGCAGATCTTTTGCGACCTGCAGGAATATTTGGGGGACAGAGCACAGAGAGAGATTTGGGGGACAGAGCACAGAGAGAGAGCTGGGGGAGCAAGGTCGGAGAGGAGTCGGTAGCAGAGAGAAAGACCACCAACCTGCCTGTGGTGAGTGAGTGAAAGGCCCTCGGAGTTAGCTTCATCGCAGGAGATTCCAATGATTCTGAAAGCTTTGGTTTCAACAGCGTGAAGCCGAGCTAGATGTGAGGCAGGAGCACCGGCTCAGAGGGGGGAACAGTATTCCATTGAGCTGCGGATGAAAGCCTTGTATGTGGTGAGGAGCTCAGGTGTGCCAAGGAAGGACTTCGCACAACGGAGGATGCCCTGTCGGCGACTGGCTTTGGCGGCCAGCTTGGAAATGTGGTTATCCCAAGAAAGATCATGGCAGAAAGTGAGACCCAAAAGCTTGAGCGATAGAACTTCTTGGAGAGGATTGTTGAGAAAGTAGATGGGAGGGTTTTCCAGTCGGTCTTTTCGGAGAGACATAGTAAAAGTGTGAGATTTGTCAGGATTGAAAGACATGTTCCACTCGTTTGACCAGTCTGTGAATTTGTCCAGGTCTGCAGAGAGTGAGGAGACTGCAGACTGCCGATCTGAGGGATGAGGAATTGAGTGGCAGAGAGTGGAGTCATCAGCAAAGAGATAGAGAGGATTTTCCAGAGAGTCAGAGAGATCATTGATGAAGACCAGAAATAGCACAGGGCCCAGAACACTACCTTGGGGAACTCCAGCCAGAACAGAAAGGGGAGATGAAAGAAACCCATTCAGGGCCACACGTTGACTACGACCAGAGAGGAAGTCTGCAAGCCATGCGTGGAGATTTCCATGGATACCATAGGAGGAGAGTTTGGTGAGCAGAGCGGAGTGCCAGAACGTATCGAAGGCACGTGATATGTCAAGGGAGACAGCTCTGATTTCCTGTTTGGCATTGAGGACCTCCATCCATTGTTGAGACAGCAGAAGCAACATGTCCAGAGTAGAATGACCTGGTCTGAATCCAAATTGATGATCGGAGATCAAGCCATTGGAGAGGAGGAAGGATTTGATATCCGAAGCAATGATGGATTCCATGACTTTGCTGATAATTGGAAGCAGGCTGATTGGTCTGTAGTTGCAAGGATCTGTTTTTACACCTTTTTGTGTAAAGCGGTAATGTTTGCTGATTTCCAAGATGCTGGAAGATGACCTTGAGCAAAAGAGAGGGGGAAAAGAACAGAGAGAGGGTGAGATAGAGCAGCAGAGCAGGATTTTAGTACCCGTGGGCTGATGCCGTCTGGTCCAGTTGCAGAATCAGAGTCGAGGTTTGACAAAAACTTATCCACCTTGTCAGGAGAGAAGGACAGAGTCCAAGAGCAGTTGGGTTCGACTGGGTAAGGTGGGAACAGAGAGAGATGGGTTTGGGACACAAGATTTTGAGGCAAACACAGAGTTGAGGCATTCGGCTTTGTCACGTGCGGTGTCAACTGTGTAGCCATTTGAGGGAAGAGAGGGGAAGAAGGGGAAACAAACACCAGAAACGGATTTGACCAGACGCCACCAGGATTTGGAGGAAGGAGACAGGTTTGAGAGTTCATTCTTGAGTGTGGAGAGATAGTGCTTCCTGGCACTCCTGAGGGTAGACACACACTTGTTCCGAGCTTGGTGGAAGGAACTGAGATTGCCTTCAGTTGGATTTGCCTTCCAAGCAGCAAAGGAAAGTTGTTTCAGGGCAACTGCCTCACCACAAGATTCAGTGTACCATGGACGGGGGGAAGGGTAAGACAACTGAAGACGAGATGGGATAAATCTGTGCATGAGAGAGAGCAGTTGGCTTGGGAAGAATTGATGTCAGAGGCAGTAGAGATGGGAGACCAGTCCAGATGATTGATGGCTGCTTGCAGACCGTGCCAGTCAGCCTGGGTGAAATGCCAGACTCGTCGGCGCTGAGGAGGCTCTCTGAGAATGGCCAGAGAGATCTCCATTTTAACAAGCACATGATCAGAAGAACCGATTGCAGCAGAAGAAGAGCAGCAGACATTTGCAAGGAAGTTTGTCATAACCAAGTCTAGAAGAGAAGATACTCCATTGACTGGGATCCGGGGCGGGAAATTGACATTGTGTCAGTCCCAATGAGTCGCAGAAGTCCTTTGCTGAGGTGCCATGGCTGGTGAGAGAGGATCCCACACCCAGCCAGCTGGCACGATGACAGTTGAAGTCGCCACATATGAGGAAGAGAGAGTTTGGATGAGTTGATAGAAGTTGGTCCATGTTGTCAGACAGCGAAATGTAAATGGAGTCATCACTGTTTGGAGGACGGTACAGAACACATATGAACAAAAGGTGGGAGCGGAGAGGAAGCCGTAGCCAGAGATACTCCTGGGGGTGGGGTGGAGAGAGGGCAGTGAAAGGAGAGTGAGGAAGAGAGTTTTTGATAAAGATAGCAACCCCACCACCAGGACGAGGCTCAGGTCTATCCTACCAGAGGAGGGAGTAACCAGGAAGAGATATTAAGGAATCAGAGACACCTTGAAGGAGGAAAGTTTCTGTTAAGCAGATTACGTATGGTTTGTCAGAAGCAACCTGTATGGAGAGATCAATCAGGTTTGAGCGAAGGCCCCGGATGTTTGAGGTCCATACCGTTAATGAGGAGAGAGGGGGAGTATCGGGTGCAGGACAGGGGAGGGGAGGGGTAGGGTCAGATGAAGGATGAGAGGGGGAGGTAGGGAGAGCAGTTGATAGTGTGTCAGAGATTACAGAAGAGTTACAAGAAAGGCAAGGATGAGGAGGACGAAAGGTTTGATGGTGATGGGATGAGGCACAGTGAGGGGTTGTTTGAGGGGGGGGAGTGGCAGAGGAAAGTAGGTTGGTGGAGGTGGATGTATGAGATAGAAGGGAGACGAAGTGGGGAGGAGGCAGCTTTGAGGAGGGGGGAGGGGGGAGAATTGGAGAGGTATGGTAGGGGGAGGGGAGATTTGAAGGGGAGGGGTTGGGGGGGAGTTTTGAAGGGGAGGAGCGAGGGGGGAGTTTAGGAGGGGGGGCAAGGGGGGAGTTTAGAAAGTGGATGATTAATGAAAGACGAACATTTATAACAAATTGGGTTCATTGTGATTTTCAAGTTAGCGATCCGTTTAAGAACTATGGAGGAGGGGTGGAATGAATGTGAATTTAGAGCATGTCGTGAGGAAGAATTATAAGAGATTGATTATTTTTTTTGAAGTGGAATTAGTTGAAGAGGAAATTGAAAAGAGCCTTTTAAATAGGAAGAGAAACAGCGTGTTGTAATAAACCACTGAATAAAACACTGCAGGGGAAAGGTTAAACATATTTAAACAGAACCGTGAAGAACAATCTTATATTCACAAAAATACCAATGGGGAGAGGGCCGAGAGGGACAACCACGAGTGAACAGGGCAAAAGGTGGAAGGAAAGTTTAAGCACTTTTAAATTGAACAGTGAAAACAATCTGGGGAATGGGGTGAAACATGTGGTCAAAGAACAAACGGACGAAAAGAACAAAGAAGGAAATGTTTTTTTATTTTTTTTGAGTTAAGATTTTAAACAAGGAAGTATGGGGTGAAAAGCCTGGGAGAAAACTGAGAGAACGAGAGTAGCAGGACCACAATCGACCGCTGAGAGAAAACAAAGCCTCAAGTTAGGAAGCTTAAAGAACTAGGCCGCAAATAACGCGGCACGAAATACTCGAATATTTTGTACAGGTATGAAAGATTTACACCGATAATCTTCCTTGGGGCACACCGATACACACACGTACAATAAATACAGTTTCGACAAAAATACAATTGTGAACAATTACTTAACTTTGAGCGTGCGTGAAGATCGTGGACAGCTTTGAAAAACCGTGACCTCCCCGACAAGATCTCACGAGATGTTGACTTTCTGTTGCGCTTTCCACAAAACATGCGTTTTTCTGATGCGCGAGATGGCTGCTTTCCACAAAACACGTGCAAGGACACTGCAGGTGCCAAGAAAGGACCGAAGTACGCTCACAGTGGCAGGTGGATGGTCGGAAACCAGTGGCGACCTGGTGAGGATCAGCACTCAACTGGGTCGAAGACCACACCCGTTCCAGGATAGCAGTGGATCTTGGGCAGACGACAACCTTTGTGGCCGAGACGACGGTCGTATCCATGGATATGAAGAAGCACAGCGGACCAAACTCTCAATAACTCCTCAGGTGAATCTGCGCAACAGGACAATCAATTTGCGACCCCGGCAACAGAGGCAGCCTCAAGGACATCCCCAAGAAACCGACAGATCAGCTCCTCCAATGAAGCCTTGGAGCCCCGACATCCGTAAAGAGGCCTGAGACTAGTCAGAGATCATGATGCAGGACCAATCCGCAATGGCGCGGAGAGTGGACACCTGCGCGAACGGCATCAATGGTGGTTGCAGCATGCTGTAATGGCTGATATGCAGGAACGCGGTGGCAAGACGGGATCCACCACCGAGCTTTTTAATGAGGTACATGGGGTCAATGTATTCCACACAGACATCCGCGTCTTCAGGTTTACCGTCCTCAGGTTGAATGTCTTCAGGTTTAATGTCCTCAGGTTGAATGTCTTCAGGTTTAACGTCCTCAGGTTGAATGTCCTCAGGTTGAATGTCCTCAGGTTGAATGTCCTCAGGTTTGCTGTCCTCAGGTTGAATGTCTTCAGGTTTAACGTCCTCAGGCTGATAGTCTTCAGGTTTAACGTCCTCAGGCTGAATGTCTTCTGGTTTAACATCCTCAGGCTGAATGTCTTCAGGTTTACGGTCCTCGGGTTGAATGTCTTCATGTTTAACGTCCTCAGGTTGAATGTCCTAAGGTTGAATGTCTTCAGGTTTAACGTCCTCAGGCTGAATGTCTTCAGGTTTAACGTCCTCAGGCTGAATGTCTTCAGGTTTAACGTCCTCAGGTTGAATGTCCTCAGGTTTACTGTCCTCAGGTTGAATGTCTTCAGGTTTAACGTCCTCAGGCTGAATGTCTTCAGGTTTAACGTCCTCAGGCTGAATGTCTTCAGGTTTAACGTCCTCAGGCTGAATGTCTTCAGGTTTACGGTCCTCAGGTTGAATGTCTTCAGGTTTAACGTCCTCAGGCTGAATGTCTTCAGGTTTAACGTCCTCAGGTTGAAAGACTTCAGGTTTAACGTCCTCAGGCTGAATGTCTTCAGGTTTAACGTCCTCAGGTTGAATGTCTTCAGGTTTAACGTCCTCAGGTTGAATGTCTTCAGGTGTAACGTCCTCAGGTTGAATGTCTTCAGGTTTAACGTCCTCAGGTTGAATGTCTTCAGGTTTAACGTCCTCTGTTTGAATGTCTTCAGGTTTAACGTCCTCAGGTTGAATGTCTTCAGGTTTAACGTCCTCAGGTTGAATGTCTTCAGGTTTAACATCCACGGGTTGAACGTCTTCAGGTTTAACGTCGTCAGGTTTAAAGTCTTCAGGTTTAACGAGCACGTCAACAGCTTCCAACTCGTCACACTTGGCCTGCAGGTCGACGTGGTGCATTAGGTCATACCAGGGGAAACGACCCTTGCGCTGTGGGGTTGAGTAGGACCCATTTCACCAACGGCACAAATGTTCCCGACAATGTCATAACAACCCATGATTTTAGGTTCATAAACAGGTGCGAACCCAGATGGAGGGAGATGAACTTCGCCCTAATACGAGTCGCCACGACGTTGTTAGGATGAATGCGGATAGTGTCAACACAGGTATGAGGTGATGGTGGTGGTGCACAATTAGGCAACACTGGAGGGGGGGTGGGGGGGGGGGGAGGGGGGCTCACAACTTCAGGAATTCGGGAAGCATGTACAATGCCTAAATGGGAATATCACTCGATAGTGATGGGACGTGCAGTGTTGTTAGGAATGCGAACGCAGCCGCATACACTGTGCACGATGTCGGGTTGAGGCAACACCTGCACGGGTGACGAGTCTCGTATACACGCGGATTTACACAGGGTGGAGTTCAGCAGGTGTAGAAATATGGTTTTGGATGGGGAATGATCTGAGATCGTGGTGAACTGCTGTCTTGAAGACCTGGAAGAGTAATGAGATTAAAGAGAATGTGGAAGTTGGTTCTACACGTGGGAACTAGAACAGCACTCAGTCGAGAGCATACCTCAACCTGGTGAACGGTTTACGTTTTGTATCCCACTGATAGGTCAGATCTGGATTCGGACCTGAACCAAAATCTAATCGGCTTGTTCTTGTCACTTAAACCAAATCGTCCACCAAGTTTAGTCATAACTCGTCCATAACGTTTTTTAATACCATGTTAAATATCGCTTTTCACCCGATCTCTCAATGGTAAAGAATCACTTAAAATTAAATAATTATTGTATCCGAATCTTCACCAAAATCGAATATATTTGTCCTTGTCAGATACCCAACAGGGCCACCAAGTTTCGTCCAAATCCGTCCACAACTTTGAGATATCCTGCTATGTATCGTTTTTGGCCATATCTTTCAATGGTGAAGATTCACTTAAAAATCAAATAATTCTAATATCCAAATCCATGTTCAGATCTTCACCAAAATCGAACAGAATCGTCCTTGTCACACACACAATCTGCCCATCAAGTTTTAGTCCAAATCCATCCACAACTTTTTGAGATATCCTGCTATGTATCGTTTTTGGCCATATCTTTCAATGGTGAAGATTCACTTAAAAATTAAATAATTCTAATATCCAAATCCATATTCAGATCTTCACCAAAATCGAATCTATTTGTCCTCGTCACACACACAACTGGTCCACCAAATTTCGTCCAAATCCGTCCACAACTTTTTGAGATATCCCGCTATGTATCGTTTTTGGCCCCATCTCCCAATGGTGAAGAATCACTTTAAAAAATTCTAGTAGCCGGATCTGGATCCGGATCTTCACCAAAATCTAATCATTTCGTCCTTGTCACATATGCTACATTTCTGCCAAATTTCGTCCGAATCCATCAACAACTTTTTGAGATATTTTGTTCACAAACAGACAGACAAGACAGACAGGGGTGAAAACATAACCTCCGTCCACCTTTGATGGCAGAGGTGAAGAGAGGAACAAATGAGTGGGGGTAACAATTGATCCTGGATTTAGGTAGTTTCATCAGAAGGGGATTGATGATGGGCCATTGGGCCACGTGTGACCTGTAGAAACCTGGGGGTGGGGAGGGGATTGGGCACAAAGCATGGAAGAAGTAGAAGGGGCAAGACCAGAATGGAAGTGGTAGAAGACAGAGTCATAAGTAGAACAGTGGTAGAAGACCTATCTGCGATGGGGAAGTGTTTTGTCTGTGAGTGTAGAAAGCCGCTAAGGTGAACTCGACTGATGGGAATCCTAACGTCTCTTTGCATATCACTAGCAACAGGGTGGATATCCTGTTGGATGTCTGTTTGTTTGTCTGTCTGTTACAGAATGTCTGTCTGTCTGTTACAGAAAGAAACAGAATGTCTGTTTGTCCTTTAATTAAAGTGAACTAACCCCACATCGAGCTCAACTGTAGTCAAACCTGTCAAGTCAAAGCCTGGGAGCAGCCGGTCAAGTCTGTCTTCAGTCCGTCAAGTTCTATTAACTAGTTCTTCAATCCAAATATAATTAAGTACTTAGCTTGAGGAGGAATGAAACGAGGTAAAATATTTTTTTTGGCAGTTTAATACAAGGTGTAAAAAAGTTAAAGCAGACACATCAGATTTACTACACCAACCTCCAAAAATGATCAAGTGAAGCAAACAAGAAAAGAAGAACAAACGAGGACTGACAAAATGATAGAATATCAAAATTCCTGATCAGATCACCAGGAAGTAAATGCAATTTCAAACTAAACTTCTTGATGAATTGTTGAAGCAGAATTGTTACTGAAGTTGGTCCCGTAAACACGGGATCACCAGGATACACATCGTGTTGGGCAAATTGGAAATTAACAAGAAATTGAAAAATCTTCATTAAAGCGAAGCAACAACAATTGCATTTGAAGACAAATGTTAAACTTACACAAGTCTTCTTTCCTTCATATAGTAAGGAACCATTTATAATCACCATGACAACCACAACCTATTCAGAGCAGGAAGTAAAAAAAAAAGGAAAACATTCATTTTGGGAAGTTCATGAATTTCATCTCAAGTGATGATAACTTTGTAAACGAGCATTTTTCCTGTGCAGCACAATAGTCTTCCATACGTCCAGGATTTGAGAGAGCAGGATGTCCGGGGGCAGCACCTCAATGAAGGCCTTTAGCGTCTCCTCCGAATGCACCTCTTCTCTCTCAAGAAAGGCGTCCAGTGAGTCTGCCAATCTACCCGTCATTAAAAACAAAAATACATTCACATATTGTACTAATTGAACTCTGACATCATCCGTACATAGCGCAGGGACAAAAACACACACACTTCATGACTAAATGCCAAATACGAAACTGCCATATTGAAGATTTCACTTACACTTCATCATCCTGTTTCTTCCTTCCATCAAGTGTCCAAAGTAAGTTTTAAAGTACGATTAAGTAGATTTCCAAACATCCAACTGCCCACATCCCAACTTAGACTTTATAGCGGCCTTTGTTGGCCTCAAGCGGTGTCCAAGGCCAACGCGCTGTACTTTAAAACTGTGCCCTCCTCCCAATGGCTTTGGGAGGAGGTACCTCCCAAAGCACCTCCTCCGAAGTCCCTCCTCCCAAATTTGGGGATTTGAGATGCTACGGTGCGGCCGTGAAAGAGAAACAAACGCACAAACACTTACACGACATGTATGAAAAGCGGAGGATACATTTTAGGATAAATGTTTATTCCTTTTAAATCAATGCAGGAGCGGTTATTGCTTTTTGATAAATCAGTGATTGAACACCCAATGGCCCAACAAGGGTCACTCAACATATCCCTTGATCATGTGCAATTCATGGAGACATATTGTTTCTTATTCTTATCATTTTCTCCAACTCTTATCATTAATTTTTCATTCTATTATTTCTCCAAAGCACCCTCAGCAAAAGGCAATCAAAGAGACGTTAGAAAACGTTACCCAAAGTTAGGGTTGTGGGTGTCCAGGTGCTGCTGGGGCTGCAGCTGCAACTGGATCAGCTGATGGAGTTCAGATGGGACATTCTCGAAGCCCGACTTTCCCAGATTTTTCTGCAGACGTCTTTTTTGTGCCTCAGACAGATCAGTGTGGAATTTCTTGTGCACATGCAGGAAAGGCTCCTGCCAAAAGAGTGGAGAACCTCAATAATTTATCATACGTGGGGACGCTGAATGAAATCTATCTAGAATGGGGCAAGTGTTTGTATGTGTGTCCGCTCTTCACCTATTGGTTGGACAGCTGACCTGACTCCACCCACAAATGTAACCTGAAATACTTAACCTAAAGTACTCAGAGGACCCAAAAGACACTCCCCCCCCCCACCCTCCCTCAACACCCCGAGAACCTACAAGACTGAGAAGACCCAGAGGACCCAAAAGACCAAGAGGACCCAAAAGACCCAGAGGACCCTAAATACCCCAAGGACCCTAAATACCCCAAAAAGACTCCAAGGACCCAAAACACCCCAAAGCCGCAGAGGACCCAAAACACCCCAAAGACCTAAAAGACTGAAAAAACCCAATGGACCCCAAAGACCCTGAAGGCCTCAAAGCCCCCGAAGACCTAAGAGACCCCAACGACTGAAAATATTCCAAAGACCCTTAACAACCCCGAAGACCCAAAAGACCCTGAAGACCCAAAAGACCCTTAAAAACCCAGATGACCCAAAAGACCTAGAGGACCCAAAATACTCCAAATACCCATAAGACCCCAAATACTGAAAATATTCCAAAGAACCTTAACTACCTTGAAGACCCCAAAGACCCAAGAGAACCAAAAGACCCTGAAAACCCTTAAAGACCCCAAAGACCATGAAGACCCAAAATACTCAAAAGACCCAAAACACCCTGAATGCCCAAAACACCCTGAAGACCCCAGAGACCCTTTAGACCCAAAATACCCTTAAATACCCTGAAGAACCAAAATACCCCAAAGACTCTTAAAGACTCAGAGGAAACAAAAGACCCTTAAGACCCAAAAGCCCCAGAAGACCCAAAAGACTCCAAAGACCCAAAATACCCTAAAAGGCCCAGAGGATCCAAAAGACCCTGAAGAACGAAATGGCCCTGAAGACCCAAAACACCATGAAGACCCAAAAGACCCAAAAGACACCGAAATGGTCAAAGATGCCTATCCCTCTGAAACGACATGTGGTGAGGCGTGTGGAGCGCGCCAAGTCATGCCACTGACAGTAAAAAATTTTATGGACGAGTTATGACTAAACTTGGTGGATGAGTTGGTTAGGTGACAAGAACAAGGCGATTAGATTTTGGTTCAGGTCCGAATCCAGATCCAGCCTATCATTGGATAATATCATTGGATGCAGCCCAAAAAGGAAAGAGGGGAAAATACCCCTCATGCCTCCACAAGATCATCGCCCCCTCCTCCCCTCTCCTCTCACTGCTCCTCCGGAATCTCTGCCTTTAATAGATGTATTTGATAGGGATGACAAAGAGTGGACTCGTAAAAAAAACAAAAAGAGTCGCTCCACCCTCATACAACTCCTCCTTCATGCTGATGTGCACGGCATACAGGAGCATTAGCTCATTACCTTAACTGACATTTCAAATGAAATTAACCATTTATAACCCAGGTTGATTTCAATGACACTTCCAACGTTTCCAAACGCATGATCTGGTGGTGTGCTGTGCAGGGGGAAGTTAAAAAAATACAAATGTACTGAAAAAGTACAATAAGGGATGGAATGATGTCATCGCACCTTTAAACTGCCAAGTTTGGTGTGAATGCTAATCAAACCTGCAAAAACCATGTGCCTTATTTCAAACAATTGATTAACGTTTACCTGTTGCATCTGGTGTAAAGAGGCCTAATATCGTAGTACAATACCTGTCTGAGTTCGAGCAGCCGCTCTGCACGCCAACATGATAACAGTTGCCACAGGCAGGCCACGTGCTTCAGTTTGCACAGCTCAGCAACCTGAAGTACAAAGAGAAAACGTAATCTACAAATAATACCTCTATATGCCCTTTATGGAGATTATGTTTTGTTCTTGGGCAAGAAAAAAACCAAAACAAATCAAAATTAATTTTTCATTCATTCGTCTGTTCTTCCCCTCTCCATGTGGGCTGCTGGTTTTGCTATTTGCTTTGCACATCCATGTGTCAAAGGGATTCCAAGTTTGCATATTTCATTTATTCTGATAGATCAACGTACAGGTAAAGCCAGGCCAAAAAAAAAGTTTGTTAACGCAACTTTAACCCATTTGTATGTTATATTATTGTGTTATCCTTCATGCAAAACCTCTGATAAAACCGAATCAAATCCTCCAAATCAATTAGTTTTAAAATATAGGATAAAATTTGGAGTTTCCTGATTTTTCATTCAGACACCTCTTCCCTTCGGACAACAACCTAGCAACACCTTCCCAAAGAGCAGATGCTATCTCAGTAGTATTCTCCACCATGCAAAGTCCAAAGCCAATCTCCACTCTGAGCCATGAATCCTCTGATCCAATTGGCACTGTGGAATCTAAAGGTTTACATCTCAATACAATTTACTATCACGAAGCCCAAGATCTGCTGCTGTCACATCATAAACCGGTCAGTGGCCTACAATAGCATTACATGTGGGATTTGAGCGCATTCCTTTTATAATTCCCATTGGGAAAAAGCTACTTGATGTTGGAGTGAGCCATCCATTACACTGACTGTGCAGTTGCATTATTCTGGTGTAAAAGTGCAGTAAATGCATGCAGAATGTAGAGTAGTGCTGGACCTGAAACATGGTGTTCTGGCTTCGGTCGACCATCAGCACATCTTTCATGTAGCCAGATAGCGACTGCTCGCCATCCGCACCGACAGATGCCAGAAACTCCATCGTGACAGTCAGCACCATAATGACATCAGACACGAGTTGAACAGAACGCAAACTTCCTAGGACCTTCCTCCGAATGCTGGCAGAAAGTGATTCCTAAAAACAAGCAACACATAAAGGTCAATATGTCATGAGCCACGTTAGTTGATGTGGAGAAGGTCCTCATGAGCATTCATTAGCAAAACTTAATCGGTTCATCTTTGCATCGTAATACATATTTGTACAAAGTTTGGTTAAGGGGTAACGAAAATCTGGCATGCACACGGACGGAAAACCCGAAAACATAATGCCTTCGGTGCCTTTGGCTGCTGAAAATGTTACAAAGAAAGCAAGTTACGTGATGTCGTGACGCTGATTGTTGAGATTTGCATTCATCTTGAGATTGAACAATTTTAAGAAAAGTAATCTCAAATCCACCACGAAATTCCGGCTGTTTTGCAGGCATGAAATTGCAGGAAGCCCAGCAGTTTTGTAAAAATAAACGTTTCTGGTGTAAATAATAGGATTCTGGTTGACATTCCGACTCGCGGCAGAACAGCAAAACATTTTCTCCCTCACTATGCTCTTTAGAAAGCAGTTGATTGCATCAGGTTATTTCCCATGCCATTTGCAACTGAAGAAGAAAAATGACTTGGCGATAGTTTAATCTAGTGGCAAATATCATGGCATGATTTGTTTTAGGAAAATGCGATTGAGAAACCAGTTTTCCAGGAAAGACCTTCACAAGACACTGGTGTTTCATATGATTGATATACCAAGTAAAATCAAATACACACCTGTTTTACTCTCCTCTTCAAGTTGTTCAGTACTGTATCAAAGTTGTACATTTGTTTCTGGGAAAAGGAGGGAATATCCTGGAAAACATTATCAATAAAATTACAAAGTGCAATACAAGGCACACTCTTGTCAGATTACAGGAATTGCATTGTTTTACTATTATAATCTATTGGTAACACTCAAATATAGCTTCTGCTGTTTCTTCATACAAAGTTGAGGCTCATGGAAGGGATAGGAACACTGAACAGAAAAGAACAGCTCGAAGCGTAGAAAGATAGAAACAACAATAGCAGGTTAGAATAACACAACAGGTGGGCACTTGAAGGAAAGGGGAAGGTGGACACCGGGGGAGAACACACTGGGTACAAGCTCCAACACGGCAATAAAGAGGTTGAAATAAGAAGGTAAATATGGAGATGAAACACCAATGGAACGAGCCAAAAGTTATCCCCAAGTTACCTTTGTCATGCTTGTAAATGAAAACTCGATAGTGTTGGCAGTGCTAAGCAAGCATGGCACAAAATCACATGGATGTGGATGGTACTACGAAGGCAGCAGCCATCCATGACATCTCAGTGGGCATCACAATTCTCCAATGCAGAAAATTGGGAATTGTGCAGGTCTGGCAGGGTGTCGGTATACAATGGGAGACTTCCTTTCAAAAGATACGATGGGATCATTTACATCTACTTGAATGCAGATGGGACACTCAGCTTAAGGTATTTTAAAAGATGATGCACTCTTTCGGTGCAAGGATCTGCTTGTGTAAACCATGGTCTGTGAAAGAGTACTTGATATGACACGTGAGGTCCGCCTGCCATTTGAAGATCGAGTCAAAACTCACCCACCTAGTTTTGTCATAAGTCGCCCATAATTTGAAATATCATGATATATATAGTTTTAGGCCCCATCTCTCAATGTTGAAGAAACACAAAAAAAATTTGAAAGTTCTTGAATCCAGATCTTCACCAGCATCGAATCTATTCCTTGTCACATCCCCAAACGGTCCACCAAGTTTTGTCCAAATCCTTCCACAAATTTTTGAGATATCCTGCTATGTATCGTTTTTGGCCCCATCTCCCAATGGTGACGAATCACTGAAAAATTCTAGTAGCCGGATCCGAATCCGGATCTTCCCCAAAATCGAATCATTTCGTCCTTGTCACATACGCTACCTCTCTGCCAAATTTCGTTTCAGTCCATACACAACTTTTTGAGATATCCTGTTCACAATAACAGACGGGGGTGCAAACATAGCCTCCATGCAGCTTCGGTAGCAGAGATAATAAATAAATGTGGTTTATTGCCCAGAGAAAAATGGCAGATAATTTGGTGATATACAGTCGTGGCCAAAAAATATTGGCACCCTTGCACTTTTTTCAAATAATGCACCATTTCTTCCAGAATGTTTTTGAAATAAAAAATAAATTTTGGTATAACCAAAAACCACCGTTTAGAGGCCATTTTCCCAGCAAAGCGGGGGTTGGCCTTTTCGGGGACCGTGGTAGTTGTTGTTTTTTGGTCCCCTTTTTGAAGCAATGTTTTATGGCCGGATGCCCTTCCTGACGCCAACCCTTTTTGCCGCCTTCAACGACAAACAGGGAATTACCAGTGAACTGGTACTCAACCAGTTTATGGTTAAATGGTTAAATAAACAACCAGTTTATGGTATGCACATTTGTAAAGTTTATGGTATGCACAACCAGTTTATGGTTTATGGTTAAATAAACAACCAGTTTATGGTATGCACATTTGTATTTCTTTGGTTTGCAGTGGAACAAAACAAAAAGCTGAAAAAATTACTAAATCTTAGCTTATTCCCCACAGAATTCCTAAAATGGCCCGGACAATATTATTGGCACCTTTTAGAAGTTGTTAGAAATAAATAGATTTCAAGCAGGTGATTCTCCTTTACTTTGGAATTGAACTCACCTGTGGTGAGTTGCAGGTGCCTGCAATATAAAAATCACCCATTCAACCAGTTTGAATAGAGAAAAGGAGTCATTCTGCTGTTTTGTGTTACTGTGTGTACGACAATGAGCATGGAAAAAATAAAGAAAATCAGAGAATTGTCTGAGGAGGTCAGACACAAGATTGTAGCCAAGCATGGACAATCTCAAGGCTACAAGACCATCTGCAGAGACCTTGATGTTCCTGTATCCACAGTACGCAATGTCATCAGGAAGTTTAAGGCCCATGGCACTGTAGCCAACCTCCTTGGACGTGGCCGCAAGAGAAAACATGATCGAAGATTGCAGCGAAGGATTGTTTGAATGGTGGGGAAAGCACCTCGGCCAACTGCCAAACAGATTCAAGCTGACCTTCAGACACAAGGTATGACAGTTTCAACTTGCACCATCCGTCACCAACTCAATGAGCCCACAACCCAGGAGTCCACTGCTGAGAGAGACATAAGAAAGCCCGACTGGAGTTTGCCAAAACACACCTGAACAAGCCAAAATCCTTCTGGGAGAATGTCCTATGGGCAGATGAGACCAAATTAGAGCTTTTTGGTAAAGCACATCATCTCGATGTTTACAGAAAACAAAATGAAGCCTTCAAAGAAAAGAAAACCTTCCCTACAATCAAACATGGAGGAGTTTCAGTGATGTTTTGGGGTTGCTGTGTTGTCTCTGGCACTGGGTGCCTTTAATATGTGCATGGCATCATGAAATCAGGAGATTACCAAGGCATTTTGGAGCACAATGTTCAGCCCAGTATCAGAAAGCTGGGTCTCCATCGAAGGTGGTCTTGGTCTTGCAGCAGGACAATGACCCCAAACACACTTCAAAAAGCACCCAGGAATGGTTCAAGACAAAATGCTGGACTGTTCTGAAGTGGCCAGCAATGAGTCCAGATCTAAATCCTATTGAACACCTGTGGGGAGATCTGAAAACAGCAGTTGGGAGAAGGCACCCTTCAAATCTGGGAGAACTGGAGCAGCTGGCACAAGAAGAGTGGGACAAACTGCCAGTGGTGAGATGAAGGAAGCTCATTCGTGGCTCGAGGAAGCACTTGACTGCAGTTATTTTGTCCAAAGGCCGTGCTACCAAATATTAAGTCCAGCGTGTCAATAATGTTGTCAATGCCATTTCTTTTGATTCTCTGATTTAAAAGGATTAGCCTTGCGTTGGCTTAGCGGTTAGGGTGCCGGCTTGGGATCCTAGGATCCTGGGTTTGAATCCCGGTCGATCGCTGAATTAACGCCAGGGGGGTTGACTCAGCCTGTCATCCTTCCGAGGTCGGCAAATTGAGTACCAGCTTGCTGGGATGAATGATCACGGTGTGTACCCCGATTCAGAATAGGCACACTGTATCCCTGCGCATCGTAAGAGCATGACCAAGGGTTGGCGTCAGGAAGGGCATCCGGCCATAAAAACATTGCCTCAAACAGGGAACCATGATTGTCATGGGGCCCGCAAGGCTAACCCCCGCTCTAGCGGGGAAAAATGGCCTTAAAACTATCATTCATTTCAAAAGGATATATTAAGTTCTGAATGAAAAACAAAGGTTCTGTAATATTAACAGTGAAATAAAGAATTGTGGAGACCAAATACTTTTGTCAATTCAAACTTATTTTTGGAGAAAATTGTGAGTTATTTGAAAAAAGTGCAAGGGTGCCAATATTTTGGCCACGACTGTATTGGCTGGCTATTCACATAGATTTAAAGACGACAGATGGACAAAACAAGTGATTAACGGCAATTGCACACAAATACAAGAGGGCGAGGAAGAGCGAATATGCTGTGGAGAGATGAGATTGCAAAAACAGACAGGCAGACGGTATATTTTCACTGTTCAAGTTCAACTTGTATCATACAGATTCGGAAGAGAAATGTGCATTTATCAATATGGCAAATAAACTGGATTCTTCTTCAGTAAATAAATCCAATTTCATGTGAATGAAATGGACAGTCATAGCAAAATCCAAGACCCAACAAACCTTATTTGCTCAATACTCTAGTTTCCCAATCCACCAATAATAATTTATGCCTTCCAACCTGGTCTATGATGGGTTTCCCAAGCATCAACTGGCGAAAGAGCCGATTCTCGAGCGCTTGTAGATTAAGATCACTACTCGTGGCATGCCCAGCCTCAAGCTGGTATTGACAGATAGCCACAGCCGGATGCAGAATGTCCTGCTCAATACTGCATGACACCATGTGTGACGCTTGCACCTCATTGGCAGACACCTTCCTGCAAAATCCAGTCACGCCATTCTTAAGCCACAACAAAATGGTAGTCTCTATGAAGGTTAGTGCCTTGCGTTGCCTGACAAGATAAACAATGGATTTTATATCAACTAAGGGATGAAAAGAGGATGTTTTAGCATTGTGGGGAATGAGGTGCTAACCTGACGTTTCACGTGTCTGTCCGTTGCAAAAATAAAACAATGATTCAGGGCTATTCAGGTGTGTACCCCGGTGTGTACCCAGGTTTCAGAGGCCGGTGTGTACACCGATTTAGAATAGGTACACCGTATCCCTGCGTGTCATAAGAGGCGACTAAAAGGGTTGGCGTCAGGAAGGGCATCCAGCCATAAAAACATTGCCTCAAAAAGAGAACCATGACAATTACAACTACATATGGGCAGGGTACAGCCCGAAGTACCGCATGGGGGACCCCACTCCCTCTTGTAAAAACTCAAGGTGGGGAACCCGATCGAAGCAAGGGTGGAAATCACTCCATTTATGACGACGAAACGTCTGATGCCTGACGTCGAGATCGGTTTCTGAGGTTTGGGACATGGAATGTAGGGACAATGACAGGGAGATCAAGAGAAGTGGTGGAAGTATTGGCCAGAAGAAGAGTGGACATATGTTGTGTGCAGGAGACGAGATGGAAGGGAAGTGGTGTGAGAATGGTGAAGGGTAGGGAGGGACAGAAATACAAATTTGCGTGGCAAGGGTGCCCAGAAGGCGTGAATGGCGTTGGTGTCCTGTTTTCTGAGGAGTTTGGAGACAGTGTGGTGAGTGTGACTAGAGTGAGTGAAAGGTTGATGATGGTGAAAATGATGATTGGAAAGCTCTTGGTGAACGTCATCTCGGGATATGCTCCGCAGGTTGGTCGGAGCGATGAAGAGAAGGACAAGTTCTGGTGTGCGATAGAGAAGCTGATGGAAAACATGAAAGATAAGGAAGTTGTTGTGGCAGGAGGAGACCTAAATGGACATGTGGGAAGGAGTATGGACGGTTTTGAGGGAGTTCATGGGGGTTACGGATATCGTGTGAGAAATGGAGAAGGTAAAAGGATTTTGGAGTTTGCTGATGGAGCTGATTTGTTGATTTGTAATACTCAGTTCCAGAAAGAGGATAATAAGCTTGTTACATACACGTCAGGTGGGTCGAAGACAACCATTGACTACCTGATGGTGCGTAGGCGAGATAGGGAGCACCTCCGAAACACAAAGGTGATCCCAGGGGAGGAGGCTGTTTCACAGCACCACTTGGTTGTCTGCGACATAAGGGTGTAAGGTGCGAGGAGAGCTCGGCGGGTGAAGTACCAACCGAGAATGAAGGTGTGGAGGTTGAAAGAGGTGACAGTGAGGGAGGCATTAAAAGAGAGGCTGAGTATGGTAGAGGATGATGTGGTTGAGCTTGAAAGTGGTTGGATGTCAATGAAAGGTAGTCTGTTGGGAGCTGTTGGTGAAGTATGTGGATGGACAAAAGGACCACCGAGGCACTCGGAAACATGGTGGTGGGATGATGAAGTTTGAAAGAAGATTGACGAGAAGAGGAAGAGATTCAAGGAGTGGCAGAGGGCGAAGGGTATGGGAAGAGAACAGGCAGAGCATGAAAGTTATAAGGCAGCCAAGAAGGCTGCAAAGAAAGAGGTAGCAAAGGCGCAGGAGGCATGTAGGAAAATGTTCGGAGAACGCTTGGATTTGGAAGAGGGTCAGAGAGCGGTATTCAGGATTGCAAAGCAGATAGCGAAAGAGAGGTGTGATGTGATGGGGGTGAGTTGCTTGAAGGATGAAGTGGGACAAATCGTTGTGGACCCAGATGGAATTAAAGGAAGATGGAAGAGATATATGGAAATACTGTTGAATGCGGAGAATGAATGGGATGGCAACATAGAGAGTAACCCAATTTTAGGACCGGCAGAGAAGATAACCGAGAAGGAAGTTGAGGAAGCGATAAAAGCAATGAAGAGTAGAAAAGCGGGAGGGCCGACGGGAGTTGTGGGAGATATGTTGAAGGCAGCAGGAAATTGGGGTGTGAAGAGAATGACAGAGATCTGCAATCTGGTGGTGAAAGAAGGCCGCATTCCAGTGGTTTGGGAACTGAGTACCCTCGTCCCTCTATACAAGGGGAAAGGTGATCCTCTGGACTGTGGCTTGTATCGAGCGAAAAGTTATTGGAGCATGGAATTAAGGTATTGGAAAGGGTGTTGGAGGGGAGGATAAGGAAGAAAGTGAAGATTGACGAAATGCAGTTTGGATTTATGCCAGGAAGAGGAACGACAGACGTGCTTTTTATTGTGAGGCAGTTGCAGGAGAAGTACATGGAGAAGAGGAAGAAGTTGTTTCTTGGGTTTGGTGATCTGGAGAAAGCATTCGATAGGGTTCCACATGAAGTAGTGACATGGGCATTGAAGAAGTTAGGAGTGGAGGAATGGTTGATCAGATTAGTGATGGCAATGTACAAAAGAGCGCGCACAGCTGTAAGGACGAAGGACGGGAACAGTGGTGGGTTTGAGGTGAAGGTGGGAGTGCATCAGGGGTCGGTACGAAGTCCACTACTATTTGTAGCTGTGATGGAGGTGCTGGCTCGGAACGTAAAGGAGGGTTTACCGTGTGAGTTGTTGTATGCAGATGATCTGGTGTTGATTGTAGAAAGTATGGATGGACTGAAGGAGAAGATGAACAAGTGGAAGGAATGTATGGAGACAAAAGGTCTGAAGGTGAATATCGGAAAAATGAAGGTGAATATCGGAAAAACGAAGGTGAATATCGGAAAAACGAAGGTGATGGCAAGTGGTAAAGCATGTAATGAGGTGGAAAGAACTGGGAAGTGGCCGTGTGCTGTGTGCAGGAAGGGTGTCAGAGTGAATTCCATTCAATGTACAATGTGCGCTGAGTGGGTTCATCAAATATGTAGTGGTTTGAGAGGGTCATTAACCAGTGTGGCAGCTACATTCAAATGTAAGGTGTGCACAGAGGGAGCTGCAGATGAAGGAAATGTTGAGTTGGATCTTGGAGATGGCGTGAAGCTGAAAAGGTGTGAAAACATTTTGTTACCTAGGAGACATGCTGAACGGAGAAGGTGGATCAGACCTCGGCAACGGTTGCTGGAGTGAGATGTGCATGGAAGAAGTTTCGGGAACTGAGTGGCGTGCTGACGAGGAGGGGAGTGTCGTTGAAGCTGAAGGGAAAGGTGTATGCTGCATGTGTGAGAAGTGTTATGATTTATGGGAGCGAGACATGGGTAATGAACGTAGAGCAGCAATGAAGGCTGGAAAGGGTGGAAATGCAAATGGTTCGGTGGATGTGTGGAGTATCGTTGAGAGAGAGGAAGACAAATTATGAATTGCGAAAGATGATGGGAATAGAGCCTGTGATGGATGCTGTGAGGAGAAACAGTTTGAGATGGTTTGGTCATGTGTTGAGGAAGGATGAAAGTGACTGGTTGAGAAGAGTGATGGAAATGAATGTAGAAGGAAGTAGAGGACGGGGAAGACCGAGAAAGACTTGGCTAAAGATGGTCGAAGAAGAAATGCGGGCAAGAGAGTTAACAAGGGGAGATGCAGAAAATAGGGCAAAATGGAGAAGATTGTCATGGGGACCGCAAGGCTAGCCCCCGCTCTAGCAGGGAAAATGGCCTTAAAATGCCTTTTGTGTTGTTGTTGTTGATTCAGGGCTAATGCAGGAAATGTCAGCCGCACCTCGTTTCCCATGGTGGTCAACAAACTCTTCCCAACTTTTACTTGATAAAATGCATTTTCAATCTTAGTCTGACCTCATCCGAGGGACAAAATACCTTAAATGGGTCAATACAACAACAACAACATAGCTTAAACCGAAGGCAAAGTAATACTTCTTTGTATTGCAAAACATGCAATGAGTTACTTATTTATTTAAATATTGAAATAGATACAGTTATCAGATGTGCAATCAAAGATTTGAAGGTAAAAACAACAACAAACAAATGAATAAATATCTTGATACTATTTCTTTTATATACATATAATACATGATATACAGGGTGTCCACAAAGTCCTGTTCCGGTTTGGTTGTGATAAAAATTTTAAACCGGAACAAGATGGACAAAAAAAATATATATATATATACAGTATATATATATAACTGTGAGAAATAGTAGAAACTCCACAGTACGAGCAGGGCGTCTCATTTGCATTAAATAAATAATCGGGAGATTAAATCAGACGCGGCCGTAGCTTTAGGACGTCAATCTTTAATTTGACAAGCTTTCGACCACCAAAGGTCTTCTTCTTAGTCTATAAAAACAACAGGCATGTACATCAGTCATCAGTCAAGCATGCATAGTGATATGTGTGTAAGATGCATGATATGTGTAGAAAATGCGCACAAAAGGAAGAGCGACGCCAAAGCTCACTCACCATCCCCAAGTTCAACGGGAGTGAGCGCAGCTTACAGTTATCGCCCGCGTTACAGTTCGGTGCATGTGCATATACAAATATAGAAATACATACCTACATAAACACACAAGCACATATTCATATACCATTTATATTCATATAATATATTTTTATATATATATGTATATATATAATATAATATAATATATATATATATATATATATATATATATATATATATATATATATATATATATATATATATTTATATAAATGACATATAAAGGTAGAATGAATGAATGAATGAATGAATGGGTTACGTTTAATGATTTGATTGGGTTGATGTAGGAACATTCTTTAATCATCAAAATTTATGCCATGAGGGATTTTTGTCCGAAGTTTATGTATCCAAAAGGACTCACGTTTCAGAATCGTGGTGTGTGATCGATTTGTGATTGATTCAATGGCAGAGATTTGAATGTCATTTATCGAGTGATCCGGTTGATTAAAGTGTATCGTGTAAGGTAGAGATTTGCCCTGACTGGTGTGGAAGTTATTGATTTCTGACCGGGTGTTTTTAAATCGTGTGTAGAGTGTATTCTCAGTTTTTCCAACATATTGTTTGTTGCACTTTTGGCAAGTGATTAGGTATATGACCCATGTAGATTTGCAGTTCATATAGGAGGTGATGGGGAATTTTTGTCCAGTGCTAGAACTACAACATTTGTTTCCTTCTAGTAAATGCGTGTGAATAATACATTTTTTTGCTGTGCATTTATAGAAGCCAGGGATCCTAGTTTCTTTGTTGTGGGGCTGTGGGTGCTTTGCTTTTACCAAGAGGTCCCTGAGTGTTCGACCACGTCGAAATGATGTTAGTGAAGGTTGAGGAAATGTGGTGCCGAGTGTTTCTGATTGATGGAGGAGAGGAAGGGCCTTATTCAGAATACTTGGCAATTGGGATGAGGTAGGAGAGTAGGTGGTTACTAGTGGGACACGGTTAGTTGCAGGTTTGGGTTTGTAAGTCAGAAGGTCTGCTCTCGGTATGCGTTTTGCTCGGTTTATTGCTTCTTTCACAGAGTGAGGGTCATAGTTTCTTGCAATGAAGTGTGTTTCTAATTGGCAGAGAGAAGTTTCTTCTGCCATTTTTGTTGAGCAAATGTGTCTTACTCTGAGATCCCTGAGTTGCAAGGATCATATACCATACAGTCAAGCACTCAGAGTAAGATGCATTTGCTCAACAAAAATGGCAGAAGAAACTTCTCTCTGCCAATTAGAAACACACTTCATTGCAAGAAACTATGACCCTCACACTTTGTGAAAGAAGCAATAAACCGAGCAAAACGCATACCGAGAGCAGACCTTCTGACTTACAAACCCAAACCTGCAACTAACCGTGTCCCACTGGTAACCACCTACTCTCCTACCTCATCCCAATTGCCAAGTATTCTGAATAAGGCCCTTCCTCTCCTCCATCAATCAGAAACACTCGGCACCACATTTCCTCAACCTCCACTAACATCATTTCGACGTGGTCGGACACTCAGGGACCTCTTGGTAAAAGCAAAGCATCCACAGCCCCACAACAAAGAAACTAGGATCCCTGGCTTCTATAAATGCACAGCAAAAAAATGTATTATTCACAAGCATTTACAAGAAGGAAACAAATTTTGTAGTTCTACCACTGGACAAAAAATCCCCATCACCTCCTTTATGAACTGCAAATCTACATGGGTCATATACCTAATCACTTGCCAAAAGTGCAACAAACAATATGTTGGAAAAACTGAGAATACACTCTACACACGATTTAATAACACCCGGTCAGAAATCAATAACTTCCACACCAGTCAGGGCAAATCTCTACCTTACACGATACACTTTAATCAACCGGATCACTCGATAAATGACATTCAAATCTCTGCCATTGAATTAATCACAAATCGATCACACACCACGATTCTGAAACGTGAGTCCTTTTGGATACATAAACTTCGGACAAAAATCCCTCATGGCATAAATTTCACAAATTTATGCCATGCACACAGTGACACATGCGGACATTCGGACCATGCACACAGTTGATTAAAGAATGTTCCTACATCAACCCAATCAAATCATTAACCGTAACCCATTCATTCATTCTACCTTTTTATGTCATTTATATAAATATATATATATATATATATAAATATATTATATGAATATAAATGGTATATGAATATATGCTTGTGTGTTTATGTATGTATGTATTTCTATATTTGTATATGCACGTGCACCGAACTGTAACGCGGGCGATAACTGTAAGCTGCGCTTCACTTCCGTTGAACTTGGGGACGGTGAGTGAGCTTTGGCGTCGCTCTTCCTTTTGTGCGCATTTTCTACACACATCACGCATCTTACACACATATCACTATGCATGCTTGACTGATGTACATGCCTGTTGTTTTTATAGACTAAGAAGAAGACCTTTGTTGGTCGAAAGCTTGTCAAATTAAAGATCGACGTCCTGAAGCTACGTCCGCGTCTGATTTAATCTCCCGATTATATATATATATATATATATATATATATATATATATATATATATATATATATATATATATATATATATATATATATATATATATATATATATATACACACAGACATACATATATAATATATATATATGGATATGACAAGGATGGCTGTCCGTTTGTCCGTTCCGTGTTACACTAATTGGCTGTGAGGCTAGGTGCACTGTGATTGGCTCCGGGCCAAAAAAGCTGATATTCGAAATCTGATTCAATAACTTTATGATCGAAACTCATGGCCTAAATAATGATGTTGAAATCCAGAGAGAAATCAGAAAATAATTCTTTTTTCGAAATTGGAATATATATATTTTAAACCGATATATAATTAAATAATACGCTCCACAGGACATGAGGAAAAACTGCTCCAAACCGGCAAACAGAAGTATTATATTCACAATGGCCATGAGGTCCCTTTAACTTTTCTCTTCAGAGTGAAAAAGACCAACAGCGACTATTAAAATCATCATAAAGTGTCGAAAGGTTGCAGCCCATTGGCGTCACAGGTGTTCTGAAGCACACAGTTTGTGGAAGCCTACCAGTCTATAGGATAATTCCTTTATGACCCAGTGGAATTGGAATCAATCCAAGTTATATAAACACGATGTATTAAGTATGCACATAAGCCAAAGCAATGTTTTGGCTTCATTACATAACCCATGTTGTTATTTGTTTGAGGCATCGAGCAATCAAGCCAGTGTTCTGTGCCTATGCACCGCCTGCAGTAGTCTTCATCCTGATGAAGCAGCACTACATGGAGGGAATAAAGGAAGAAAGGATCCCGCCTAACGTTTTGACCCGTTCATGTTTGGAATCCCATTCTGACCTGTTCCCATTTCCCATTCCCTTATTGCATATAATTTCTCGGACGTAATGCATAACTTTGGGTGTATAATTCTGTGTTGTGTTGAGTTTTGTGCACCCGTCATGATTGTATCATCTTTGCTTATTAAAAGCTGATAGATTTGATTATCTGATTTTATTTTACACTGTATTTTGATTTGATTTTATTACCGGCTAGGGACACCGGTAGCGATCTTTTTGGATTTGGATTCCACTTTTGTGTCAACTTTTGTTGCTCCTGTGAATGCCATTGTATGTTCTGTGATCTTGATGATGTATAAAAAAATAAAAAATACAGTGTTCTTTTATTATGCATCTCTTTATTAATATTAATTGTTTATTAATAAAGTAGCGCCACAAGTGCGTAAGATCGCCATCCATGTAGCGACTGATATTGGTACGGGTCCCAGCGGAGTGTTTCTATGTATGTCCACACACTATGGCATCTTCTTCTTCTTTCACATGGAACGTATTTCGCACCTAAAAACGTTTGGCTGCAGTTTTGAACTCTAACCTTGTACCTTCACCCAATTACCTACCGTTGGAAAGGTAATCATCGATTTACTTGGTTGAAAAAACCGTTGGCATGGTTACGTATTCTGTTCGAATGCACGTGAATATATGTGGGGAAGAGAGGGGAGACAGGGGAAGGAGAGGGCAGACAGGGGCGGGAGATGTGATTGGGGGAGGGGAGTGAGGGAGAGAGGGGAGTAGGGGAGGAGAGGGGAGTGGGGCAGAGAATAGGGGCAGAAGTGAGGAAAGAAGGAGAGGGGGGAATGGGATCCTATGCTAGCTTTTCCCGTCACTTGGGATGGGTACTCTTCCTAGTAATACACAACACATACTCATAAACACACAGATCGGTGTGGAAGTACGAAGTTCACTAAAACAATGCTCATTGGAGGCCAAATTTGTAAAGGTTCATCTTTACCCAAATCCAGTCCTTCCAGAGTGCACTGCACATTCTACCAGAGTAGAAACCCTTTCCTCGTTATCCTCTCCATGTCTCAACTCAATAGTTACTTCCATTCCTTTATGCCCCTCTTTTCCTGCCTGTGGAACTATCTTCCTGGGTCTTGTCTCAAACTCTTTCCTTTGGGATCAAAGAACCATGCTGATATCCACTAAAGATCGCCACCACCTACCTCATTGTCTCGGATTTCTATCTCTGAGGTTTACTACACTCACTGAGACCTTTTTCCCACCCTTCATTGGCAGTTCTGCCTTTTGTGTCATGGTGCATCAATATTTTCATATCCTGTTTCTCTTCGCTCCATCTTGTGCATTCACCATGTACCCTCTTATTCTGCTCTTCCATGAGCTTTGGCACTTGTATAAAAAAAATATTTTAAGACAAAAAAACTCCAATTGGCATAAGTCTGGCACTTCTGTATAAAACTATTTATTACACAGTACAGGTGAATCCCACAGCTTTGACTCGACCTGTCACCTCTTTACCTACATAATAATCTGACAACATGACAAGTCCCTGGTGTTGGGCTAGCGGCTAGGGTGCCGGCTTAGGATCCTAGGATCCTGGGTTCGAATCCCGGTCAATCGCTGAATTAACGCCAGGGGGGTTGACTCAGCCTGTCATTCCTTCCGAGGTCGGCTAATTGAGTACCAGTTCATTGGTAATTCCCTGCTTGTCGTTGAAGGCGGCAAAAAGGGTTGGCGTCAGGAAGGGCATCCGGCTGTAAAACATTGCTTCAAAAAGGGGACCGATAAACAACAACAACCACAGTTCCCGAAAAAGGCCAACCGCCGCTTGCGGGGAAAATTGGCCTCTAAAGGTGGTTTTTTTTTATACCTGGGTTTCTGCGTTGAAACCTTTGCGCCAGCATAAACGCACGCATTATGCTGATCAATGAGGAAGGAAACGAGTTTGGTGGCACACAGGCCATCACCCTCATTTTGCGGCAGAAGCCAACCAATAGGGGTCGTCGGACCAATGCCATCCTTCAGCACCTTCATTGGTAAAGCTCGTCGTTCTGTGGTGTATCAAACCCAGAAGCAATGAGGTTAGCTTCAAAATCGACACCCAAGAGCAAATGCTTTCATGTTGAGAACCTTGACAGAAGGCTTTAAAAAAGCATACCACACAAACAATGGGATGTTTATCCTTCCAATGGACCACACAAAGTTCAAACAGCCTCAATCGAATCCTATGAACAGCAGATATTGATAATATCCAAATAGACATTTGTTCACAGGTTGGCAAACAGTGAATTCATGAATGATGTTCCAGGAACCCCCTAAAAGTTTAAGGTAAAACAATCTTAGATAAACATTCATAAACACGAAGAGTTCCAACCGTATTGCCCCCCTCATCTGCCCCCACCCCTCAAAAAAAACTCAAACCAAGAGAACATAATGTATCATTCATACATGCCGTTTCCTATCCCCAAGCATTTTTTTTTGTATACAGATTCAAGTGGTATAGGTAGAACACAGAACAGATCAGGACGAAATACAACAAAAGGGACAGCATAAAGAGTTGGAGGAGAGGGGATGAGAACAACAGCAGGGCCAAGGGACAAAATAGATGGAGATGGACAAGCAAGGGATGCGTTGTTAAGAATTAGGGGTATGGGAGGACGCAGGGGGTGGGAAAGATGTATACAGAAGCAAACTGCCATGAAGGAAAAACTGGAAATTTTGTGGGGGGTGAGGGGAGGGAAACCTTCATGTGAGAAGGGGGCCTTCATTTCTCACCTTCACTCAGAGTTCTCCAGAATACAAACACATTGTTAAAGGCAGTTATTCCTTGGCGAAAAAAGGGAAGCTCAGCATCTGCAAAAGAACATTTCCACAAAGTGTGACTGAGGAACTTATGAACTGAGAAACCGTCACATAACAGTGTGAATGCAATATTGAATAAAATGTGTATTTTGTTGCACTGCAAACAAAATCAAAATGACAGCAGTGTTAAATCAAAATGACAGCAGTGTTAAATCAAAATGACAGCAGTGTTAAATCAAAATTGTTGTTAAAAAGGCTCATCAATTGACATTAAGATCAGTTAGCTATGTATGTGTTTGTGAGATTAGTTAGCTATGTATGTGTTCATGAGATTAGTTCGTTTTGTATGTGTTTGTGACTAGTGCCAGGACGTATCATTATTACCTGCAAGACAGCAAGTTAAAGAATTGTTAAATACCGCAATGTTGTTCAGCCCTTAAATACCCCAAAACCGTCAAATACTGCAAAACCTTTATTACCACAGGACCACCAAATACCACGAATCTGTCATACATCTCAAAACCGTCATACATCTCAAAACCGGCAAATACCGCAAAACCGGCATACATCTCAAAACCATCAAATACCACAAAACCGTGAAATACTGCAAAACAGTCCAACATCACAAATCAGTCAAATCGCACAAAACCGTTAATTACTGCAAAACTGTCAAATACCACAAAAGATGTCAAATACTGCAAAACAATCAAATACCGCAAAGCGGGAATACATCTCAAAACCATAAAATACCACAAAACAAAACAAATACCACAAAACAAAACAAAACAAAACAAATACCACAAATTGATTTTCTTCATCAATGATCTCTCTGACTCTCTTGAAAATCCTCTCTATCTCTTTGCTGATGACTCTACTCTCTGTTGCTCCATTCTTCATCCCTCAGATCGGCAGTCTGCAGCCTCCTCACTCTCTGCAGACCTGGACAAAATCACAGACTGGGCAAACAAGTGGAACATGTCTTTCAATCCTGACAAATCTCACACTCTTACGATGTCTCTCCGAAAAGACCGACTGGACAACCCTCCCATCCACTTTCTGAATAATCCTCTCCAAGAAGTTCTGTCACTCAAGCTTTTGGGTCTCACTATCTGCCATGATCTTTCCTGGGAAAACCACATTTCAAATCTGGCCTCCAAAGCCAGTCGCCGACTGGGCATCCTCCGTCGTGCGAAGTCCTTCCTTGGCACACCTGAGCTCCTCACCACATACAAGGCTTTCATCCACAGCTCAATGGAATACTGCTCTCCCCTCTGGGCTGGTGCTCCTGCCTCACACCTAGCTCGTCTTCACGCTGTTGAAACCAAAGCGTTCAGAATCATTGGAATCTCCCGCGATGAAGCTAACTCCAAGGGCATCTCACTCACTCACCGCAGGCAGGTTGGTGGTCTTTCCGTCTTCTACCGACTCCTCTCTGGCCTTGCCCCCCCCCCCCCCAGCTCTCTCTGGGCTGTCCCGCAAATATTCCTACAGGTCGCACAAGATCTGCCTGCAACCCTCTTATGGTTAAACTGCCAAAATCAAGACTCTCTGCTCACCTTCACTCCTTCATTCCTCTTTTCTCCCGCCTCTGGAACAAACTCCCTCACTCTCTTCAATCCCACTCCTCCCTCCAGGTCTTTAAAAAACAGCTGTTCACCACCATCTCTTATCTTCCCCCATCCAAAACCTTGATCTTTTCTACCCCCGCTAATTTCACCCCAATTCCACTTTTTTGAAATACCAACTTCTGTCCTGGAAGTCCTTGGTGTTTCATACTTCTCGCCCCACCCCTTCCCATGCCTCCTCCCCCCAAGCCCTCTCCCTCCCACACATCTCCCTGCTCTCAAATGTTGTGTTTGTGTGCTTCCCCTTCTCTCCCCATCTTGTCTTCTGCTCCCTCTTTATATATATTTTGTTTGTCTGGTTGATTTGTTTGTGAAGTAAATGTTAGCTCTTTCACGAGCCTCGATTCAGTATCCAAAAAAAAAAAAAAAAAAAAAAAAAAAAACCGTCAAATACTGCAAAACCATCCAACATCGCAAATCAGTCAAATCCAACAAAACCATTAAATACCACAAAACCATCAAATACCACAAAATAAGTCAAACACTGCCAAACTGTCAAATAACGCAAAACAGGCATACATCTCAAAACGGTCAAACTTCGCAAAACCATCAAATACTGCAAAGCCGGCATACATCTCAAAACCATCAAACACCACAAAACCGTTAAATACTGAAAAACCGTCCAACATTGCAAATCAGTCAAATTCCACAAAAGCGTTAAATATTGCAAAACCGTCAAATACCACAAAAAAAGTCAAATTGCGATAAACAGCGACTTCCATTCTTCAAAAACCATAAAATAGCGCAAAACCATTAGATGCAGCAAAAACATTAAGCACCAGAAAACCATTAGATATTGCAAAACCATTAGGTGCTGCAAAACTGTTAAACAGCACAAAACCGTTAAATAGCGCAAAACCGTTAAACAGCGCAAAACTATTAAGCACTGTAAAAAGATCAGAAATATATCACTCACCCTGCCAAAGAATGGGGCATTGTCCTGTTGTGTCGCTGGCATGGTAAAACCGTCAGTAATAATAATCAGCTTTGATCAAACAGAATTATAACAATGATGGATGTGTTTAACTATTAAAAAGAAGTGTTAAAAAAAACACGAGATTTACATACTACAATGAGCTCCTGGAGTTGTAAAGGTGGTTGAAATATGATCTGGTCTTTTGTTGAAGCAGTTGAAGGCAAAGTCAACATTAACAATATTGCAAATTGCACTGGGATTCGATCGATAATTTTCCCCTTTTGTTGCAACATTAATGAGGAAGAGCTGGGTTGCTGACGCAGTGCATCTGCACAATAATGCAGAAATTTGGAAAATCGCCAGTCAAAAGGGGAAAATTATCGATCGAATCCCAGTTTCCCGAATCCCGAATCCCAGACACATGAAAGCCTGCTTGGAGTTTGCAAAAAAGCACCTAAAGGACTCTCAGACTGTGAGAAACAAGGTTCTGTGGGCTTTCCTGTGTCTTTCACTGAGGAGAGGCTTCCGTCTGGCCACTCTGCCATAAAGCCCAGATCGGTGGAGTGTTGCAATGATGATTGTCCTTCTGGAAGTTTCTCCCATCTCCACACAGGATCTCTGGAGCTTAGCCAGAGTGACCATCGGGTTCTTGGTCACCTCTCTTACCAAGGCCCTTCTCCCCCGATTGCTCAGTTTGGTCGGGTGGCCAGCTCTAGGAAGAGTCCTGGTTGTTCCAAACTTCCTAAAGTTAAGTTAAGTCTGTTGTCTTTGGTTGTTCCAAAAGTTAAGTCTGTTCACAATTGTATTTTGTCGAAACTGTATTTATCTTTCGGTGTGTGAACCTATAGTGCAGGGGTCAGGAACCTTTTTGACTGGGAGAGCCATAAAAGCCAAATATTTCTAAATATATTTCATTGAGAGCCATATAGTATTTTTAACGTATAATAAATTAAATATGTCTTACTTTTAATGCGACTTCTGGTGCTGCATGGTTTTGCTGATGGCCTTGTAGTCTGGTTCATACGTGGTGAGGTTGAGCTTCATGCAGGCGTTGAGGCTTCCATCAGTTAAACGTGAGCGTAGGTTGGTCTTAATGTTCCTCATATGCGAGAATGACTGCTCACATGCATATGTAGAGCCAAACATGGTCAATACGGCAATACTCACACGCTGCATTGTGTGGTATGTCACAGGAAGCTCGTTCCAAGTTTTAAGAATCAGCTGGTCTTCAGGTTGAAGATTTTTCATTTCTGTCCACTTGTGTTCCCTCGCCAGCTCTGCTCGCTGTCGCGCAAGACTTTCCAACTCTCCATTAAGTGACTTGAACTTACTCATCCACATGTCTGATGCCTTCAGGTCAGCAACTTCCAGCTCAAAGTCTCCGATAGAGACCCCGGGGATGCATGTCAGGTCGATTTTGTCCACTGCACACTCATGTGGATGAGTGATGAACTTGAAAAGACCAGTGCGCGCACGAAATTCTCCAAAACGTGCTTTGAATGACTGCAGGAGATTGGACGTAAAGCCAGCTAGCTGCTGGAGATCCAGATGTTGAGTGGAGTCACTTGCTAAGCATGCATCTCTAAATTGTTGCAGTCTTTCAAAGTGCAGAAGACGACCTGTTTCAATGTCCCTGAGAAAGACTTCCAGCTTGCTTTCAAATGCAAACACTGCTTGTTGAAGGGATGAGATTGTATTTCCAATACCTTGCATTTTCACATTGAGCTGGTTCAGATAGCCAGTTATGTCCACGAGATAGTGAAACTGCAGGAGCCAGTCAGTGTTGTCTAGCTCAGGATGCTTGACGCCTTTCATTTCAAGAAAAGTCCGGATTTCACTCAGGCAAGCTGCAAAACGGCTGAGCACCTTCCCCCTTGACAACCAACGCACGTTGCTGTGTAAAAGCAGACCGGGATAATGATTCCCAACTTCTTCTAACAGAGCTTTAAACTGGCGATCATTTAAAGCTCAGGCAACAATAAAGTTGACCACTCGAATGACCAGCGACATCACCTCACCAAGCTCCTGGCCACACGTCTGAGCGCAAAGCGCCTCCTGGTGCAGGATGCAATGAAAACTTAGGATGGCTCTCTTTTCATGTTCACGGAGAAGCGCTACAAATCCTTTGTTCTTCCCCAACATACAGGGTGCACCATCAGTACAGACAGAAATAAGTTTATCCATCGGTAGTTTTTTTTCTTTAGCAAACTCCATGAAAGACGTGAATAAATCCTCTCCTCTTGTTGTCCCTTTCATTGGCAAAACAGCCAAGCTTTCCTCACGCAGTGTGTCACCTGCAGCATACCTGGCAATTATACTGCACTGAGATAGATGGCTAACGTCTGTTGACTCATCTAACGCGAGAGAAAAGTATGTCCCGGCGTTTATGTCCTTAATTTGTGTTTCCTCGACTTGATTTGCCATCATGATGCTACGATCGTGCACAGTTCTTGCTGACAGGGGCATGTCTTTTATTCGTTTGATTATCTTGTCTTTATTTGGGAAGTCATCAAACAGTTCATTGGCCACATCAAGCATGAATGTTTTGGCATACTCGCCATCTGTGAATGGCTTTCCATTCCTTACTATTGCCAAAGCACCCGCAAAGCTAGCGGAATTCCCGTCACCTTGCTTGGTCCACACACGTAGTTGCTGCTGACTCGTCTGCACTCTCCGCTGTAGCTCCTCGCATGCCCTTTTCCTGCTGTCCCCCGCTGGATATTTCGATGCAAATGAAGCATGGTGCGTATCGAAGTGCCGCTTTATATTTGACCGTTTCATCGATGCAATTTTATCATTGCATATTAGACATACCGCAGATCCTGCTCTCTCACCAAATGCAAATTCCTCTGTCCACGCAGCCTGGAATGCACGGTAATCATCGTCTTTTTTTCTTTTCGCCATCTTTTCCGTTACAAGGGTTGAAGTGGATAAACTAGTTGGCTATCTGATAAAATTGATTTCTTCACCTTTACAATGACGCGGACATGCTCGCGAGCCATTGGTTCCCGACCCGACCCACGGGTGACCCGTGACCCGTGAAATTTATCTTCAAAACTAATTTCTGTTTACTTTAAAATGACACAGTATTATTAAGAAATATCACAAGTATTTTAAAATCAGTTCCAAACTGATTTTTTTTTTTTTCAACTCAAAATTGACTGGGAGCCATATGAGTAGTGTAATAATGTTGCTTCTGGGACACCTCCATTTAACATGGGAAATCCCTATCTAATGTCATTTACCCCCTTGTCTTTTTCAAAAATCATAAACACCTCTATTTCTCCCACCCTCATCTTTATGAACCTTTTGTCTGTAGTACCTATCCTTAATGTTGTTCATTAGACCACTCAAACACTACAAATATTTGTTTTCTCTTATAGACCTATCATCCTTCTTCTACATATCATCTGGCAGATTAATCTTTGACCCACTCAAACATTGACCCATTCACTTCCATATTAATTATTTCCCTCCCTCATTGCCCCTAAACACCTATATTTCTCTCACCCTGTTCTTTACGAACCTTCTAACCTTTTGACATGTTATCCTTATTCATTAGACCACTTAAACACCTGTGATCCTTCTGACCTCATGGACCTTTTAACCTTTTACTCTTAATATCATCTGGTGAATATAACCCACTCAAACAACGACCCTACAAATATTTGTTTATGCGTGGGAAATAATTTAATTCTCTTGCCACTCTCTTCACCATCTAATATATTAACAAAAAATATGTTTGAGTTTGGTTCTTTATTAAGATATTTTAACTGAGCTAAGATAAAATGGTAAACCTCCCTCAATGTTCTTATTTGAGCGCCTCCAGTGCCACATACCATTTTTTGGTAAGCTCCGCCCACTTTTTGGTAAACACGCCCATTTTTTACTAAGCCCCGCCCACTTTTTGTTAAGCCACGCCCATTTTTACTAAGCCCCGCCCACTTTTGCTAAGCTCCTCCCACTTTTGCTAAGTCCCACCCACTTTATAAACTCTTCAGCATTGTATCATTTCCAGGTAATACATTACATCATTTTCAGGGAATTTCCATCACATCATTTCCAGTTAAGACACGCCCAGGGAATTTCCACAGGAAATGACACACACCCAGCCCTTCTTATAAAAGGCACCAACCACACAGGCTTTTTCAAACACGCTTTCTGCTTCACTTGAGAATGGACTCCTATGCCGAAATGGAATGGGATAACTTTGCTATTCCTTGGAGTCCTACTACCTGTGTAGAACTCAACCTTCAGATTGATGAACTGGACTCGAACCTCTTATCAATGGAGGTAAGTTTGTTTATTTATTTATTTATTTATTTAATTAATTATTTATTTAATTATTTATTTTAATTTTTTTTTTTAGATGAGACTCGTGTAAGAGTTAACAAAGTTAATTTTAATATTCATAGAGCTTGATTTATACAAATAAAAAATATTGTATTAAATTAATACATTGTTATTTTCTTTCACAGGAAATTGTATCTGAGATACGAAATGAAAATTCTGCTTTTAACACAACTTGGGATGAAGTTATTTTTTTGTTTGAAGACATTTTGAACAACCAAGACCCCCAGAACGAGTTCTACCTTGATGACCCAGCCAAAGAGTTATACCTTGGAGATCCACAAAATCCTGAAAAAGAGTTTTACCATGATGATACTTGTTGTGAGTTATCAAAACAAAACCCACTGAACAAGTTCTACCTTGATGAGCCAGAATACAAGTCATACATTGGAGACCCACAAATTTCTGAAAATTGGGAAAGGAGAGTTCTCCCTGATGGTCCGCAGTTATACTATGTGAGACACATCATAGAAACCCTAAAAAATTGGGCAAGGAGAGTTCTCCCTGATGGTCCGCAGTTATACTATGTGAGACACATCATAGAAACCCTAAAAAATTGGGCAAGGAGAGTTCTCCCTGATGGTCCGCAGTTATACTATGTGAGACACATCATAGAAACCCTAAAAAATTGGGCAAGGAGAGTTCTCCCTGATGGTCCGCAGTTATACTATGTGAGACACATCATAGAAACCCTAAAAAATTGGGCAAGGAGAGTTCTCCCTGATGGTCCGCAGTTATACTATGTGAGACACATCATAGAAACCCTAAAAAATTGTGAAATGGGAATTCTCCCTGATGGTCCGCAGTTATACTATGTGAGACACATCATAGAAACCCTAAAAAATTGGGAAAGGGAAGTTTTCCCTGATGGTCCGCAGTTATACTATGTGAGACTTATCACGGAAACCCCCAATATTTCTGAAAATTGTGGTTTTACCTTGGGGACTTGGAAAGATGGTTATATTTTTGGAGACTCGGAATGGGGGTTTTGTTTTGATGACTCGGAATGTGATACCTATCTTGGAGGCTCAACAGGAATGTGGTTATACCTTGGGAACTTGGAAAGTTGGTTTTATTTTGGAGACTCTACCTGTGGGGTTCCTCTTGGAGACTCTTTGGATTCTAAAGCAATGAACAATGTTCTTTATTTAATGACGCTTGATTTAAGCAATATCAAGAAAGTTCGAGGAAGAAAATGCTGGAAAATTCTTTCTTCCCATTTCTACTTCTTCAAACTTAAAAGCCTTGAAAGACAGAATTGGAGGAAGAGGAAAAAAAAAAAAAAGAAATACGTATTTAAAAAAGAAGAAAAGAAAGATTATGTTAGGGTTTGGGTGGGATTTTGAATGTGAGGGTTAGGGATGGGGTTGGGTTAGGGTTGGGATTTTGAATGTGAGGGTTAGGGTTGGGGTTGGGTTAGGGATGGGGTTGGGTTAGGGATGGGGTTGGGTTAGGGATGGGTTGGGTTAGGGTTGGGATTTTGAATGTGAGGGTTAGGGTTGGGGTTGGGTTAGGGATGGGATTGGGTTAGGGTTGGGATTTTGAATGTGAGGGTTAGGGATGGGTTGGGTTAGGGATGGGGTTGGGTTAGGGATGGGGTTGGGTTAGGGTTGGGGTTGGGTTAGGGATGGGGTTGGGTTAGGGATGGGGTTGGGTTAGGGATGGGGTTGGGTTAGGGATGGGGTTGGGTTAGGGATGGGGTTGGGTTAGGGATGGGTTGGGTTAGGGATGGGTTTGGGTTAGGGATGGGGTTGGGTTAGGGCTTGGGTTGGGTTAGGGTTTGTATATTATTATGACTCACTCGCACATACACACACACAAAAGTTAAGCCCCAACTAAAAAGTTGTGGGATTCTGTGTTTGGGGTTCACAGATTTAAAAACGTATCCCCATTATACACACACAAAAGTTAAGCCCCAACTAAAAAGTTGTGGGATTCTGTGTTTGGGGTTCACAGATTTAAAAACGTATCCCCATTATACACACACAAAAGTTAAGCCCCAACTAAAAAGTTGTGGGATTCTGTGTTTGGGGTTCACAGATTTAAAAACGTATCCCCATTATACACACACAAAAGTTAAGCCCCAACTAAAAAGTTGTGGGATTCTGTGTTTGGGGTTCACAGATTTAAAAACGTATCCCCATTATACACACACAAAAGTTAAGCCCCAACTAAAAAGTTGTGGGATTCTGTGTTTGGGGTTCACAGATTTAAAAACGTATCCCCATTACATTTTATTTATTTATTTATTATTTTCAAGGGTATTATCTGCTTACTTGTGTTTTTTGTAATTCTTGTGAGTAAAATGAACCCAAGATTTCTTCTCCATTTAAATCATATAATTTGTAGGTCCAAGGGACTGTATCCATTACATCAATTATTTTAAATAATTCACGAGTCCATTTTTGTGTATAACCTTTCTCAAAATGACTTTTCCATTTGTATATTCTTACAATATCACCAACTTTAAACTTGGGCTTTCTCAAATTAATCTCCTTTTCATATTCTAATTTTGTAAATGTTTCTGATGGTTTTGATTGTGTTGATGAATGAACTGTATTATTGTAATTCTCTACAATATCCTGAATTAAATACACCCATTTTTGAGAACCGAGTTGTGTGAATTTTTTATATAATTTCTCTTTTAAAGTACGATTAAAACGCTCAATAACAACTGCCTTTCCTTCATTAAAGGTGCTGTATAATTTAATACCCTTCCCCTTAAGAAATTTCATGAATATTTTGTTATAGAACTCTGTTCCCTCATCAGTCCATAACTTCTTTGGTTTCCTTTTATCCCGATCAAATATTAGCTTAAAGGCTAACATTAAAGTATCACCCCTTTTATTTTTTAAAGGGACAACCCAGGCAAATCTACTCCTCAAATCAATAACGGTTAAAGCATACCTGTATCCCCTGTCATTATTCAATTCAATTAAATCAGCGGACCATATGTGGTCGGTGTATTTAGAATAAACCTTCCTTCTTTTAAACTTTGTGATTATAGGTTTGTGTAATTCTTCAGCCAAAAGCTCCTCAGTCTTGATGACATCATTAGAGCCTAATAGTTTTTTGAGGAATAACCAAGACCAAGTTTCAATTTAGCATTTATCAAATTTCTCACAATAAACCTATCAACTTTCTCTCTCAACGTTGGATTTTGTATCAAAGACAAATTATACAACATTTCGCTGTCGGCTTTATGTTTTTCAGTCAACGTAGTGGTATTTCCATAAGCAATATCATGCTTCATACACACTTCGTCAACCCTATTTGTAGGTTTAGACCAAGGTTTAGGATTGTCAGCCTCATCTAATCTTTTATCCAAGTTTGTTCCTGGACCACAGAAAGAATACCCTGGAAGGTGTAATTCCCCTGGAATTCCAGTTGTTGTAAATTTACTTCCTGACAGAAACTTTTGTATGTCTCCTCCTCTTTTAGGAGAGATGAATTGGCACTTTTTAGAGCCACACACTTGACATATTCCTTTTTGACAAACTCTATTATTTTTAGCTTTAACATAAGAGATATTTTTAGATTTAGTTTTCTTTTTACATTTGAGACAATAACTCATATTTATTTATCAGAAAAATTCCGACAGAGTATCAAAACCTTTTTGGTTTTCAACATATACATTTCAATCTTGATTTTTAAAACATAAAGAATCCTAAGGAATGCCTTCACTCTCTCCTCCATTTATTTACAAATAAAACTAACTAAAGTCAATTACACCGACATCATCAACCACATAATCTTTTCCTTCTTCTTCTTCTTTATCCCCACTTTCTCATTTAAATCTCCTCCCTGAAACTGAAGACATTGACGTCGTTATTCTTGAAAATAATATTTTCATTAGACTTCTCATTTCTTTATTTTCCTCCTCAGTGCGTTGAGTTTGATTTATTTGCTGTAATACCTTCAATCTTTTATTAATCTCACTGATTTCCATCTTTTTATATTTTTCCTCCCTCTCTCTTTGCTCCCTCTCCTCCTTCTCTCTTTTCTCCCTTTCCTCCTTCTCTCTTTTCTCCCTTTCCTCCCTCTCCTCCTCCTTTTTCTCCCTTTCCTCCTTCTCCTTTTTCTCTCTTTTCTCCCTTTCCTCCCTCTCCTCCTCCTTTTTCTCCCTTTCCTCCTTCTCCTTTTTCTCTCTTTCCTCCTTCTCTTCTTTAACTCCTTCCTCATTTATCTTAGCAATTTTTGATATCAATATTTTCACAGCATTCATTCTTTCTTTATTTTCCTCTTCGGTGAGTTGAGATTTATCTTCTTGCTGTAATACATCCACTCTTTTTTGAATCGCTCTGATTTCCATCTCCCTCTCCCCCCTCTCTCTTTGTTCCCTCTCCTCCTTCTCTCTTTTCTCTCTTTTCTCCTTCTCTTCTTCAACTCCTTCCTCATCCCTTGCTACCCTTGAGTTTAAACCCCAAAGAATATTATACATATACTCATCTGGATTTTGAGATATTCTTGTATCTATAATTATTTTTCTCATAATAGGATACCAATAAGATTTGTTGACGATTTCTAAAAGAGTTTTATATTTCATAACTTTGAGAAGTTCATTTTTATTTAATATTTTAAACAAGTCTCTATTTGTGGGTTTAACAATATCAGTATAAGGCCAGTTTTTTATGACAAAATTCCCATGTATATGCTCCAAATCATAAGGTATGTAATACCGAGCACCCTTTTCTTGTAGGTATCCTTGAATACAAAAATTATAATTCTCTTGTAGTCTTCTTCCTGCCATTTATGTATCAGAAATATATGTGAGATTAATATTATGACAGGTAATACCACCCCATCTTCCCACTACCAAATCGGTTTGTATTCCTCGGCTTTCTATCCTTATCTCATTACCTTCCTTCTTTGTCATGCGAACCATCGCTATACTATCATATATTTTTATTTTCTTAAAATCACGTATTTGTTGTTTACTAATTGTACTTCCACATAAATCCTTATCTTCACCAAGTGGATAATATTCTTCTTTACGAGACTGATTTAAATCATGTAGGTCTTCTATGTTTATTGAAAAAGACCAATTATACCCTAAATCAGGCATATCATACCCCCATTTATTAATTCGCATATTAACTAAATGTCCTTCTTTATAAAATTTAATTGTAAGCAGGTAGTTAAATTCAATGAGGAAAGGTGTATGGTCAGTATAACCAGGTGTTGTGGTTGTAAATTTTACTTGTTTCACAAAACGTGCTGTTTTCTTTAAAGATATATATTGTGATAAATCACTGAATCTAATCAAGTCATTCGCATCTGTAGGGTTTGGATAATTGATTAATTTATAAGTATTCTTCATATTAATATTTTTACTTACACTATATTTTTGTCGTTCAGCCTGTGCCTTTGTATAATAATTTGATAAATCAATATCCTGAGAGGATTTTCCAAAGATAGAACCATCTTTTCCAACATAGGTCATTTATATTAGATAAAAAATGATATCATAAAAATTTTCATTATTGTTGAGTTGAAATAATACATATAAACATAATTGGCCACAACATTTAGAATTAATTTCTTGAACTTGGAATGTTTGATAAACACCATTCTGTAAGAATTGTATTACTTCAACAGGTGGTGGCATACCATAACTATCAAAATAATATTTATCCTGACTATTATGAATACAAACCCAATGAGAACCATTCTGTGTGTCTAAATTCATAATAATATTCTTTGTATTCTTATTTATATGTATTAATTCATCTCTCATACAAATAACCACATTATCAATTTTTAGTGTTTTACAATACTTAGCTAGTTCTATATTTGACGTTGTATTCTTTCCAAATTGTTTAAACCATTTATCCATTTATTTATGAGAAAGATACAATCCATTACCCCGTTTAGTTAGTTTAACACCCGCTTGAGCGATAGAGGAAAGCATATCTCCAACCAACAATCTAGCTTTATCAGGTAGACTTTCAAGTTTTTGAGCAAAATCTACAATTACACCACTTCCACTAATTTGTTTCTCCAACTCCTTGTTATGTCTTTCCAATTCTTTTTGAGCTTTTAGTTGTGCCTTCCTTTCGTTAGCAGTTTTTACCGCTGCTGAAATACCACCAGTCAATGCTCCCGCCGCACTTAAACCAGCAAATAAAGGAATTAGAAACGGGAGAAATCCTCCTCTTGACTCATCTATTGAATATTTCTTTAACATAGGTTTCGTCATTTTAATTTTAAGTGATCCAACATCATTTAGTGTTTTTACTTGTGTGTGTGTGAGTAAAACATCAATTCTTACAGCTCCTTTTCTTTGAATTGTATTAACATTAATAATACAAGGCTTTTGATTTTGAATACAAGATGTTAATTTATTAAGATTGATTTGATTAACATATACCCCAACCATTTATTTATGAGAAAAAACCTATGTGATATTAATCATAACACCATTATCTGTATTAATCTGTAATTCTGTTTCCTCCAAAAGCAAACAATATGCATTAACCTCTTCACTCTCCCCTCTTTCAATGTATAGAGAAGTATCCACTCGATTAGACTTTATAGTTTCCTTTTGAGAACTCAGGTCAATTGCGTAGATTGTATAAAGTTTTTGAAACGCAACCATATCCAAAATAGGATCATTATTACCATTACTTTCACACACCTTTTGGTAGGACTTGTAGGCTTCCGCATAATCATTTTTTTCCCAATCAATTTCCAATCTATCTCGCGGATAAAATGTGCCATCAAGAGAAACCCGAAGTTGTTTCACCTTTGCATTATCACTCAGGGCATTATTCTTATTAGTACCGTCCTCTCCATCTGGTTTTTTAAAAATGAGCCAGAGGTATCGTGGCTTTCCTTGAAGAACACCTAAATTCCAAGTGTAGGTAGTGTGTTCCAGTTTAACGTGTTGACATCTTCTTTTAAGGTATGATACATTTAGCGGTTTCTTTGAGTTAAGTCTTCTATTTAACATCTCTTCCGTTTTAAGATTAGGAGTATATTCACTGATATACCAACACAAATCATTAATAACAAATTTATTATTTTCTCCAAAAGCATTTTCATCCCCAAAAAGCAATCTATTTACATTATCATTCCTTTGTAGTTGAAATCTAATTTTAAGCCCATACAAAACTTTATCATAATCACAAAATCCAAATATACCTTTCAGAGGTACTGCTACGGTAAAACTATTCTCAGCTTTTGCGTCATCATTATACATTGACTTCCTTTGACTATAACCAGGGTCTGCGTTTGTACCCGTTGACATATCAGGAATAAAACCCTCAACAGCTCCCTTACCCATTCTATCACTAAACGAATATAGTGTAAATTTCATCATTTCAGATGTAGCAGAGACATAATCAACCGCTTCAACCTCTTGTGTTCCAATATACAGGCGGACACTGTCAAACATTTTCCAGAAGAAATCATTTACGAGTGTAGCATTAGTATTATTCGCAGCCTTAGTGAATTTAAATTTACACAGCAAGAAACTATCAGCTATATTCAAGTAAGTTTGTTGATTATTTATTTCAAAACTTTTTGTTCCGTTTGAATTCCAGTCTGTTCCTGTTATAGCATTTACCTTAAAATAGTCTTCCTTTTTAGTGGAGTTTGAAATGATAATCGTATCATCCAAATCATAGATACTATCAATCGCTTCCATACTTGTATTTATATAGCATTAAAATTGTTGAAACCCTGACCCAAGTATTTTAATGATTTTTTGTCGTTCTTGTGAAGATAGTTGAGTTTTACCTTTTTTTATTTCTTTGATTGCTTGTAATTTATGAGACTCCTTTTGAGCATCTTTTATACTCTTTATAGCACCCGCAACGGAGCCCACGGCAGAAGCAGTTGAACCAATTAGGTCTTTATGTTTAAGGATGGTTGAACCAATACCCATTAGAGTATCAATTATCCCATCTCCTTTATTTCGAAATTGATGACCTACACCTCGTTGTCTCTTAGGTTTATAGTATCCTCTACCCACATACCTTGTATAGTCTGGTGAAAGGAACATGCCCTCCCCTGTAATTATTTTATATTTTCCCAACTCGTGTTTTCTCACAATAACCATTATTTATTTATTGAAAAACTTCACGTAGGTGAATTCTGATGGATATAATTTCATCATTAAAGGATATCATACGATTATCTTGGTCGGTTATCCTAAAATTTACTCTGTATATGGTTTTTCCTGACACAGGTAAATAGACAAGATTTTTTGGTTCCATATTAAATTTATAACCAATCGGGGTTGAGTATGCACTGAATGAAAATATTGTATTTGTTCTTATTCCATCGTTATAAGCACCATCAATCAAATCACAATGAATTAATACTGAATTTATACCGGAGGATATTTGGATAACATTATCACTGTAAAACGTCCCGTTATTTTCAATCTTTTTTGAAGAGAAACCCAATAGCTCTCTAAACGAATTTTCAATCGTGAAATCAACTTTATAATTATTTTTAAGTTTAATAGTTGATTTTGAAGTGTGTTTTTGAATATCTATTACAATATTTTTTGGTTCATCACCTTTTTCTTTCATAAGGCGAGAGACTTCTGAAGATATTTGAGAAATCTCGTAAGCTCCAGGTGAAACGGTTATAGTTTTATATCCACTTCCTGGATTATAACTAAACTTGTTGTTTTTCTCTGTGATATTAAACAAGGTATTATAAGTTTCCATTGACAATAAAGATGCCTCATATGAGGTAAGGGGGTCAAGTTGTAGTGGGTAAGGGAATGAAGCTGTGTAATCGCTCGTTGTGAAATTAAAACTAAGAATTGTGCTTCTCATCTTATTTAATATCTAATAAAATATCTTTGTATTGACATTTATTAATTATTTTCATGTTCATCAACTGATCTAAAATGGCTGAGGATTCATTAAAACAATTGTTGTTTCCAGCCTTCTTACTACCTAACAACAATAATAGCCTATTAACTAATTGTGATGGGTCATTTGGAAGAAAACTAACACCCGAACCAAGCTTACTTAAAGCATCAATAATATGTTTCTCCTTCTCATTCTTCTTACTTTTACCAGCAACAGAAACTCCATAATCAAGTGCATTTAGCAACTCAATATATACCCTATCTTCCTCTCTTTCCATATCAAGTGGTTCCTCAAAATATTTTGAACCGCTGAATCCGGGGTTTGTTAGAAGAAACATTAATCTTGGAGTTAATTTAACATTTGGTTGAGTAGAACTCAAGAACATCAATTCATCATTAAATATCAATACCTTTTCTTCCACAAGATGAAACACTGCTGGTTCTTCTGTTGGAATGAGACCTGCTCTGGTTTTTGAACCCACCGAATATTCATTGTTTTGAAGAGCTTCCACAACATAATTAGGGGGTTGATTTACCTCCTCAAGTTTCCGAAATAATCCCTCGTCATCATATTCTAATTCACCAAGTTCTTGTTTTGTTATCTGACTAAAATCTTTGAGCATTTGAAGTTTTTTCGGAGTAAATTCTACCGTGGGAACTGTAGGTGAGTGTTGAGTTTTCAAAAGTGGTTTAAAGAATTTCTCTTGTTTTCTTTCAAAGGCTTCTTCACCAGTTAGTTTCTGTCTCCGTTTCTTCTTTATCTCTTCCTGTTGTTTAACAACTTTTGAAACTAATTGTTGATGTTCCTTAAACTTTCTTTCTCTTTCTTCAGTATTCATTTTCTGTATTTATTTATTGAAAAATATCATTTAGTATCTCATCTTGTTTCACAACAATATATTTATATTTTCCAATCGTGTGTTTCATATAATTTTCAAATTCTTTTTTACTACATAACGTAGAGCAATTATCTCTCCAAAAATTATTTACATCTATTGAATTTAACTTAAATAAAATAAAAGTATTGGCATTGTTTCTTATTGAGCGTCGAGGGAGTTGAAAATATGATTGACTAAGATATATACAATTACAAGAAGAATGTCTCCCTCTTGTATAGTAGCTATCCATTACTGTTTGGTTTCTCTCATTAACACAATCATCAAAGATGACGAGGTTCTTTTTTGATTTATCTAAATCTTGAGGTGAAGGTATATCATCCGTATTATCACTGAGAATACAAGTTATGGGTTTCGATTTTGATTTCTGTGTATCACAAAATAATTGTATTATATCTTCAATATTATAATCATTCAGTTTGTTTTGAAGTTTAAATAAACCGATAATGTCTTCCTTTTTAAGACCTGCATTAAAACCCTGTGAGAGTAGTTGATACTCGGGTTGAAAACTTGACTTTGTAAAAATTATTAAATTATCATAATCTAAAAAATTAGGACCAAGGAGCATCTTTAAAAGTAAACAGGTTTTCCCACATCCGCTTGAACCAACTATTAGACATCTCAATGAATTTGGAATGTTTTTATGGTTATTAAATTTTATCTTATTTTCCCAAACGGGTAAAAAATCATTCATTTATATATTTGGAAAACAAGTCATCCAACTTTTTTTGAGCTATTTTAGAAACTCTATATTTTATCCTGAGTTCTGGTTTAATTTCAAAATAATTCATTATTTTATTTATGTAGTATCTTGTATTAACATTTCCATTAAAATTATTTTGAATAATAAATATCATTAAACCCTTATACATTTCCTCAATACAAAGAGTCTCTTTCCTTGTAAGAAATGGTGTATTATCACCATAATGCTTAACATTCATCTCTCTTATTAATCTTGTAAAGTAATTCATTTTTGGTTCTAATTTAAAAGAGTTATATGTTTTTTTATATTTCTTATTATCATTAATTAGAATATAATCACAGAATAAACATTGTTTATATGAATCCTCATCATTAAGCCCCACTCTATCACAAGCCGGACAATTCTCTAATTTATCATATGGAGAGTCTGGAAATTCTAAATATCCTTCAGAACTTATCATATTTATGTGGTAAATTTTTACTTAAACTAAACGCAAGTTTATTCATTAATAAATACAATGTTTCAAAGCACAAAAGACAAATTTCAATCAATCTCTACTTCGGTGGAAGATATAGAAAAATATGTCAAAGATGTTAAATTGAACAAAGATAAATATGGAAATTTTTGGGTAAAACCAGTTATGGAAAATAACATGAGCCCCTCTATTTCATTTAAAGGAAGAGCTCTAACTATACCTGGAAAGACATCCATTAAAGTAAATCTAACAAAAGTTTCTCCTCTACTCCTGGCAATTTATTCAAAGCTTGAAAAAGTGATTGACCACGATACTTTGAAAAAGAATGATAAGACCATTAATAATTCTAGAGGAGACATTTGTATTTTCTTTAATAATCCAAAGGGTGTAGATCTAAGTAAAATGAATGATGTTAATATTTCTGGTGAAATGTCATTTCGTTCTATGATAGTTAGAGATTATTTAAAGATAACTTTTGATATAAAAATTGTAGAGATTGAATCTGTTAATGAAAGAAAGTATATAGATATTGATGGGAATATTTTTCTTGCTAATTAAATATGAGTCAATACAGCAGTGAAGATTTTACTATTTCATTGAACTCGGACGATAGTGATGATAGTATTTCATTGAACTTGGATGATGGTGATGATAGTATTTCATTGAACACAGATGATAGTTATGATACTAATAGTTTGTGCTCAAATGATAGTTATGAGAGTAGCTTTATTGATGACTCTGAGTATGATTCTGAGTATTCATGTGATAGTTATGACTTAGATGATTCTGAGTGAAAAAGTGTTTTAGTTTAAGCACAGTGATATATATAAAACGGAGCTGTAAAGCTCAAAAGTGTTTTATTTTAAGCACAGTGATATATATAAAACACCACGTTTTCTCACGCTATAAATATGGTTTATTGTGATACTTGCGAGAAGGAAGTAAAATATTATAAACAACATATTCTCACCGCAAAACATACATACAACATTTTAAACAAACTTTCCCCTCTTCCACCTGAAACAAAACACTGTTCTACATGTAATAAAAATATCCTCAAGAAAGGCTTCAAAATACATCTTAAAACAAATCTACATTTATCAAATTTTATCACAACTAAAAACTCTGATGGAGCATTCAAAGGACATATTAAAATAAGAGTCTTTAACTTCAAACCTCCTGAACCAGAGTCTATAGTTGATGCTGTAGAAATAGTTAAACCTGCTGTTCAAACGTTGATTGAAAAAACACTAAAGGAAATGAAACCACTTAAATTTTATATGGGAGTAAAATTAGAAATGACAAAGGATGAAGGAGTTATAGATGCACCATACATGAGAACTGAGCCACACTTTATATCTTCATATCAAGATTTTAAAACATCAGGAGTCTATGATGAACTTATTAAACAAGAGCAAGATGTGGATAATTCAATCGTAGGAAGTGGATTCAATATAGGAAAAATTATTTACATAGACATTCATATTCTTAAATCAGATCCTCTAAAAGCTTCTTCTTACATTGATTTACCCAGTGTTATCAAAAATAGAAAAGCAGTTATCAATATCAAAAATAAAGACAATAAATGTTTTCTCTGGTCTATTTTAGCACACTTACATCCTCCACATTTTCATGATGAAAGAGTATCTCATTATAAAAAATATGAGAATACATTAAATACGAAAGATCTAAAGTTTCCGATGACTTTAAATGATATTCCTAAATTTGAAAAGATGAATAATTTATCAGTTAATGTTTATGGTCTAACAGAAACAAACAACATTCAGGTTTTAAAGCTTTCTGACAATTGTAAACAAACTCATATTAATCTTCTATATTTTAATTCAGACGAAAATTCACATTATACATACATCAAAGATATTGCTAAATTAATAAAACCACAAGTCTGTAAGAGAACAAATAAAATATATATTTGTTTGCGTTGTCTTAACTTCTTCAATTCACAAGAAAGATTAGATAAACATTCAAATTATTGTGGCGAACATAAATCAACGGTAATCAATATGCCTAAAGAAGGCTCAAAGATCACATTCAAAGATGAAAATAAAAAGATCAAACATCCATTTGTTATATATGCTGATTTTGAAAGTATTTTAGAAAAAATTGATACTGCTTCTCAAGATCCAAAAGAATCATACACAAATAAATATCAAAAACATACTCCTTGTGGTTTTTGTTATTATATCAAATCATCCGTTGGTGATAAATATAACAAGTTAGAGATGTATAGAGGCTCAAATACCCCAGAGGAGTTTGTGAAACGACTAGAAAAAGACTGTGTTCGATTAACCAAGATAATGAGAGAAACCAATAAACCAATGTCCTTAACAAGTAAAGAAAAAAGGGAATTTATAAAAAACAATGTCTGTCATATTTGTGAGGAGAAAATTGGTAAAGGTCTAAAGGTTAGAGACCATTGTCATCTCACTGGTAAATATAGAGGTCCGGCTCATCAAAGTTGTAATATTAATTATCAACTCCCCTCTTTCATTCCTGTCTTTCTTCATAACAACGCTCATTATGATACACATCTATTTATCAAGGAACTCTCAAAGACTTCTGGAAGTATCTCAGCAATTCCAAACACGGATCAGAAATACATTTCATTCACAAAAACAATTCACACATCTCCTATTACTCATATCAGATTTCTTGATACATTTAAATTCATGGCAAGTCCATTGGTTAACTTGGTTCAAAATCTAAAAGAGTTTCCATGTCTTTCAGAGTATTTTTTAGATAAAGATTTTCTAACACAAAAGGGAATTTACCCCTATGACTATATGGACTCATTTGAGAGATTCAATGAAACACAACTTCCTTCAAAAGAAAATTTCTATAACAAATTAAATAATAGTCATATATCTGATAAAGATTATGTACACGCACAAAATGTTTGGGAAAAATATAACATCAAGAATCTTGGCGAGTATCACGATTTGTATCTCAAAACTGATGTGCTTTTATTGGCCGATGTATTTGAAGCCTTTAGATCTGTTTGTCGCACTGGATATGGATTGGATCCTGCTCACTACTACACAGCACCTGGATTGGCCTGGAGTGCGATGTTGAAAATGACAAAACAAGATTTGGATTTGATAACCGATGTTGATATGCTTTTGATGATTGAAAAGGCAAAAAGAGGTGGAATTTCACAAGTCTGCTCGAGTAGATACGCAAAAGCAAATAACAAATATCTTCCAAATTATGATCCAACTAAAGAGAGTTCTTACTTGATGTACTATGACGCGAACAACCTGTATGGCTGGGCAATGTCTCAGGCTCTTCCTTATGGAAAACTTAGATGGGTAAAGGAAAAAGACTACAAAAACGTTTTACAAGATGTATGTATCTCTACACAAAAAGAATTGGATGAAGAAAAAGTTGGTTATTATTTTGAAATTGATTTAAAATATCCAGAGGAACTCCATAACCTACACAAAGATCTCCCATTTGCTTGTGAGAAAGCAAGTCCAAAGAAAGAATGGTTGAGTGATTATCAACGATCGTTTGATATAGGTGAATCAACAGAAAAATTACTTACTACATTATATAACAAGAAAAATTATGTTCTACACCAAAGAAATTTGCGACAATATTTATCAAAAGGTCTAAGAGTAGAGAAGATCCATAGGGTTCTAAAGTTCAATCAAAGTCATTGGTTAAAGGGGTACATTGATTTTAATACACAAAGAAGAACAGAGTCAAAAACAGATTTTGAGAAAGACTTTTATAAATTGATGAATAATGCGGTCTTTGGTAAGACTATGGAGAATGTGAGGAAAAGACAAAATATCAGACTATCAACATCTTGGGAACAAGCATCAAAATTAATTAATAGACCGAGTTTTACTCGAGCTGAGGTCTTTACTGAGAACTTTTGTGCGATCCATTTGATTAAAGAGAGTATTGAAATGAACAAACCTATTTATATTGGAACAACAATTCTTGATTTATCAAAGTCATTAATGTATGATTACTTTTATAATAACTTGAGGAAGAAATATCAAAATGATGTTAATCTACTTTATATGGATACAGATAGTTTTATTTTGAAAATTAATACCAACGATGTTTATTCAGACATGAAAAGAGACATTAATATCTATGACACGAGTAATTACAGTCCAGAGAGTGAGTTGTTCTCTTCTAAAAATAAAAAGGTGATTGGAAAGTTCAAGGATGAATTAGGAGGAAATGTTATGAGTGAATTTGTGGGATTGAGGTCAAAGGCTTATGCTTATAAATACATTGTGAATAACGTTGAAAAGACTGATAAGAAGTTAAAAGGTGTAAAGAAAAATGTTATTAAAGAAACAATAAACTTTAAGGATTATTATAACTGTTTAACAACAAAGAAAGAAGAGTTTAGAAAGATTAATGGAATAAGAAGTTATAAACATCAATTATATTCAGAAGAGATAAATAAGAAAGCATTGGGGGCTTTTGATGATAAGAGGTTTATTTTAGAAAATGGAATTGATAGTCTCCCTTATGGTTATATAAGTATATAAGTGATAAGATATATATATAAGTGATAAGATATATATAAGTGATAAGATATACATAAGTGATAAGATATATATAAGTGATAAGATATATATAAGTGATAAGTTAAAAAGGGGGGGGGGGGTTGGGGATTTTAACGGGCTACCGCCGCCTTTTTTACTATTATATAAATGATAGAACCAAGTATCAACCAGACTAAAGAGTGGAGGTGTAATCAACCTTGGTATATAAATGGAAAACATAATGAATGTGAAAAATATCAAATAGGTATAATTGAAAAGGCAACTGGTAAAAAAGTTCACAAAACAAATAAGAGAATTAATTTAAATACCGGTGAATTGGGTAAAAAAGATGGAAATATTTTTGAGTGGACGGAAAACTTTGATGGTTGTCAGGAAAATATATACTTTAATTTAAAAATGGTATGTGGCACTGGAGGCGCTCAAGCAAGAACATTGAGGGAGGTTTACCATTTTATCTTAGCTCAGTTAAAATATCTTAATAAAGAACCAAACTCAAACATATTTTTTGTTAATATATTAGATGGTGAAGAGAGTTGTAGGAGAATTAAATTATTTCCCACGCATAAACAAATATTTGTAGGGTCGTTGTTTGAGTGGGTTATATTCACCAGATGATATTAAGAGTAAAAGGTTAAAAGGTCCATGAGGTCAGAAGGATCACAGGTGTTTAAGTGGTCTAATGAATAAGGATAACATGTCAAAAGGTTAGAAGGTTCGTAAAGAACAGGGTGAGAGAAATATAGGTGTTTAGGGGCAATGAGGGAGGGAAATAATTAATATGGAAGTGAATGGGTCAATGTTTGAGTGGGTCAAAGATTAATCTGCCAGATGATATGTAGAAGAAGGATGATAGGTCTATAAGAGAAAACAAATATTTGTAGTGTTTGAGTGGTCTAATGAACAACATTAAGGATAGGTACTACAGACAAAAGGTTCATAAAGATGAGGGTGGGAGAAATAGAGGTGTTTATGATTTTTGAAAAAGACAAGGGGGTAAATGACATTAGATAGGGATTTCCCATGTTAAACGGAGGTGTCCCAGAAGCAACATTATTACACTACTCATATGCCGTCACCGGAAGAGCCATATATGGCTCGCGAGGCATAGGTTCCCGACCGCGGCTATAGTGTGTCCCTTGGAAGTTTCTCGGTGTTTATCTTTCATAAATTAATCATTTGTTTGCCGCGGGTGAGGCCTTGCAGCCTCAGGCTTCCCCCGTCAAAGTTTGTTCCTTCCTTCGCTGTTTTGCTAGGTTTTTTGATTTTCCCTTCTCCCCCAAACATCACTGAACATCTACTCTTTGTCTAACGTTGTAAACCCCACACCCCCCCCCCCCCCCAAAAAAACAACAACAAAAAAAACCTTTAATTTCCCTTTCTCCTCGTGTGCTTTTGTCCCATCGTGTGCTTTTGTCTCTGTCCATGTGCGCTGTCCCACCCCGCCCCCATTATCGCCCTGCCTTCCACCTTTTGCCCTGTTCACGTGACTCATGGTTGTCCCTCTAGGCTCCCTCTCCCCATTGGTATTTTTGTGTTTATAAGATTGTTCTTCACGGTTCTGTTTAAATATGTTTCGACTTTCCCCTGGAGTGTTTTATTCAGTGATTTATTACAACACGCTGTTGTTCTTCCTATTTAAAAGGCTCCTTTCAATTTCCTCTTCAACTCATTCCATTTCAAAAAATTATTCAATCTCTTATAATTCTTTCTCACTACATGCCCTAAATTCTCATTCATTCCAGCCCTCCTCCATCGTTCTTAAACGGATCGCTAACTTGAAAATCACAACAAACCCAATTTGTTATAAATGTTCATCTTTCATTAATCATCCAATTTCTAAACTCCCCCCCTTGCTCCTCCCCTCCTAAACTCCTCCCTTGCCCCTCCCCTCCTAAACTCCCCTTTGCCCCTCCCCTCCAAATCTCCCCCCTTGCCCCTCCCCTCCAAATCTCCCCCCTTGCCCCTCCCCTCCTAAACTCCCCCCTTTCCCCTCCCCTCCTAAACTCCCCCATTGCCCTTCCCCTCCTAAACTCCCCCCTTGCCCCTCCCATTCAAAACTCCCCCCCAACCATCCCTCCCAAATTCTCCCCCCCTCCCACCTCCTCCTCAAAGCTGCCTCCTCCCCACTTCGTCTCCCTTCTATATCATACCGCCACCTCCCCCAACCTTCTACTTTCCTCTGCCCCACCTCAAACAACCCCTCACTGTGCCTCATCCCATCACCATCAAACCTTTCGTCCTCCTCATCCTCCCCTTTCTTGTAACTCTTCTGTAATCTCTGACGCACTATCAACTGCTCTTCCTACCTTCCCCTCTCATCCTTCATCTGGCCCGACCCCTCCCCTCCCCTGTCCTGCACCCGATGCTCCCCCTCTCTCCTCATTAACGGTATGGACCTCAAACATCCGGGGCCTTCGCCCAAACCTGATTGATCTCTCCATTCAGGTTGCTTCTGACAATCCGGACTTGATCTGCTTAACAGAAACTTTCCTCCTTCAAGATGTCTCTGATTCCTTAATATCTCTTCCTGGTTACTCCCTCCTCCGGTATGATAGACCTGAGCCTCGTCCTGGTGGTAGGGTGGCTATCTTTATCAAAAACGCTCTTCCTCACTCTCCTTGCACTGCCCTCTCTCCACCCCACCCCCAGGAGTACCTCTGGCTACGGCTTCCTCTCCTCTCCCACCTTTTGTTCATATGTGTTCTGTACCGTCCTCCAAACAGTGATGACTCCATTTACATTTCGCTGTCGGACAACATGGACCAACTTCTATCAACTCATCCAAACTCTCTCTTCCTCATATGTGGCGACTTCAACTGTCATCATGCCAGCTGGCTGGGTGTGGGTTCCTCTCTCACCAGCCATGGCACCTCAGCAAAGGACTTCTGCGACTCATTGGGACCGACACAATCTGTCAATTTCCCGACCCGGATCTCAGTCAATGGAGTATCTTCTCTTCTGGACTTGGTTATGACTAACTTCCCTGCAAATGTCTGCTGCTCTTCTTCTGCTCCAATCGGTTCTTCTGATCATGTGCTTGTTAAAGTGGACATCTCTCTGGCCATTCTCAGAGAGCCTCCTCAGCGCCGACGAGTCTGGCATTTCACTCAGGCCGACTGGCACGGGCTGCAAGCAGCCATCAATCACCTGGACTGGTCTCCCATCTCCACTGCCTCCGACATCAATTCTTCCTGGGATTTCTTCCAAAGCAAACTGCTCTCTCATGCACAGATTTATCCCATCTCGTCTTCAGTTGTCTTACCCTTCCTCCCATCCATGGTACACTGAATCTTGTGGTGAGGCAGTTGCCCTGAAACAACTTGCCTTTGCCTCTTGGAAGGCAAATCCAACTGAAGGCAATCTCAGTTCCTTCCACCAAGCGCGGAACAAGTGTGTGTCTACCCTCAGGAGTGCCAGGAAGCACTATCTCTCCACACTCAAGATTGAACTCTCAAACCTGTCTCCTTCCTCCAAATCTTGGTGGCATCTGGTCAAATCCGTTTCTGGTGTTTGTTCCCCCTCCATCCCCTCCCTTACCTCAAATGATTACACAGTTGACACCGCACATGACAAAGCCGAATGCCTCAACTCTGTGTTTGCCTCAAAATCTTGTGTCCCAAACCCATCTCTCTCTGTTCCCACCTTTCCCAGTCGAACCCAACTGCTCCTGGACTCTCTGTCCTTCTATCCTGACAAGGTGTAGAAGTTTTTGTCAAACCTCGACTCTGATTCTGCAACTGGACCAGACGGCATCAGCCCACGGGTCCTAAAATCCTGCTCTGCTGCTCTATCTCACCATCTCTCAGTTCTTTTCCCCCTCTCTTTTGCTCAAGGTCATCTTCCAGCATCTTGGAAATCAGCAAACATTACCGCTTTACACAAAAAAGGTGCAAAAACAGATCCTTGCAACTACAGACCAATCAGCCTGCTTCCAATTATATCAGCAAAGTCATGGAATCCATCATTGCTTTGGATATCAAATCCTTCCTCTTCTCCAATGGCTTGATCTCTGATCATCAATTTGGATTCAGACCAGGTCATTCCACTCTGGACATGTTGCTTCTGCTGTCTCAACAATGGATGGAGGTCCTCAATGCCAAACAGGAAATCAGAGCTGTCTCACTTGACATATCACATGCCTTCGATATGGTCTGGCACACAGCTCTGCTCACCAAACTCTCCTCCTATGGTATCTGTAATGAAATTGTATCTAAGTTGAACCCAGGTGTTATGCTCTCTCTAACCACTGAGAGGCGTCTATAAGAACTCGGACAGCTATCGCTCCGGAACATTCCTGACATTTAATCCGTGACACGTAGACTCGAATGGTGCGTATATGTGGATGATCTAGGCTTGCTTGCACTGATTGATCATTGCTGAACTCCTCCTTGATTACATAATCCTGATATATTGCATGATTGTATTTCTAAAGGATGTTGCCAGAGATCGAATTGTCATTAAACCTACTATTAGGACAATGTTGTGGATTTGACTTTCATAACAATTAATGACAATTCGTCTCTTCGTCTGAACGAGAACAAGAGGCGAACGAGAGCGACATGGCGAGTAACAAAATGATCCAGGTGCCGATCTTCGCGGCTGACCCTCAAGTGGCGGACGCGGCTGCCGAATTGACACACAGGCTGAAAACCTTGGATAACCAATTCAAGGCTCAGGAAGCCGTCGTCACCGATGAAACGAAACTAGACGTATTGCAAACAAAGGTACACCACATCGTGTACCGGGCAATCGAACAATGTGAAACGTTCGATGCTGCCGTGGCAGAGCTGAAGCGTATTTACATAAAAAAACGAAGCGCGGTCTATTCCTGGCATTTGCTCGCAATACGACGACAACAGCCCACGGAGACTTTAGATCACTTTGCTCAAGACCTCTGACGTCTGCTGAACGAGAGTGCCCCAGAGGTACGTACTCATGAACAATTCTGTGATGATCTTGTTCGCGATTCTTTCGTCGCTGGACTTAGGTCCCCAGTCGTTAGACAGAGACTTCTTGAAGAAGCCGATTTGACACTCGCCGAAGCACTACGGCTATCTCACGTCTATACCCAAGCACGGGAACAATCCAACGCGTATGAACACCCATACGTCACTCCGGGGACATCTCGACAAACTCGACCGGAGAGAGCGACCGCCGAGGTCGTGAATGCCGCCTTGGCACCTCCGCCGGAATCGGAGGCCCCGGCCACTCCCGAGGAGGATCCTGATCCGGGCTTGACGGCAGCCGCAGCAGCTGGACCCAAGCCCGGAAGTAACGCTATGTGCTATTTCTGCGGGAATCGAAATCATCTCAGGTCTGTTTGCCCGGCTAAAAATGCGAGATGTCATTTGTGCTCAAAGCCGGGTCATTTTGCAAAAGTTTTCCGATCGTCGTTGCGGGGCAAACGAGCCCGCTCGACGATGAATGTGCTTATCGCCGAGCCAGTGGACCGAGCGGTGTGCGGGGCACCTCGCCCGACTTTTTTTTTTTTTTGTATACTGAATCGAGGCTCGTGAAAGAGCTGACATTTACTTCACAAACAAATCAACCAGACAAACAAAATATATAAAAAGAGGGAGCGGAAGACAAGAGAATGGGAAGCACACAACCACTTGAGAGCACACAACATTTAAGAGCAGGGAGATGTGTGGGAGATGTGTGGGAGGGAGAGGGCTTGGGGGGAGGTGGCGTGGGAAGGGGGGGGGGGTGGGAGGGTGGGAGAAGTATAAAACACAAGGACACCAAGGACTTCCAGGACAGAAGTTGGTATTTCAAAAAGTGGAATTGAGGTGAAATTATCGGGGATAGAAAAGATCAAGGTTTTGGATGGGGGAAGATAAGAGATGGTGGTGAACAGCTGTTTTAAAGACCTGGAGGGTGGAGTGGGATTGAAGAGAGTGAGGGAGTTTGTTCCAGAGGTGAGAGAAAAGAGGAATGAAGGAGTGAAGGTGAGTAGAGAGTCTTGATTTTGGCAGTTTAACCATAAGAGGGTTGCAGGCAGATCTTGTGCGACCTGTAGGAATATTTGCGGGACAGAGCCCAGAGAGAGCTGGGAGGGCAAGGCCAGAAAGGAGTCGGTAAAAGACGGAAAGACCACCAACCTGTCTGCGGTGAGTGAGTGAGAGGCCCTTGGAGTTAGCTTCATCGCGGGAGATTCCAATGATTCTGAATGCTTTGCTTTCAACTGCGTGAAGACGAGCTAGGTGTGAGGCAGGAGCACCAGCCCAGAGGGGAGAGCAGTATTCCATTGAGCTGCGGATGAAAGCCTTGTACGTGGTGAGGAGCTCAGGTGTGCCAAGGAAGGACTTCGCACGACGGAGGATGCCCAGTCGGCGACTGGCTTTGGAGGCCAGATTTGAAATGTGGTTTTCCCAAGAAAGATCATGGCAGATTGTGAGACCCAAAAGTTTGAGTGACAGAACTTCTTGGAGAGGATTATTCAGAAAGTAGATGGGAGGGTTGTCCATTCGGTCTTTTCGGAGAGACATCGTAAGAGTGTGAGATTTGTCAGGATTGAAAGACATGTTCCACTTGTTTGCCCAGTCTGTGATTTTGTCCAGGTCTGCAGAGAGTGAGGAGGCTGCAGACTGCCGATCTGAGGGATGAAGAATGGAGCGACAAAGAGTAGAGTCATCAGCAAAGAGATAGAGAGGATTTTCAAGAGAGTCGGAGAGATCATTGATGAAGACCAGAAAAAGCACAGGGCCCAGAACACTGCCTTGGGGAACTCCAGCCTGAACAGGAAGAGGAGATGAGAGAAACCCATTCAGGGCAACACGTTTACTACGACTAGAGAGGAAGTCCGCCAGCCATGCGTGGAGATTTCCATGGATACCAACAGAGGAGAGTTTGGCGAGCAGAGCGGGGTGCCAGACCGTATCGAAGGCACGTGATATGTCAAGGGAGACAGCTCTAATTTCCTGTTTGGCATTGAGGACCTCCATCCATTGCTGAGAAAGCAGTAGCAGCATGTCCAGAGTAGAGTGACCAGGTCTGAAACCAAATTGATGATCAGAGATCAAGCCATTGGAGAAGAGGAAAGATTTCATATCTGAAGCAATGATGGATTCCATGACTTTACTGATAATTGAGAGAGGGCTGAGTGGTCTGTAGTTGCTGGGATCTGTTTTTGCACCTTTTTTGTGCAAAGCGGTGATGTTGGCAGATTTCCAAGCAGATGGCAGATGACCTTGAGCAAAAGAGAGTGTGAAGAGAACAGAGAGAGGGAGTGAAAGAGCGGAAGAACAAGATTTTAGGACCCGTGGGCTGATGCCGTCAGGTCCAGTTGCAGAATCAGAGTCGAGGGTTGACAGAAACTTTTCCACCTTGTCAGGAGGAAAGGACACAGAGTCCAGGAGCAGCTGGGTACGACTGGGTACAGAGAGGGATGGGTTTGGGACACAAGATTTTGAGGCAAACACAGAGTTGAGGCATTCAGCTTTTTCACGCGTGGAGTCAGCCGTGTGGCCGTTTGAGGTGAGGGAGGGGATGGAGGGGGAACAAACGCCAGAAACAGATTTGACCAGATGCCACCACGATTTGGAAGAGGGAGACAGATAAGAGAGTTCTGTCCTGAGAACAGAGAGATATTGTTTCCTGGCTCTCCTGAGGGTGGACACACACTTGTTTCGGGCTTTGTGAAAGGAAATGAGATTTCCTTCCGTTGGATTTGCTTTCCAGGAGACGAAAGCAAGTTGTTTCTGGGCAATAGCCTTACCACAAGATTCCGTGTACCATGGATGGGAGGAAGGGTATGGCAACTGAAGACGAGATGGGATAAATCTGTGCATGAGAGAGAGCAGTTTACTTTGGAAGAATTCCCAGGATGAGTTGATGTCAGAGGCGGTAGAGATGGGAGACCAGTCCAGATGATTGATGGCTGCTTGAAGACCATGCCAGTTGGCCTGAGTGAAATGCCAGACTCGGGGACGCTGAGGAGGCTCTCTGAGAATGGTCAGAGAGATGTCCACTTTAACAAGCACATGATCAGATGAGCCGATTGGAGCAGAAGAAGAGCAGCAGACATTTTCAGGGAAGTTAGTCATAACCAAGTCCAGAAGAGAAGATGCTCCGTTGATTGGGATCCGGGTCGGGAAATTGACAGATTGTGTCAGTCCCAGTGAGTCACAGAAGTCCTTTGCTGAAGAGCCATGGCTGGTGAGAGCGGTACCCACACCCAGCCAACTGGCATGGTGACAATTGAAATCACCACATATGAGGAAGAGAGAGTTGGGATGGGTAGATAGAAGTTGGTCCATGTTATCAGACAGCGAGATGTAGATGGAGTCATCACTGTTTGGTGGACGGTACAACACACATATGAACAAAAGGTGGGAGCGAAGGGGAAGCCGTAGCCAAAGGTATTCCTGGGGGTGAGGTGGAGAGAGGGCAGTGCAGGGCGAGTGAGGAAGAGAGTTTTTTATAAAGATAGCAACCCCCCCTCCAGGACGAGGCTCAGGTCTATCATACCGGAGAAGGGAGTAACCTGGGAGAGATACCAAGGAATCAGAGACATCATGAAGGAGGAAAGTTTCTGTTAAGCAGATCACGTCTGGTTTGTCAGAAGCAACCTGTACGGAGAGATCAGTCAATTTTGAGCGAAGGCCCCGGATGTTTGAGGTCCATACTGTTAAAGAAGAGGAAGGGGGAGCATCGGATACAGTACAGGGGGGGGGGGGGAGTGGTAGGGTATGATGTGGAAGAGGAGGAAGAGGTAGGGAGAGCTGTTGAAGGTGTGTCAGAGATTTCAGAACAGCTTGGAGAAAGGGAAGAATGGGGCGGACAAAAGGTTAGATGGTGATTGGGTGAGGCGCAGTGAGGTGTTGTTTGAGGAGGGGAAAGAGTGAGGCAGAAGGTTGAGGGAGATGAAGGTGAGAGTTGGAAGGGGGAAGAAGCGGGGAGGACGCTTTGAGGAGGAGGGGTGAGAGGGGAGTCTAGGAGGGGAGGAGTGAGGGAGGGTCTCGGAGGGGAGGGGTGTGGGGGGAGTTTAGGAGGGGAGGGGCAAGGGGGAAGATTTGAAAGGGATGGGTGATGGGGAAGATTTGGAGGGGAGGGGTGAGATTGGATTTTGAAAAATGTACGATTAATGGGAAACGAACATTTCTTGCAAAATGAGTTTCTTGCGACCTTCGAGTCAAAAATACGTTTGAGGACGCTGAAGGATGGGTGGAGTTCTGGAGAGTTTAGGGAATGAATGAAAGAGGCACTGTAGCTGTAAGAGATGGAATTTTTTTTTGGAATGAATAGATTTGGTGAGCAAGTCGAAAGCATCCTTTTATAGAACAAGAAGAAAAAGGTGTTATAGAATATGACAGAATACCATTCTTCAGGGGACAGATGAAACATTTTTTAATGACGTGAACACGTGATCACGAATAACGTGGTCAAAGAATGAACGAACAAATAAGAACGAAACGGATAAGAACAGAGAAGGGAATATATATATATATTTTTTTTTTTGAGTTGGGATGAAAACAGAGACAGAGACCGAACGTGGAACATGAAAAATAGAGACCGAAAGGAATTGCGAGCGCAATCGAAGAAACCGCTGAGACAGAAACAAAGCCTCAAGCCAAGGTCAGACACGGTAGCCTCCTAGTACTACACGAGGCATCAGAATATGCGACACGAACTGTACCGCCGATTCTGTACACAGGTATGAAAAACCAACACCAAGAATACTATTAGAGACACACCAATAGTTACATACACACCGAAAGAAAGATAAAGTTTCGACCTGTGGTAAAGCCGGTATTACGACAAAAACACAATTGTGAAAAGTTACTTATTAACTTCGAAAGCGTGTGCGCATGCACAGCTTTGAAGAGACGTGACGTCACGTGACTTCCCGAGACGAGAAGAGACGTGAAGAGACGTGAAGAGACTTTTGTCTGAATCTGTCCACAACCTTTTGAGATGTTGTGCTATATATAATTTTTCCCCTATCTCTCAACGGTCAAGAATCACTTTAGAAAATTCTCGAATCCACATCCAAATTTTCACCAAAACCTAATCATTTCGTCCTGGTCACATTTCCAACCTCTCTACCAAGTATCATCCAAATCTGTCCACAACTTTTTAAGATATCCTGTTGACAAACACAGACATACAGAGGTGAAAACATAACCTCCATCCACCTTCAGTGGCAAAGGCAATCACAACCTGAGGCCAATCAGAACATCAAGGAACCAAGAAGACAACACCAATACATGGCAACACCAATACTTTCCCCAGGCTATCAGCTCCAACAACCCACAACTTTACCCAAGCTACTACTACATTCTGAAGCTGACCATTTAGTAATACTTTGGCTCTGAATTTGGCAAATGGTAGGGTGTCTCATTCCTCGCACGACATGGTGATGTAAAAGAGGATGCATCAGCGGCCATACACTTCCGAATAAATCTTTCTTTTTTTTCCTACAGCCTTTAAATCCTTAATTTTATTTCAATTGAATTATATATTTAAACACTGCAGAACAAAATCTCCATGTTTGTACTTGATCAATTCAATTCAGCTGTATTTGGGCAAAATGTACGCCTTCTCGACCCATCAAATTTGCCAATCTCACTCTAGGATGGGAGAATGTCAAGATTCTTTGTCTTCTTCTTCTTCTTTCAATAAACTGTTTCAAATGAAGTCCAAGTTCAAATAACATCCCGTGTTCTTTTTCTCAAGACTGCATGGGGTTAGGTGTTCTATGAACTCACAAGTTATGTATATTGAAATGTCTCGGTAAAAATATAACTAATGGTTCCAGGGAACCTGAACTCAACTGGTCTATATCAATATGGTTAGAATATGCATAATAGAACCACAAACTATATAGTTTATATGTGCGTTTATATGTTTATATGTGTGTTTATATGTGTGTTTTCAAATATCTTTAAGTGGCAAAAGGCACAAGTTTCATCAAATTTAATCAGTATTTGTGACTTTTAGAGCTTGGACGTCGTCCAAACTGATGTTTATGGGTCGTCATGTCATAGGTCACGATGAGGTCATTTTGCGAACATCGTCAAAACCCATAATATATGTGTTGAGGTTTGTTACATACTGTCTACACACTAAGTTTCAGCCTTCTAGCGACATTAGGAAGTACCAGATTGACAAAAATTGATTTTTCAATATGGCCGCCCTGCCACGCCCATTTTTGGGTGTGCAAAGCCCAAATGCAATCCCAAACTAGTTTATGTCTTAAAGATGCTGCATAACAAGTTTCATCAAATTTAATCAATATTTGTGACTTTTAGAGCGTAGACGTCAAATTGTTTACAGACGACAGACAGACAGACAGACAGACAGACAGATGACAGATGACGGACATTGGGTGTCGACAAAAACTCAGCTGGACATAGTCCAGTTGAGTTAATAATGTTGGATTACACGAACTCTCTGGAATTCCATTTCCTTGGGATATATACAGGTAGTGAACAAAAAAATGGAAGCAACAATATAAAGTCACTAGGGCATTTGGCCACCATGTGCGGCCAGTACGTGTCGTGGCATAGAGTCCACCAGCGTCTGCAATTCTGCAGGAAGGTTGCGGCACCCTTCTTGCATGAAAAAGTCAATCCACTCACACCTGTTTGATGGAGGTGGAAAACGCTGTCTCAGGTGTCATTTCAGAATATCCCATAAATGCTCGATTGGGTTCAGATCTTGTGACTGAGAAGGCCATGACATATGGATAACATCAGCGTCATGCTCATCAAACCAATGGGCAATGACACATGCTCTGTGGATGGGGCATTATGCTGCAACATGGGGTGAAGATAATCACTTGGTACCATTGAGTAGCGATTGGCATTGACCTTGCCTTCTAAAGGAATGACTGCACCCAAACCATTCCAGGAAAATGCGCCCCACAACATTACAGAACCACCAGAACCATTCACTGTTGGAACCAAGCACTCAAGGTTGTGAAGTTCTTAAAGTTGGCACCACATGTGCATTTGTCCGTTTGTCGAGAACACGATGAAGGACGATTCATCTGATCATATGACATTTCTCCACTGCTCGGTAGTCCATTGCCTGTGCTCTTTGCACCACTGGAATCGCAAACGAGAATGACCAGGTGTAATGAGCGGTTTATGCACTGCAACCCGCTCTGTGGTATCCCGCTCTGTGGAGTTCTCGACGGACTGTTCTTCATGAAAATGGCTGCTCGTGGCCCAGGTTGAAATTTACAGTCAATGGATCTGCAGTTGCTCGCCTGCTTCGCCTTGCACTTCAAACTAATGCACGGATATCAGGATCCGAGAGTATGTGCTTCCACCCACTGTTGCCCTTTGCTGATGATGTCTTTCACTCGGAGTTCCATGCGACATCACCTTCGACACCATTGCTGGTGAAACATCAGCAAGTTGAGCTATCTTTGCCACTGAAGCTCCTGCCAAACGCACCCCAATCATCCCTCTTTCAAAATCAATGAGGTCTCCTCTTGCAGCTATGCTTGCAATAAGTACAACGAGCAACCAGGCCAGTGCAGCATTTCCCTACATGACCCTAAGCATGCTGGTATGTTATTTGCTTAATTAGCACATGGGACACACCTGTGTGGAAGCCAGATCTTGCATTCAATATACTTTGTGTCCCTCATTTACCCACATATTTCCATTTTTTTGTCCACTACCTGTATCTCTTTGTATGAGCAATCAAATTGTGTCCATATTTTATTGAAACATAATAGATGTAGTCATGTAGATGTCGTTTTGTGGAATTTTAACCCTTTGCCTGGAATACCAACTTATTGCAGTAAAATCCTGGATAGTTTCAGGCATTTCAGAAAAAAGACTTCTTGTCTTTGCTCTATAATTAATAAGCAAGTTGGTGATTTTTCAGAACATGGTCTAGGAAATATCACATGACTCTAAGCCACGTGTAATGCCATTTGATACTCACCACTATGGCTTTTCTCAAACTCAGAGATGCTCATTGTGTTATAGTTGAGGTTTGGGCGATAGTGGAAGTAGGAAATAAGGTCTCTTTGCAACTGAAGCACATTGAACAAGAATGGCAGGAGACGAACCTGTTGGTACTGGAGAAAGATGGCAAAAGGTTTTACAAACGGCCCTGAAGGTGAGGAATTACAAGACAAAAACTTGTTATCGATGGACATTATCTCATATTATAAAAGTTTAAATTTTCTCGCTTCTTGGGCAATTTTTCATTCTAACAACGCACTTCCAAAAACATTCTCAGGTAGTGACATGATCAGGTTTTCACAATTCTGTCTGTCTGATAATGGCATCAAAGTCACCAACTGATAAGGTTAATTATACGAGTTCTACCTGGGTGAGTAGATATATGACAGGATGATGCAGAGGTAGTGCACAGTATTTGCACTGGATACGCCTAGCCTGGGTTCAACTCCCAATCGGAATATAAAGTGTCGGATTAATGCCTCGCAGGCAGGGCGCTTCATGACAAAGTGCACCGTCCATCGGATGGATGTTAAGTTGGGTGTCCCCTCTATCCCACTCATTGGTAGCCATAAAGGAGCATTTGCAAAGAGAAGGCAAGTTATCATCGGCACCCTGAACAGCTTCAGTTGAATGTCAGGTCGAGCTAGTCACTTCGTAAAACACAAGTGCAAAAAACTCTCCCTGGCTGACAAGACAAATCACAAGCAAGAAATATGTCGTGCACAGCACGATACTTGCAAAATCCCGAAAATAAGTTGTTGGCCTATTGGTGGCAATGGACCTCAAAAATCATTGGTGGTTGAATTCAGTGACCAGATATGCAAATCCACTTAAAATTACAAGTCTATCGGATGAAAATTGAGGATTTTAGAAATTTGACAAAGTTGGTGACCATTGGCCTATGTTGACCTATTGACCTGTTGACCACAAAACAGTAGGCTTCTTGCTTATGACCAACTCTACCATTTGATGAAGTTTCGTGAAGATCGGTTTAAAATTGGGACCTGTAGGCGACTGACATACAGACAGACAAACAGACAGACAAAATAACGCACAAGACCAACCAATATACTTGAAAAATCTTCAATTTTCGCAAGTAATAATTGGGGCAGTTAAATAAGTAAATACTGATGTACCTCAGTGACTAGATGCCAAAGTAATGGGTTGGTAGTGCGGCCATTGACACTCTCCAATTGCAGGTACAATTGGCCAGAAGTGAGACTCGGCTCGCAGCGCCAACGTCCATTGAACTGTGGAGCCCCAACGGGCCCCATGCCCTCCATTCTGCCTCCCAAGAAGCACAGCAGCATGTTCTCGTTGTTGTGCTGGTCATTGTTCATTTCATCGTCCGCAGCCTTAAGATTCTCATTCAGATTCTGTGAAGACACGGTCTTTTCAACCCTCTGCAAGATTTCAAGAACTTCAGCTTCTGGAAATTCACTTATGCCTTATTGTATCCACTAAATGCAATGATGTAATTGTAAGGAAAACAAGATTGATTAATGAGAAGCTTTGTACAAATGCTGTCTCACCCAAATCATAACAAATAAAAAGTGAATAACCCAGATGTAAAGTGGGAATGAAATGATTTGAATTTGAAATCTCTGTGACAACATTAGTCTTTTGGTGTTTGAGATCTACTTAATAAGGACTGAGGGGTAAATGAATGCAACGAAAGCAAGGATTATGGAAAGGGAGTAAAGGAAATAAGTGTGAAGGAAAGAGACTGGATGGGTGGGCAAAGAGGGGGTGGGAGGGGAGTTGAACTTGAACAAAAGAAGTGAGAAAATTCACAAATGGTAAAATAATGTGAAAGGTTTGCAGGCAAGATAAATTAAAGTTAGATTAACCCTTTGAGTACGGGATTTTTTTTTTGATAAAAATACCCCCGGTACGGGATTAATTTGGCATTTTGGTACGGGAATACAACCACGTACTGACGATCTATTTATAGGTATAGTCGATGACGTGTTGTAACGTCATCCGTACACAAAACCTTTTCGCGGGTTGCGGCACTGGACGTCATCTGTACTCAAAGGGTTAATTAATAGTTAATGTTCCACAACATGTGGAAAAGGCAAGACAAGGCTGCATCCTATAAAGTATTGAGAAATTCACAAACTGCTTGATGATATGGAGAAATAAAAGTAGGAAGTTGAAGAAGATACGTAGGGATGAGAGGATACAGACAACAAGGACAAACAATTCAATGCAATTCAAAGAAACATTTATTTCCATAGTTTCCAAAGTAGAGTCAAACAAAAAAATATAAAAGTAATACTTCAGAACTTAAAAAACTCAGAAGGATACAATCAAGATAATATATAGGGAAGCAAACAATAAATTAATTGAATAATTATTTCTAGTGCTTGACATCAGATATTGATTTTGAGCATTAAAATGAAGTTACATAGAAAAGGGTGGCCACATGATAAGAGGAGAGAGAGCTAATTGGCTGATGTAAGCTTATGCATTTGTTACAAATATCACATATGAGGGGAAGTGAAGAATGTTTCTCTCTCCTCCTTTAAAATACAGGTTCAGGCTTGTAGAGGAGTGAAATGAGAGATTTGGAAATTCTCGGGGATGACTACGAGAAAAAGAACAAATGAACAGTCAAGACACACAAACATTATCTGTAAAAAAGGCCAGGAAAGCATGGCACGAGGTTACCGGAAATAAAGAAAAGATAAATGGAAATGAAGATGACACGATATGGCAATGAGCTGCCATATGCATCTGCAGAAAAAGATAGATATACGTTTCCAAGGAATTATAAAGGTCATTAATGATGTTTCACACCTGCAAAAAAGATGGATTGAGAGATAGGGAAAAACACGCGCACGTGCGCACACATACACACACACACCTTCGTTCTGGTTTGCCTTGCAAGTCAAGAAAAAACAACAGCGGGCTACAAGCTTCTGTATAACAAGGTGATGAAAATGAGCATGTAGCTGCAGCGAGGATGAAATGAGTCCGTGCATCACACACACATACAGAGAGAGCGAGGGAGAGAGGAGTCAAAATGGTTTCAAATTCATGAAGCATGATACAGTATGTATTCCAATGACATCAGTAAATGTGATTATCCACCACTGGAAATAACATATGACACTGGTTGTGAACTACACACAATAGGACCGATCATCAGTACCAAGTTTTACTGGTGGAGGATGACTTATGGAAATAACTTCAGCACTCCCCCTCGTAATTCAACTTCTCAAGCTCAATTATCCACGATTCCACCTCCTTTGCCGTTCATCTTGCAGAGAATGATACTAATCCTCTGAATGATATTTACAAGTTAATAAGAAACATTTTAAAATAAAATGGGAAATTAAAAAATTTGAAAATATCTTCATTCCAATAATTCCTATCAATACAATACACAATGCTTTGGAGTATTATATCTTGTACCAGTCCCTCACCTGGATAAAACACTGGAGATATTTATTTGCAAAGTCGTTCTCCCATTGTTTTCTTTTCTGTGTTGAATCCAGAATCACAACTGGAGTTTGTTGTGACGAACGTGTGTTTCTATGATCGTCCTGTTTGTTCTGTCCGAGAGAATTCAGCAAGATGTGCACAGCTGTGACAGCATTTTCCCAAGTCATGCCCAATAGTTTTCCCAACTGCTGTAGATCGCAGTTCAGATGGCCGAGCAGGAAAGGCTTCACAGCATCCACGGACGGTGTGATCATCACTTCCACAGCCTGTGGAAGCAATAATACCACATCATCAGACTGCTTCATGGCATCCTAATGGAAATTTATTATTCATGTTCCCAAAGTATATATTTACTGACATGGAAAGTGTTATGATATGGATGACCTTTTGTTGAGCATTGCACAGTGAAATATATGCAGAAAGATCTCCAGATTTATGCGTTACACTGCACCATGTATGCAAATGGGGTTCCTGACGCCATAATCCAATCACTTCTTCTTTGCATCATATATACCCATAGCAAATTTGTTCAAAATCGCATCACCTATTCACAAGTTGGCATGGCAACATACATTTTACTTAACATGACATCTGACCTTTGACCTCTTGACTCCAAAATCGAATCAGTTCATCTTTACCTCATTATACATACTTGCACCAAGTTTGACTAAGATCCCTTTAGCCATTCTTAAGTTATCGCGGTAACGAAATAATTGTAACTTAACATGACCCCTAATCTTTAACCTCTTGACCCCAAAATCAATAGGTTTATCTTTGCACCATAATGTTTACCTGACAGGACGTCTGTCATTTGACCTTTGACCTATTGACCCCAAAATCTAATCATTTAATCTTTACATCATTATACATACCTGTACCAAGTTTAAATTATATCCCTTCAGCGGTTCTCAAGCTATAGACTTATTACAAACTTTGACCTCTTGACCCCAAAATCAAACAAGTTCATCTTTGCATCATAATCGATACTTGTACCAACTTTAGTCAGAATCCCATCACTGGTTCACAGGTTATCATGGTAGCAGCATTTTTACATAACATGGAATCTGACCATGATTATGAATCTGACCTCGTGAATCTAACCTTGACCTAAAATCTGACCTCGTGACCCCAAAATCTAATCAGTTCATCTTTACCTCATATACATTCCTGCACCTAGTTTGACTAAGATCCCTTCAGTCGTTCTCAAGTTATCGCGGTAACGAAAACCTATCACGGACGGTCAACCTGAAAACATAATACCTCCGGCGACTTCGTCGGAGGTCTTCCAACTTAAAAAAATAATTGATTCCCATCGAAACGTGAAATCAATAGTGTACATATCTTGCAATAAAATGTCGAAACTTGGTCGGTCTACACACCCGAGACCTCGAGATCGCAGGATAAGAAATGGTCATGGGAAACGCTTAGGTTCTCAATCGTCCCCCAACCAGTCATTTCTCACCTCACCCACACGTTCGAAACCTCACCAACCTGAACATGGCGGACCAGCGGATAATCCCGTACTGACGCCATTATAACAACGACGATAATATGGTTATGTGGCGCTTAAAATATATAGTCGTGTCAGTAGTCACCTAATGCCAACCTCTACACCAAGGTATGAAGATCTTGAAGATGAGACAAATGTTTAAAGGAGGCAATCTCTAAACTGCTGAACTGGCGATGCACGTGTGGGACGCAAAGAGGAAGCACACGCACTTAAACTTGGGATTAATAATATTTTATTTAAAATGAATAAATAAGGAATATGGAATGTTGGGGAGCATGATGGAGGTTTTGTTTGTCAGCAGGACGTGCACTCTGCACATAATAATGACTGTACAAATAAATAGACATTTAAACGTGAATCAAAGAGCTTGGATGAATTCAATGAAAATTATATTAAAAATACAAACGCACTGTGTGATTTTAATGTGATCACTTCAAATAAATGGTTTGACAATGGTATTTTGAATTGCGAGACAGCGAGGAAATCAGGAAATGGCGCCTTTCGACCGGAAGCATCGTCCACCGTAACTAAATGGACCTTTCCTGGACCTCTCCGACAGCCTTGCGAATTCTTCCGGATGTTGTTACGTGGACTGTCAAAAACCCCGAAAACTTCCCGACTTTAATTGGTATTTTAGCCAATTTCGTAGGGAAAACACATTTTGAATTTCCCAAGTTTTTCCAGGTAGCGTTGGGACCCTGGTACATTATGTGCATCTTTACTAAAAGAGAGACGTTTGTGTGTCTGTCTGTTACCATTTTTCTCAAAGATGGCCAAACGGATCGTCGTCATACTTTCCGAGGTTTAGGCCAAAAAAAAAATATTGCTGGTCTCTGGTCAGACCAAAGTTCCTGAATTGATGCGGCGATGCGGTTTTTTTTTTTGAAAAGCATGGATTGCACATATAGTGTCCTCATGCCTTGCGGTCCGGTCCTCCTCATCTGCTGTGGCGCCGTCCAGAGAGAAATTAAAGACAGCCAATGGGACTTGTAGGCCTTTTTTTTTGTAAATAATGAACACAAGCTTAAGTTATTTTAAAATGTATTTATTCTGAAAATTATTAAGTTCTTCAAGCATATTATAGACTGCCATTTCGCTCTCGAGATCGCCTCGCCGTACCGTTAAATATTCCAATGCATCGATCGCGTCAACACTGCGCATGCGCGCGCTGACCAGAACCCGGAAATATATTTTTCTCGGCCTTATCAGTGAGTGCCGGAGAGTGTTCAAGGCAAAACAATATATATTTTTTAAATTTTGAAATAGAAAGTTGGATATTTTTCAAATTGCTCTATCGTGCCTAAGCCTTTGTAGCTATGTGAAAGGTAGTATTAAGTGATCCCGGACCCCATTCCCTTTTGTGTATAGGGAAGTGTTTCAGGCCCTCACAAAAAAATTGAATAAAAAAATTCAATTTCTTCAAAATTCCAAAAGGATTATAACAGCACCGGACAACATCAGATACCCTGCTATTATATAATACATCGTGGTTATAAAGCTCAGAGGTAATTACAATTGTACTGGACCATGGGCTGACATTAGTGGCCTGAAGTCTTAGGCACGAAGCTTGAGGCCTATGCCTACTGCCACCTTTGAATGGGATTTCAGTTGATCCCCTCACACGGTTTAGAGCCAAATTGTGTCGCACTGTGCCCTATTTGAATGGAGCCAGATTGTCTGGCTCTGGGATTCTGTTTAAGACAAAATCGCAGTGATTTAACCTTGCCTCATCAACTACGTACTATTTCTCTCTCCGAGGCAGCAGTCGTATCGGTTGAAGGAATGAACACAAAAGCATGTTGAGAGTTATTTCGATCTTGGGCAGAGTATATTAAAGCCAGTGTGACTTGGTGGCTCTCTAAGATGCGAGAGTTCGTCGGGACTCTGCAATCTTCCTTGAATGTTAGCCTTATCTTGAATAAATCTCTTGTACATTGTCCGGACTTCAAGAAGTGCTTTTCCTAGGTAATGGGTTTAAAGGCAAAATCCACAACACCTTCACAAGGCCCATGACGCCTGTCGGCTCCAACCTTTCGATATTTGATGATCCCATTAATAGTCGCTTAGGTTGTTTTACATGGAATTGAAAACTTGTATGGAGGACATGGCGATTGTAAATATCACACTTTTGACGATGTCTTAGGCTTATCAAAATGGCGGATGCATGACCCTTTTAGTTGGCAATTGTGGGTGAAGCCAGGACTGCTGTCAAACCAATGGGTACAGAGAGGACAAACACATACTACGTACACCATAGCTCCATTACAGTATAATGATATGTCACGTGGACTCTCACAATTTCCTCATGATGCTCCACCAGCTGAGATGGCTTATAATTTCATCATCAGTTTTAGATAAAAATTTTATTTCTGACAAAACACCTACAACCGACAAAACACCATGGCATGTGAGGAACCTGAACCCACCTAATGTTACGAATGCACACCTTGAACGGAAAGCAGTTAATTTGTTTGTGTATGGAATCAGGCTGCACCCCTCACCCCTCCCCCAAAAAACATAACTCGCCACGACAGTTGGAGAGTCTCCAAATATACATCCCAGGTGATAATACAGGAACATTTGGTCCAATGTATTGGCTGCAAATAAAATACATAGCATTCCATTACCTGCTCATTTTGTTGGGCACCCTGCAGAAGAGCCAAGTGTGTGAGTGCTCGGAGCAGACAAACATGCGGACGGGAGAGACCCCGTTCAGGAAGAACAAGGGTTTCGCTCTCAGGCCTCCCCAAAACGTGGCCAACCTTGGTTTCATCCTTAATCCTAACAACATGGAGCACACAAACATAAAACAGAAGACATTTCAAACCTGTTTTATTATTAGGTACTATTACATGTATGCTTTCTGTCTCTCTGTCTCTTTCTGTCTTTCTCTGTCTGTCTCTTTGTCTCTCTCTATGTGTATGTGTGTATGTGTGTATGTGTGTGTGTGTGTGTATGTATATATATGTATGTATATATATATATATATATATATATATATATATATATATATATATATATATATATATATATATGTATATATATATATATATATATATATATATATATATATATATATAAATAAAATACATTTTATATATATATACAGACTTGGAATTTAATAAGGAATATATATTTTTTCTTGACTTGGGTTTACTTTCTGAACTCAGTATATCAATCTGGTGAGTTTATTTTACGCTTCGGTGATTTCTTTGTTAAAAGAACCATGTCACTGATTGTCTGTCACAGCAAGAAGTCAATAACAGGATTATATTATATCACAGGTGGCGTGACAAAATGTACGGACAGTACATTTGACGATTGGCTTCACAATCGGGTATATAAGGGTTGTTGCATTCTGTATTAGTGGAAAACAACTGCTGCACGTCTACAAAAGTTATTGCCGCTTCCTCTGGAGATGGTCCGTCAACTCGACAATGCTGTTTGTCATGGAGTGGTGGCTTTACGAAATTCGGCATGAAAACAGCGTGCTATTGTTCGGCACGTATGGCATCACTCAAGGTCAGGTGTCAAAGATCCTGAAACGAAATGCTCAGAGGGGTGTCCCTACTCCAATACCGAGGCCAGGACATCCCCACAGAACCACAGGGAGGGATGATCGCCAGCTGCACCGGTCAGTCCGCAATGGCCGTACCAAGTCAGCTAATCGGCTTAGGGCTGAGTGGCAGCAACTGACAAATGTGCCTGTATCCAGAAGGCTAGTCAACCAATGACTGCTTCAAGCAGGCTATCACGCCAAGCGTCCCCTGAGAAAGCCACGCCTGACCAGACAACACCGCCAGCGCCGATTGCAGTGGGCCAGAGAACACCGCCAATTGGCAGCCAGGACACTGGAATCACGTGATCTTTCCGTGACGAGTCTAGATTTCTGGTCTATCGTCAAGATGGCTGCATCCAAGTGCGCAGTACAAGTGCATGAAGCCTACAAACGAAGATTGTATAGTGCCAAGAGTCCAAAGCTGGAGGTGGTGGGGTGACCGTTTGGGCTGCTTTTCATGCAGGTGGCAAAAACTGACCTGGTTGTTCTGAATGGAAACCTGAACCAGTTCAAGTACAGGGCCATTCTGGAAGAAACATTGCTTCCATTTGCTCGTGCAGCCTTTCGAGAAAACTTTGTCTTCCAAGATGACAATGCACGGCCTCATCGTGCTCGCATGATCCAACACTTTCTTGCTGACCGTGGTGTAGAGCATATGGAGTGGCCTGCCATGTCCCCGGATATGAATCCGATAGAGACTTGTGGGCAGAATTAATGCGTCAAATCGACAACTTGGAC
>NC_136267.1:13275128-13465128 GCF_964187855.1 Myxine glutinosa
GGGAGGAGGAAGGGGAGGGGAACGGGGGGGAGGGGAGGGGAACGGGGGGGGGGAGGGGAGGGGAACAGGGGGGAGGAGAGGAGAGGGTGGGGAGGGGAGAAGAGTGGTGGAGGGGACAAGAGGGGGAGGGGAGAAGAGGAGGGAGGAGGAGAGGGAGAGGAGGAGAGGGAGGAGGAGATGGGAGGGGGGGGGCGGCTAGCTTGGCAAGCGATAGCAGGATTTTTACTTTTATTTTTACCTCAATGAGAGCTATATATATAGTCCGTGCTTGGAGCCTTCAAGTTCAACATAAAGTTTTTTAATGAAAAATAATGCAGATGTATAACAATCCACCAATGCAAGTTCAGAAATGAATGCAGATCCTTTACTTTGCGATACAAACGCAATTCCCGCCATTTCCACTCACGATTGAGGCCCTCCACAGTCGGCTTCTATCAGTTCGGCCGCGCCTCTTCTTCCTCCTACAACTTCGTCTCACTTCTTTCACTCAAAATGTACGAAATTCTGCCGCATGAAATTATGTAGAGGCCTCGTCGGGGGATATAAGGTACATAAGGAAGGCGTTGTAACAGAAGAATCAAAATAAAAGTGGAAGAACATGAGGAAATGGGAGCTATTCTGGACCCACAGCCAAACGCGACAAACCATTGCAATACACCCCGAACGTCTAGCGCCGCCACAAACCACCATGGAATTGCAGGTGGCGCGGTTTTTTAAACCATTGATATTAAAATAAAACGTAGCCTATAACCACCAGGATTTTATGCTGATTCCGAATCTGTGTCTAAAACTTTTCTCCGATGTGTAGTTCTTGAGTTATAAGCGGACATCCAGACAGACACACATATACACACACACACACACACACAGACACTCCTCCTTTATATATAGAGATATATATATCTATATCTATATATATATATAATTATATATATATATATATATATATGTATATATATATATATATATATATATATATATATATATATATATATATATATATATATATATATATATATATATATATATATATATATATATATATATATATATATATATATAATATATATATATATAAAAGAAAAAATATATTCCATATTATATTATTCCATATTATTGAATATTCCATGTTATTATTATTATTATTATTATTCCATATTATATTATTATATTCCATATTATTTATGTATATATATAAACATATATTTTATTTATATATATATATATATATATATATATATATATATATATATATATATATATATATATATATATATATATATATATATATATATATTATGCGACATATGTATATTTTAACAGAATGATTTTGAAGCTGTACCAACCTATTGTTTCAAATGAAATGCTTTTGGTATGTTAGAGGTAATTTTTTTTTTTCATCACTCTTCCATCCCTTGCCGCTTACATCCGTACTTACTTTTTCCACATGCGAAATTTGCATTTACTAGGGCATTGCCCGTACCATATCTATATCTAAAATTATATCCCCCCCCTCTATTTACATGAAATGGTTTGGTCCAAAGCGAACGGCTTCCGGAGTTTGGTAAAGAAATCGCCATCGCGTGCACAAACGCGCAGGAAAGCGAATGAATCGCAAATTCGTTTTTATTTGTTTTAAAACATAGTTTAACGCCAACATAGTTTGCAAACGTGAAATAAATGAATACGCTCTCAAATGTGCCATCCGAGGCAGAGTGTGTCCGCCACGTTCGGCACACGCGATAGTTCGCTGCTCTCTGATTGGTTGAATCGTTTTTTGGACATAGCTCGGTAAGTAATTGTCCGATTAATATGAAACCTTGAAAAGGCACATCCTCGGGTCCCCAGCAATATACCTGGCAAGTTAAAAGTATATCGGACCCGTGGTTGTCGAGAAACAGCGGTCACAGACAAACGTACAAACAGAGATTACTGGAATTATAGATAGATGTTCATTTAAATTATACAATGGACTACAAAATGTAAATGTTTCATGATATTTGTTGTATTATATCACCTTTATCTATCAATATTGTTGAAATGAAGATCAAATAGCTGTATGTTGAAAAAGTCAAAACTTTACATGGGGTGTACTTACTTTTTTACATGACTGTACATAAGATTGCACGTCTCTTTCATGCCTATCTGTGTATGACGACCGTCAGATCTGGGCCATGTAATTATTGATCATTCTGTCCTTTCTTTTTTTTTTTTTTTTTTTTTGTATACTGAATCGAGGTTCGTGAAAGAGCGAACATTTATTTCACAAACAAATCAACCAGACAAACAAAATATATAAAAAGAGGGAGCGGAAGACAAGATGGGGAGAGAAGGAGAAGCACACAAACAACATTTGAGAGCAGGGAGATGTGTGGGAGGGAGAGGGCTTGGGGGGAGGAGGCATGGGAAGGGGGGGGGGGGGGGAGTGGGAGAAGTATAAAACACAAGGACACCAAGGACTTCCAGGACAGAAGTTGGTATTTCAAAAAAGTGGATTTGGGGTGAAATTATCAGGGGTAGAAAAGATCAAGGTTTTGGAAGGGGGAAGAGAAGAGATGGTGGTGAACAGCTGTTTTAAAGACCTGGAGGGTGGAGTGGGATTGAAGAGAGTGAGGGAGTTTGTTCCAGAGGCGGGAGAAAAGAGGAATGAAGGAATGAAAGAATGAAGGTGAGCAGAGATTCTTGATTTTGGCAGTTTAACCATAAGAGGGTTGCAGGCAGATCTTGTGCGACCTGTAGGAATATTTGGGGGACAGAGCCCAGAGAGAGCTGGGGGGGGGGGGGGGCAAGGCCAGAGAGGAGTCGGTAGAAGACGGAAAGATCACCAACCTGCCTGCGGTGAGTGAGTGAGAGGCCCTTGGAGTTAGCTTCATCGCGGGTGATTCCAATGATTCTGAACGCTTTGGTTTCAACAGCGTGAAGACGAGCTAGGTGTGAGGCAGGAGCACCAGCCCAGAGGGGAGAGCAGTATTCCATTGAGCTGCGGATGAAAGCCTTGTATGTGGTGAGGAGCTCAGGTGTGCCAAGGAAGGACTTCGCACGACGGAGGATGCCCATTCGGCGACTGGCTTTGGAGGCCAGATTTGAAATGTGGTTTTCCCAGGAAAGATCATGGCAGATAGTGAGACCCAAAAGCTTGAGTGACAGAACTTCTTGGAGAGGATTATTCAGAAAGTGGATGGGGGGGTTGTCCAGTCGGTCTTTTCGGAGAGACATCGTAAGAGTGTGAAATTTGTCAGGATGTCAGGATGAAAGACATGTCAGGTTGAAAGACTGAAAGACATCAAAGATTGAAAGACATCCTCATATTTCATTGTAAATAAACTCCCTTTTAATGATGGAAAGCATCTTCCTGTTTTCTGCCTTCCCGAGCGAACAACATCACGATCGGCTGCATTTGTGTGATCCTAGAGGAAACAGTGCAGTCGGTCCCGGACATTCGCGGAGAATACATTCCTGGAGAATGCCGTGATTGTCGCATGTGCGAATGTGGGGGCATTGTTTGAATGGGGGTAAAAAAAAATTTGCTACATGGTCTAGGCTCGTGGAAAATTTATGACACAGAACAAATCATTACTCCCGCCAGGGAGTAAAGCATTCACTCGTGTCCGTGTGTCTGTGTGTGTGTGTGTGTGTGTGTGTGTGTGTGTGTGTGTGTGTGTGTGTTCGTGTGTTTGTGAACAAGATATCTGGAAAAGATCTGAACGGATTTGGATGAAAGTTGGTGGGATGATTGCCCTTGGGATAAGGAAGAATTGATTAGTTTTTGGTGAAGCTCAGCATATTATTCCCGATCCAGGAAATTTTTGAAGGATTTTTTTACCATTGGAAGATCGGGCTCATTTTTTTTTTTTAACATTATCTTCTATATATTCTATATTTAACATTGTGATATGAAAATAGTTTCCATATTTGTTGTAAATGTAGTTTAAACTCGTGGTTATGCATTAGAGCAGTGTATTTTTTTTAGCAGCGTCGTCTTCAATGTTCATTTTTTTTTCTAATAAAGACATATTCTGTCATTTTGAAACCACCAAAGTGTGTATTAGGTTTCGCCGTTTCATAAAATGTATCGTTTGATACGTATAATGCTTTTAAAAATTGTTTTTTTATTTTCTAACCTCAGAAGAGATATCAACATTTAGCTCAGCGAATGTCATTCGCGGTGTCAGTATTTGATGAACTTATAAAGACTTAGTTCCAGATTTGTCAATGGCTGAGGTATATTAACAAACGAATAAAACAGATTTGGCAAAATTCCAACTTTTTTTAAAAAGATCGCATATTCACCCAGGGTTGTGAGAGGCTGAAGAAGAAGAAACCTCACATGGGCTTCCCAGACCAAATAAATAATTCTGGATCTGCCTCTGCGATTTTCAGGTTTATTACTCCCGCCAGGGAGTAACACATTCGATCGTGTCCGTCCGTGTGTGTGTGTGCGTGTTCGTGTGTTTGTGAACAAAATATCTGGAAAAGTTCTGAACAGATTTGGATGAAAGTTGGTGGGATGATTGCCCTTGGGATAAGGAAGAATTGATTCGTTTTTGGTGGTCAGCATATTATTTCCGATCCAGGAATTTTTTGAAGGATTTTTTTACCATTTGAAGATAGGGCTCATTTTTTTTTAACATTATCTTCTATATATTCTATATTTAACATTGTGATATGAAAATAGTTTTCATATTTGTTGTAAATGTAGTTTAAACTCATGGTTATGCGTTAGAGCGGTGTATTTTTTTAGCAGCGTCGTCTTCAATGTTCATTCTTTTTTTCTAATAAAGACATATTCTGTCATTTTAAAACCACCAAAGTGTGTATTAGGTTTCGCCGTTTCATAAAATGTATCGTTTGATACGTATAATGCTTTCAAACTGTTTTTTGTTTTTTTTAACCTCAGAAGAGATATCAACATTTAACTCAGCGAATGTCATTCGCGTTGTCAGTATTTGATGAACTTATAAAGACTTAGTTCCAGATTTGTCAATGGCTGAGGTATATTAACAAACGAATAAAACAGATTTGGCAAAATTCCAACTTATTTTAAAAGATCGCATATTCACCCAGGGTTGTGAGAGGCTGAAAAAGAAGAAACCTCGCATGGACTTCCCAGACCAAATAAATAATTCTGGTTCTGGCTCTGCGATTTTCAGGTTTATTACTCCCGCCAGGGAGTAACGCATTCGATCGTGTCCGTCCGTGCGGGTGTGTGTTCGTATGTTCGTGTGTTTGTGAACAAGATATCTGGAAAAGTTCTGAACGGATTTGGATGAAAGTTGGTGGGATGATTGCCCTTGGGATAAGGAAGAATTGATTAGTTTTTGGTGAAGCTCAGGATATTATACCGGATCCAGGAAAAAAATTTTGAAAAATTTTTGGGAAAGATTTTTTTTCTGTTTTACCATTAAAGCTTTTATTCTTATTCTTAAATGATGTTTTTCTCCTCTAATTCCGAGATATATCAAAATTAATTTTCTGACAGTTAGGGATTACTTTCTTTTTCATTTATTGTTTTGGGGAGAGGGGATGTTAAACAAAACGTATTATTCCAACTAAACCCATGGCGGGGGTATGCGCTCGACTGAGTGGCGTTCTAGTTACACAATATAACAAAGGGAACAATGGGAGAAAGTGGAAACGCCAACAGCAGTGTGGAGAGAAGTATAGACGGAGACGGACAAACAAGGGAAATAGGTAACGATGAGAGGTAAGGGTACGCAAAGCGTGGACAAGATGGATACATAAGAAATATGTTTAGGAGGGGTGGGGTGGTCTAACAGGTGTAGAAAAGATCATGATTTTGGACGGGGGACGACTTGAGATGGTGGTGACCAACTGTCTTGAAGACCTAGCAGGAAGAATGAAATTGAAGAGAGTATGGAAGGTGGTTCCACAGGTGGAGGGAAAATAAGGAATAAATGAGTGGAGGTGAGCAGTGGTTCTAGATTTAGGCAGTTTCATTAGGAGGGCGTTGCTGGTGGACCACGTGTGCGTCCTGCAGATACCCGAGGGTGACCAAGCACGGAGAGGGCAGAGGGTGCAAGTCTTGACAAGGCACCACCAGGATTTAGAGGAGGGAGACAAGTTTGAAAGCTCATTCTTGATATTGGAAAGATGTTATTTTCTGGCTCAAGAGAGAGTAGACGCACATTTGTTGCAAGCTTTGTGGAATGATCTGAGGTTGTCTTCAGTTGGATTTGCCTTCCAGGAGGAGAATGCAAGTTGTTTTAAAGCAACTGCCTCACCACAGAATTCAGAGTACCAAGAGCAGGAGAATGGGTAAGATAAGTGAAGAGATGGGATGAATCTGTGCATAAGAGAGAGCAGGTTTCTGTGGAAGAATTCCTAGTGGATATAGGAGACCAGTCGTGGTGTAAAAAACAAATTAAAAAGCAATTTTTTTTTAAATCGTGAATACACGAGGTGCGAATGTACAAGCAAGTCACATGTTGTGAACAAGCAAGTCACATGTTGTGAACAAGCAAGTCACATGTTGTGAACCGCAAATCCCAGCAAATGTTGGGACCACCAATGTTGAGGTCCGACTGTAATCATAATATTAATTGAACACAGTGGAGTAAATTTTAGCATGGTTTGGGAATTCACGGAATCCTTTATCAGACCTCCAGCGCAGGTGGTCTGTGTTAACGGAGGACAACTGATGTGACAACAATAATAACAACAACAACAATAAAACGAGTGCCCTACAATGAACTTCAATGCAGGAGGAGGTCATTAAGCTCATCAAGACTGCACAATGGTTGCCTACCTATGGATGTTTGTCCATGCTTTATCCTTCTAAAATGCTGAGTGTTAAGCAAGGAAGCAGCACGTACCATTTAAAAGAGTTTGGTATGACTCGGCTGGAGGTCGAGGCACCGACCTCTCAGACTCAGGACAGACGCTCTAACCATTACACCACCTAGTTTGGTGCTCTGACCTTGGAAAAATGAATGCTTAAGTGCTCTGTGGGTAATAGAGGAGCTTATATGTACAGTACATTAAACAGACAACAAGGACATTATGCTAAAGTGCCGGGAAAACAGTGTACATTTACATAAATTACAGGGACATGAGAAGACATTCAGCAAATAAACAATATATGGGATCTGAACCTGTGAATTGCAGAATCACAAGGTACACACTCAGATGGGAACTCCAAAAAGGCCAAGTGGCAAGTTTCTTTCTGCCATTGTTATCATGTCATTTTGTTATATTTATCTAGAATGATTTTAAACTTTTTATTTCCATAAATCTGTATATACAGTACATCCTGCATGTGCGTGTGTGCTTGTATGAGCTTGTTTGAGAGTTAGAGCTTGTTTGAGAGTTTTGAAATGTGTATACTAAAAGAAAAGTAGCTCATTACTTTTACGTTGATATCCAAGAAACTAAACCTCATGAAACTCACGTGTCCATTCTTTGTGATCCTGCAGCAAGTGTGTAGCCCGCACCTCCAATAACAACTCCACATGCTGGACACTTAGCTGTCACTGCAGGATTGCCACACTGCAGGAGACCACATCAACATTTATACAACAAACCTGTTAAAAATAACCCAAAATACAACACTACATCACCACAGCTTGGTCTTCAAAAGCAAAGTACAAGTGAAGATGATACGTTAGGAGCAGAAGAACATTACTTTCATTTAAACATCTAATTCAGGGTAACAACTGATGAACACAAAGATATGCAGCAATATCCAACAAAATACTCTTAAGAATATTTTCGTTGCAGTCATCTCTTCTCAAAGAACACTTTTAAGGAGAAACACGGAAACATTCGAAAAGCAAATGGCTCTTCTGACTTTGTACAGGCTCTCAAAGCAGATCCTGCTCCATACTACAGAGTTACTTCCCGTTGTCCAGGATCAATGCAGCTAGAGGACATAGATCCTGGTTCTATAACAGTGAAGGAGTTTAAATGTGAAACAAAATAATTTAAATCAAATAATTTATAAGATATGTTGAACAATGTTTATGTGATTATCGCCAAAGATATGTTTATCTCCTGCGATGAAGCGAACTCCGAGGGCCTTTCACTCACTCACGGCAGGCAGGTTGGTGGTCTTTCTGTCTTCTACCGACTCCTCTCCGGCATTGCTCCCCCAGCTCTCTCTGTGCTCTGTCCCCCAAATATTCCTACAGGTCGCACAAGATCTGCCAGCAACCCTCTTAATGGTTAAACTGCCAAAATCAAGGCTCTCTGCTCACCTTCACTCTTTCATTCCCCTTTTTTCCCGCCTCTGAAACAAACTCCCCCACTCCCTTCAATCCCACTCGTCCCTCCAGGTCTTTAAAACAGCTGTTCACAACCATCTCTTATCTTCCCCCATCCAAAACCTTGATCTTTTCTACCCCCACTAATTCACCCCAGATACACTTTTTCGAAATTCCAACTTCTTTCCTGGAAGTCCTTGCAGTGTCCATATGTTTTATACCTCTCCCACCTCCCCCCAAGCCCTCTCCCTCCCACAGTTCTCTCGATGTCCCTGCTCTCAAATGTTGTGTTTGTGTCCTTCCCCCTCTCTCCCCATCTTGTCTACCGCCCCCTTAGTTTGTGTTTTATGTGCCGGTTTGTGTCGGTTTGACTTTTTGTGTGATTAATGTTAGCTCTTTCACTAGCCTCGATCTTGTATACAAAAAACAAACAACAACAAAAAAAAAAACAAGAGAAATAAAATAATGAAAATGAAAAAATAGATTATGTATTTTGTAAACACAGGACTATCATCAGAAACCTGCAAGTCCACAGCTTGGATACCAATACTTACATCTCCAATCGTGTATATATGGCCATTCGGACAGGCTGAAACACAAGAGGCAAGATTATTATGTACCTATGCTTGAAGGCAAAATTTGCCTCTCCCTCTCCTCTCTGACGCGCACCAAAGACAAACACACACACACGCACGCACGCACGCACGCACGCACACACACACACACACACACACACACACACACACACACACGCATGCACGCACACACACACACACACACACACACACACACACACACACACACACAGTAGATTAATCAATCTATCAATCTGAATGCCTTACCATATTTGGTGATTCTTTCATTTGCCTGATTCTGAAGTACCCAATCCCAAGATATTATTTTTGGATCATCAGGCATTGTTGGCAGGAACGATTTCTAAAAAGGAAAACACAGGGCAAGTTAAACAGCATTGAGCTGAGAAAAAAAATTAATAATAATTAAACGATCAACATGAATATAAATAAATAATGGGGATTTTCCAATCCAAGCTGTGTAACATAGCACTCGCAGTTTAGCTAATCCGAGCACATTCCCACCAAAGATGTTCCAAGCATGCAAAATATAGAGTATGTTGTGGCACTGGTTCGCATTTGAGGCATTTTTGCTTCAACTTTCAAAGATGTAGTTCAGATTGAAGGTATTGGTCGATCAAGGAGAAATAGTCTTGCTGATCATGTGAAGGGTGATAAATGTACTAAACATGGAACAGACAGCCAGGTTTTTAAAATTTATAAATATTTATATTTATACATACTAGTGGGCCCATTGGTCCATTGTACCAAATTTTCATTGGTCTTCACCACCTTGTAGCATACCTGCCTGCCAGACTTGGGGGGTCTTTTGGGTCCTCTCGGTGTTTTGGGGACTTTTGGGTCATCTGGGTCTTTTGGGTCTTCTGCGGTTTTTTTGGTCCTCATTGATTTTTAGATTATCTGGGTCTTTTGGGTTCCTCAGGGACGTTTGGGTATTTTGGGTCCTCGGGGACTTTTGGGTCTTTTGAGTCCTCTGGGTCTTTAGGGGTCTTTGGGGTCTCAAGGATTTTAGGGGTCTGAAAGGATCTCCAAAGGTTGAAGGGTCTCAGCAGTACAAAGAGTGAAAGCTACATTTCAATAGTACTATTACGTTTGTGGGGGGTAGGTAATGAAATACCTCATAGGAAAGTTCAGAATGTGTATGTTTTAGTATGGACCGTGTGACATGAAGAAAAAGAAACCCACCTCAATGTAACTAAGAAGGGAATCCGTCAGGGTAAGGTCATGTATACGTGTCTCCGAAACAAAGGGGTGGAGCTTTTGTTAAAAAGATAGGGACTATAAGATTAACTCCCCAGTGTGCAGTTGCCGTTGGTGATTTCTCCCTATGTTGTTTTATTACAAATAAAAAGCCATGCCACAAACGCTCCATTCACAACCAACACTGTCAGGGCTGACAGACACCCAGGCATTCTCAATCGGGAGACTTGGCTCCCGCTCCTGGCCTCATCCATTTGGCCTTCAGCCCTCGAGTGAGGTTCATGCTTATACACTGCCTGGGGTTTTTCTTCTGGGAGCGACAGTTTTCCATTGACAAATTTCTTCCACACCTCTGAACCTCAATGTCTGTTGCACAGAAGCTCCACAACCTCAACGTTGGCACCTCGTGCAATCAGTGGTGTCCACTCCGCTCCAATGACGCGTGGCGAAGGGGCCACGCCCTGGCCTTTGTGATTGGTGGAGGCGCAATGGGATGATTGAGTAGCGCTCGGTGATTGGACAGAGTGTGAAGTCAGCGGTCGAACATTCGAGAGCAAGAAGAAGCCGCCTCGCCATCTTGGTTTCTTTTTTTTCTCTTCTGGCCTTTGCTAGGTGGTGGACGGTCGCAGTTTTCCAGTCTCTCTCTTCCTCTGGTCCTGGCGTGCATGGCGAACGGTCGCATTTTTGACTCTCCTTGGTTCTGGCAATCGAATCAGATGGTTGCTTTTGTTCTTTGTCCCTGGTTTGGCTGTTCCTGGCTCGTGTGCAATCGTGGAGAGGATGAGGAAGAAGCGGACTCGCTCTCTCTCATGTGCCGGCTTTGGGATCGAACGGGGAGACGTCTGACTGCCTGCTGCTGGCTCAGTGTGCGGGCACGCTTGACAGGCGAGATTGTGGATGCGTCGACTCTTGGTCCTTTCGCCGACGGACCGGACCCGTTCAATGAACACCAAACCCCTCGTTGAGACAGAGCGAATGAAAAGGCCGGCAAAAACATTATTTATCTTGACTTTCATTTTCCCCTTGTTTGTATACCAGTCTGAAGGAGACGTCTCAAGTTAGAATTTAGTTTTACCTCTCATTCATTTTATTTGGTTTACAATTACTTTTAAATAAATTCATTTTGTGTTGAATTTTACTTTTCTTGTCCTGGTTCGTTTTGTGGGTTCGGAATAACCCCGCGTGTTCCCGGTCAGATAAGGCTTCCCGCGCGCACCAAAGACAATCCCGCCAAGGTTTGAAATATACCTCGGAGTTAAAGCTCGTCTCGGCTATCCGCCAGTTCGGGGATCTAAACCCCGGTGACGCGACAGTATGTAATATGTAAAAACATTAATAGACGTACGTAATAGACAAAAAGTATGCACGCACGCACGCATGCACACACACACACACACACACACACACACACACACACACCTCATCCATTTATAGCAGAAGAAGATATATATATATATATATATATATATATACATATATATATATATATATATATATATACTGTATATATATATATATATATACTGTATATATATATATATATACATATATATATATATACATACATACATACATACATATATATATATATATATATATATATATATATATATATATATATATATAAATATATATATATATATATATATATATATATATATGTATATATATATATATATATATATACATATATATATATATATATATATATATATATATATATATATATATATATATATATATATATATATATATATATATATATATATATATATAATTTTATTATTTTTTAAATGATGATCAACAACAACAACAACATGCATTTTAAGGCCATTTTAAGGCCTGCTAGAGCGGGGGTTAGCCTTTTAAATGATGATCAACCCGCTTAAATAGCCTGCACGAGTGCATGCACCTGCTAAGTGTCAGTGATGGCAGGATGTGTTTGTCTCTGTTTATATCCGTTGGAACGTCAAATGCTGATGACGATTTTTAAATTTCATTTCGATAATCATCTTCAATTTTAAGATACTTAATGGAAAAGTACGAAATATCCCGAAAAGCGAAACCCAGATCGATGTCAATGCACAACAATACAGATTGGCTTTGCGGGGTGTGACACACACAAGAAAGTTGTCAGCTATGACAGATGCAGGATAGAATAATTGTCCATGCACAACCTGACAAAGTTATAAAATCGTCATCAACTCTATTGCATTTTTCAAGTTTTTTTCTGCCCCGAAGATGACATCTACACTCTATAAACAATGACATTCACAGTCATCATGTTCGCAATTATGGAGGTGCTACCAGTGTCAAAGGAAGGTAACCGATCAAAAGAATTCCTGTGGGTGATTAAAGATGAGGTTCATCGGTAACTTAATCAGATGGAAACAGACAATATATTCTGCCTAATAATAACGGTACATTATCATACATCATTACTCATTGCACTGGTTGATCAGAGTAGTGATGGCAATGTACAAAAGAGCGTGCACAGCTGTAAGGCCGAAGGACGGGAACAGTGGTGAGTTTGAGGTGAAGGTGGGAGTGCATCAGGGGTCGGTACTAAGTCCACTACTATTTGTAGCTGTGATGGAGGTGCTGGCTCGGAACATAAAGGAGGGTTTACCGTGGGAGTTGTTGTATGCAGATGATCTGGTGTTGATTGCAGAAAGTATGGATGGACTGAAGGAGAAGATGAACAAGTGTAAGGAATGTATGTAGACAAAAGGTCTGAAGGTGAATATCGGAAAAACGAAGGTGATGGCAAGTGGTAAAGCATGTGGTGAGGTGGAAAGAACTGGGAAGTGGCCGTGTGCTGTGTGCAGGGAGGGTGTCGGAGTGAACTCCATTCAATGTACAATGTGCGCTGAGTGGGTTCATCAAAAATGTAGCGGTATGAGAGGGTCAGTAACCAGTGTGGCAGCTACATTCAAGTGTAAGGTGTGCACAGAGGGAGCTGCAGATGGAGGAAATGTTGAGTTGGATCTTGGAGACGGCGTGAAGCTGGAAGGTGTGAAAACATTTTGTTACCTAGGAGACATGCTGAATGGAGAAGGTGGATCAGACTCGGCAACGATTGCTAGAGTGAGATGTGCATGGAAGAAGTTTCGGGAACTGAGTGGCGTGCTGACGAGGAGGGGAGTGTAGTTGAAGCTGAAGGGAAAGGTGTATGCTGCATGTGTGAGAAGTGTTATGATTTAAGGGAGCGAGACATGGGTAATGAACGTAGAGCAGCAACGAAGGCTGGAAAGGGTCGAAATGCGAATGGTTCGGTGGATGTGCGGAGTATCGTTGAGAGAGAGGAAGACAAATGATGAATTGCGAAAGATGATGGGAATAGAGCCTGTGATGGATGCTGTGAGGAGAAACAGTTTGAGATGGTTTGGTCATGTGTTGAGGAAGGATGAAAGTGACTGGTTGAGAAGAGTGATGGAAATGAATGTTGAAGGAAGTAGAGGACGGGGAAGACCGAGAAAGACTTGGCTGAAGATGGTTGAAGAAGAAATGCGGGCAAGGGGGTTAACAAGGGGAGATGCAGAAAATAGGGCAAAATGGAGAAGATTGTCATGGGGACTGCAAGGCTAACCCCCGCTCTTGCAGGGAAAATGGCCTTAAAATGCCTGTTGTTGTTTGTTGTATTACTCATTGCACTACTTAGCACCTAATTATCTCAGTAAAATGAATGAAACAGGCAGGCCCTTATACATAACAAGATGAGACAAGACTTAGAGACCTGCATAAGGATGGGCTGTGTCGCCAAGATCTTCAGAGGCACGAGCAGAGAATCATTATTGCATAGAGTTAGTGCTGTTTGTGCATGTATCTGCAGCTCCAAAAGCAAGAGCTCCTTGGGATTTGTTACAGAGGCCTGTGCACTATTATCCTGCAGCATTGCATGGCAGAGATCCATGAACTTTGGGTCCTTCTGCTGCTCCTGTTCATCAAGGATGCCAGCAATGTCAGCCTGCAGGTACACAAGAACACTTATGTAGTATTGTAGAAACTATACACATACGAGTCACAAACAAGTATTTATAACTTGGTGGTAAATACATTATTGCAACAAAAAATTACCATAGAAAATTCAAGAGATGCAAATAAGTTGAACAATGAAATTATATTTTGTATGTCATCCTTTTACTTTACATAAAGCATGACGTCATATTTTCATAAATAAATACATAAATACATAACCAATACTAGATGATATTCAAAGAATACTTTGATAGAATACTTGGTTCGAGCCAAGTCTTCTGCTTTTTTAAGGGTTTTCTTCTTTGATCCAATATGGCTGCCAGACCACGTGACCAATGACATTATAATTTTACATTCTCCAATATAATTGTTGCGGAAATCAAGCTCAAGAAATTAAAAAAGATCAGACTAAGTATTGTACTTGTTGAATTATGACGTCATAATTAAGGCAACAATGATGTCATCGTAAGCAACACTTATTCCCAATGCAGAGTTCTTTACAATGAGGCACATTTAAATTTTTTCTTTGTAGCGGTTTCAGAGATATAGAGTTGCAACGTTTTACATTTTCACCCCTCAGCCCAAATTGGGCTAAGGGATATTGTCGTCACGGCGTCGTCTGGGCGTCCGTCAACTTTTGGTTTCCGTCAATTTCAAGCAGGACGGCTTGTCCGATTAAATCCATTTTTGCAGTGTGTGTTGGGGTTGAGTAGAGGAAGGTTCCTTTCGAAAATGGGCGCGCTGCGATTTTCAATATGGCCGCCACGGCAGCCATCTTGGCGTCCGTCAACTTTTGGTTTCCGTCAATTTCGGGCAGAACGGCTTGTCCGATTAAATCCATTTTTGCAGTGTGGGTTGGGGTTGAGTAGAGGAAGGTTCCTTTCGAAAATGGGCGCGCTGCAATTTTCAATATGGCCGCCACGGCAGCCATTTTGAAATTGGTTTCCATCAATTTCGAGCAGAACAGCTTGTCCGATTAAATTCATTTTTGCAGTGTGTGTTGGGGTTGGGTAGAGGAAGGTTCCTTTCGAAAATGGGCGCGCTGCGATTTTCAATATGGCCGCCACGGTAGCCATCTTGAAATTGGTTTCTGTCAATTTCGAGCAGAATGGCTTGTCTGATTAAATCCATAATTGCAGTGTGTGTTGGGGTTGAGTATAGGAAGGTGCCTTTCGAAAATGGGCACGCTGCGATTTTCAATATGGCCGCCACTGCAGCCATCTTGAAATTGGTTTTCGTCAATTTCGAGCAGAACGGCTTGTCCGATTAAATCCATGTTTGCAGTGTGTGTTTGGGTTGAGTAGAGGAAGGTGCCTTTCAAAAATGGGCGTGCTGCGATTTTCAATATGGCCGCCACTGCAGCCATCTTGAAATTGGTTTCCATCAATTTCGAGCAGAACTGCTTGTCCGATTAAATCTATTTTTGCAGTGTGTATTGGGGTTGAGTCGAGGAAGGTTCCTTTCGAAAATGGGCATGCTGAAATTTTCAATATGGCCGCCACGGCAGACATCTTGAAATTGGTTTCCACCATGCATGGGCTGAGGGGTTACGCCCGCTTTGCGGTGCTATTTATTTTCATTGTGGTGACTGTACCACGTGACCTATGACGTCATAATTGGCATTAACTAATTATACATGAGGAGGTGCTTCTATGTTGAAAATTTCATGTCCATCAGACCAACAGCTGCAGAGAAAAAATGTTTTCATACTGATCGGATCAAGCTTTGTACTTGTCGAATGATGAAGTCATAATGAAGGCACCAATGACATCATCATTAACAATTCTTATTCCCCATGGGGAGTACTTCACAATGAGCCATGTTTCAATTTTTTCCATTAAGCGGTTTCGGAGATTAGGCCGAGAAAAATACATTTCCGGGTTCTGGTCAGCGCGCGCATCGATTTTGACCCTGCGCGTCAACAATTTTTTTTTTCAAATTTGGTATCGACGTTCGCGCACGGTTCTCCCCTACAACACTGCGTTTAGTTTGTCCAAATCCAACCAGCCGTTCCAAAGATATGAGTAGTTTTGTGTGCCGTGACGTCATGAATCCAATAGGGAAGTTGCATGTGACGTTATCGTCTTAGTCACGTGACCGCCTGGGTGGCAAAACATTGCTTCTGCCACCATACGTAATGGCGGCAATTTGAAACTCGTCTCACATATAAATTGCCCCCTACACGATGGGAAAGAGTTGTTGTGCTGTTGGATGTACAGCCCGATTTCATAAGGGATCAGGCTTGTCATTCTACCGTTTTCCGGACGACACAACGCTAAAACCAATTCATAGCTGCTTTGACTGCAGCTCTCAGGTGAGAATATGGCTCATGAGGTTGTTACCTTCGCTCGCGAAGCAAAAAGCAGGATTAGGCATTTGGTTACGTACATGTGGAGTGCGTATGGCGTACGTGTGGCGTACGTGTGGCGTACTTGTGTACGTGTGGAGTGTGTGTGGTGTACGTGTGGAGTGTGTGTGGTATACGTGTGGTGTACGTGTGGAGTGTGTGTGGTGTACATGTGGAGTGCGTATGGCGTACGTGTGGCATACTTGTGGTGTACGTGTGGAGTGTGTGTGGCGTACGTGTGGAGTGTGTGTGGCGTACTTGTGGAGTGTGTGTGGCGTACGTGTGGAGTGTGTGTGGCGTACGTGTGGCATACGTGTGGAGTGTGTGTGGCGTACTTGTGGTGTACGTGTGGCGTACGTGTGGAGTGTGTGTGGCATACTTGTGGCGTACTTGTGGAGTGTGTGTGGACTGTGGAGTGTGTGTGGACTGTGGAGTGTGTGTGGACTGTGGAGTGTGTGTGGACTGTGGAGTGTGTGTGGCATACTTGTGGGTCCACACGGGTCCACAGGCAGATGACACAGCCTCAGTTTCTCGCAATACCGCGAAAACGCCTCAACGGGCAAGCTCCGGGCATAAACTGACAGGTCCGTCTGATCAAACGACAGCTTTCCCGCCATGTTGTTTATGCCACCCAAGATGGCGGGCGGAACCGGTTGCCATGGACGACGCTCACGTGATGCAAGGCCTCTATCGGCTGGATATTGTCATTTATTGAAACAAATACGTTCTTTGTCGGGTTCGTATGAAGCAACCAGAAGGCCTAGAGAGCTGCGGGTGGTCTTGTTAGTTAGGCCTGGATCCTATCTCGTTTGTCATGAAGTTGTAAGTGTCTGTGATAATCTGGTGGACTGGGGGAAGAGATCGTGGGAGACCATCGGCCTGTTAGACCACTTGCGCATGCGCAGTGTTGACGCGATGGACGCATTGGAATGTTTAACGGTACGGCGAGGCGATCTCGAGATCGAAATGGCAGTCTATAATATGCTTGAAGAACTTAATGATTTTCAAAATAAATACATTTTAAAATAACTTAAGCTTGTGTTCATTATTTACAAAAAAAAAGGCCCACAAGTCCCATTGGCTGTCTTTAATTTCTCTCTGGACGGCGCCACAGCAGATGAGGAGGACCGCAAGGCATGAGGACACAAAAAACACCTCTATATGTGCAATCCATGCTTTTCAAAACAAAAACAAACAAAAAAACACATCGCCGCATCAATTCTGGAACTTTGGTCTGACCAGAGACCAGCAATATATATATTTGGCCTATAGAGGTGCAACGTTTTCCCAAGATGGCGTCCGTAACACATGACCAATGATGTCACAATTCTCACTGAAAATTTATGCAGGAGGAGGTATTCCTACAGTGCAAAATATCATGTCTATCAGACCAAAGGTTGCAGAGAAAATGAATTTTTAAAATGCAGATATGTACCTGTGTATGCACGTACCCGATCACTTAAACCCACTTTTCGATTCATGAGTGCAGGGTAAACAAGAAAGAGCAATCAGAGATTTCAGACCCTCGCCAGGACGTGTTTTAGTGGTATTTAAGGCTTTTGTGTTAAAACAAATATGGTGGCCGAACCACGTGACCGATGACGTCATTATTATTTTCTTTTTCTCCACTTATTTATCCCAAATGATGCTCAACAAATTTAATCTTGATCGGATGAAGTTTTGTACTTGTCGAATTATGATGTCATAATGGAGGCACAGATGACATAATCAACAATTCTTATTCCCCATGCGGAGTACTTGACAATGAGCCACGTTTAAATTTTTTCCATTGAGTGGTTTTGGAGATTATAGAGGCGAAACGTTTTTCCAAGATGGCGTCCGTACCACATGACCTATGATGTCATTATTATTTTCTTTTTCTCCACTTATTTATCCCAAATGACGCTCAACAAATTTCATCTTGATCGGATGAAGTTTTGTACTTGTCGAATTATGACGTCATAATGGGGGCACACATGACATAATCATTAACATATGTATTCCGCATGGAGAATTCTTTACAATAAGCCATGTCTCAATTTTTTCTATGCAGCGCTTTCGGAAATATAGAGGTGCAATGTTTTTCGGTTTTTCCAAGATGGCACCCATACCACGTGACCAATGACGTCATAATTATCATTTTAAAATGCTATAGGAGGTGAAATTTGAGGCATCTATGGTGAAAATGACCTGTCAATCTCACTAACGGTCGCAGAGAAAATCATATTTATTATGTGCAGACAGACAAACAAAAAAACAGACAGACAGACAGACAGACAAACGGACTCAAATGCAATACCCTCTCCTCTGGCGAGGATAAAAATACATAACCATGAAATAATATTCAGAATGCCATCTCATACTTGTACTGTTGTACCGCCATGCCTTACTGTAGATGTTGTACATTGGACATGATAATGTTATCCTCCGTCTTTCATAGTTGCTGACCCCCGTTCTTGCAGGGAAAATGGCCTTAAAATGCATGTTGTTGTTGTGTTGTTTCATAGTTGCTGAACAATTCGGACTTGGGTTAATATGTAAAAAGCACCCACTCGAGTTTTTTTTTTCATCGCATTGTTTGCAACCTGATACTCAAGGAAGAAAAAATAATAAAAAATTTGTTATGCTGAAAGTTTGGTGCTTCCACATTTGACAATGATTTAAGTGTTCTCAACACAATCCTGTTCAGGCTGTTTGCTGCTTTCGCACACACCGTAGTAGCTGTGGTCGTGTGGTTCAGGGCAGCATTACAACACTAGTTGAAGCCTGTTAGTTAGGATGACTCATTCATGGATTGAGCACAACAACACACAACAACATGCATTTTAAGGCCATTTCCCTGCTAGAGCGGGGGTTAGCCTTTTTGGTGTTCATGCCAAAATTGATTCATCAGCAGGACAAAAGGAAGTATATCTTTGTATGAAAGCAAATTATTTGAAATCTTCCAAATGGAAAAACTCCTGTTATTACATACTAATCATATACATACTAACCTTGTCTCTATCAGAGGGCTCTGCAATGTGCCTCTGGCGTGCCAACGCTACGTTCCGAGCCAGAGCGAGGACCAAGCAATGTTTTTGTGGCGTATGTCTGTCATCTTGGCATTCCTGAACAGAAAACATTTCATTCTGTTTCATATAACAAAACATACATAAAACTAGAACGGCACTCAGGAGAAAGCATACCTCCGCCTGGTTGGCCATATCACTCAATGGTGAAGAATCACTTTAAAATGCTACTAGCTCGATCCGGATCGGAACTTCACCAAAATTGAATTGATTGTTCCTTGTCACACACACAACCTGCCCAACATGTTTTGTCCAAATTCACCCATAATTTTTTGAGATATCCTGCTATGTATCGTTTTAGGCTCTATCTCCCAATAGTGAAGAATCACTTTAAAAATTATAGTAGCCGGATCCGGATCTTCACCCAAATCTAAGATTTTCGTCCTTGTCACATACGCTACATCTCTACCAAATTTTGTCCGAATCCGTCGACAACTTTTTGAGATATTTTGTTCACAAACGGACAGACAAACAGAAAAAAAGGGGTGAAAACACAAGCTTCATCCACCTTTAGGTGGTGGAGGTAACTAGAATGGCACTTGGTAGAGTGCAAACCTCTGCCAGTCTGAACAGTTTACATTTTGTATTCCACTGATATGCCGAATCTGCATCCGGAACATTCGTCCTTCTCACACATCAAAATCTAATCGGCTTCTTCTTGTGACCAACGAACTGTATCCACCAAGTTTTGGCATAATCCATCCACAACCTTTTGAAATACGGTACTGTATCGTGCTATATATCGTTTTTGGCCCCATGTATCTGTGGTGAAGAATCACTTCAAAATTTTTTTAAATCTCATATCTCAGATCATATCTTCACCAAAATCGAAACAATTCGTCTTTGTCACACACAAAACCTGTCCACCAAATTTCGTCTGAATCCATCTAACTTTTTGAGATATTCTGCTCACAGACAGACAGACAGACAGACAGACAGGGGTGAAAATATAACCTCTGTCCACTTTCGGTGGTGGAGGTAATAAATCAGCATTCAAGCACTCAGTCTTGTAAGGATTCAAACCCAGAAGAGTCCAATTAAAGGTAGAGTCAGATCAAAGGTAAGTATACTCGCTATGAACTATCCTGCCAACCCTAACCGAACATAGAAGAAGATATTTAGAAGCAAATATACTCTTGAATAACCAACCTATTTTCTCAGATGTAACTGTCATGGTACCGTAGTCAACTGATTTGGTGAAAATGAGTAAATTGTGATCACTGTGCTGTAAAGTATGGAAATCTTGACTAAAGAACATCCATGTGCGTACATCATCGTGAGCCAATTGTGAGCCCTTCATATTCCAAAGTAAAGCAATGGAATTGATTGTTTAACAAGGCCGGGAAGCATCTTGAAGATGACCACTGTTGAGGATAGCAATCCGTCAGAGTCAACCTATACACCTGTGGCTTGGCTGAGAACCATGGAATGCAAGAATGCCAATTGACAGTCATAAATCTTGCTGAAATGTTGGAATCAGCATTGACAGTCTGAGTCAGCCCAACTGGTGTTAATTCAACGGCATGACAGGGGCTCAAACTCAGCACCCTAAGACCTCAAGCCAACCACCTCAACCGTTCAGCCAACACCAGACAACACCAGACAAGACGTCTGTGCAAGGAGTACATGGTGAATGTCAAATAAAAAAGACGCTTCAAGAGCAGAGGCTTCTCAGTCCCATTTGGCACGATCAAAGGATGCTCTGAAGCACGGTTGTCCAATACGCTTGGCACATGAGGCGAATCCGGCCACAGACATGTGGTGAATTGATCTTCTTCAAAAGCTGCCATTTATTTTTTTCAAACAGTTGCGTTGGTGCATCAGTCGTCGGACGGCACCAGCAGGTTGAATAAACACCCACTATTATTTAGAGCTAACTAAATTAGCTGAGGTTAAACTGCTATTTTTATTATCACTCAATAACATTTGGCTTCCATTGTACTGACAGCACTACCTGCAGATATCAGTGATCTATCTGACAGCCACTCAGTTTCTATATTCAAGTCCATAATAAACTTCTTTGCTGCATCAGCAGCAGTAGAATTTGAAACAGTTTCCTTCATCTTCTGAGCTGGTGACTTTGGCTAGCTACAAAGCAGTGTGGATTCTGGCTGGGAAAAACAAGGCGGAGAATTGGTGAAAGAAATCATCGGAAGAACTATGGAAACTTTGCTCAAAAAATTATGAACCAAAGACAAAAACAACATGATGGAGAAGGTTTGATATGTATGTGCAGCTGAGTCAGCAGATGATTGCTCGCTGATTGCAAGATTTGTTCTTGCAATCTTGAATCCCAACTGCGTGTTCATTTGAAGACGTGTGTCATGTTCGCTGGCTTTAGACGAGTCATAAGACATCCGAGACACTGCACAGCACGTTTTCTGGATTCAATTTGTGTCCAAAAACACGGAGATTCAATTTGTGAGCTGAAACACAGCACTCGTGGCATCGCCATTCTTTATTCTTTTAAAGGTGTGGTAGAAAAGTTTGAATTGGATTTGAAGAAGTTCGCTTCAGTTAAGACGGATGGTGCACTTGCGTTGATTGGTCGAAAATCTGGATTTGTCAGTCTGCTGAAACAGCGTCTTGACTGTGACTGGCCTTAATGATGATGACTTGACATCACATCACTGCATTTTTGCACCAAGAAACTCTTTGTGCTAAAATGGCTGGGAAAATGTGCTGGACGGTTTGATGGACATGGTTGTCAAAATCGTCAATTATATTTGTGTGTCTCTGAACCATCAATAGTTTGTGGAGCTGTAGAAAGTATCAGAATCAGATTTCACGAAAATCATCGACTTTGACAAAAGTCCCCACACCACGTATTGAATGCGTCAATATCATCGAGGAACGATATAAAGGACAACTTATCGGAAAGACAGCCAACAATGGCGGTATTGTCCGCGTACTTAATAGAGTTCTTTCTTCTTTGAGACTTCTTTATTATTATTATTATTTTCAGATTTTGAACTTTTTTGAGAACCACACATCCTTTGGTGTACATAATGAACAGTAGAGGTGATAATACACTGCCTTGTGGAGCACGAATCAAGATTGATAACTTTGATAAGCTACCATTCACCTTCACCTGATGAGGACGGTCTAGTAAAAAACTTTCCACCCAGAGTATGATATGGGGGTTCAGGCACAGGTCACCCAGCACTTTCAGAAGGGTAAATGGATGCATCATGTTAAAGGCTGAAAAATCAATAAATAACACGGATAATATTGAACCAGTGGACCTGCAGGGGAATCATTGCATCTACATAAAATACACCTCTACCTTCTCCGTGCTGTCCCGCACCCCTAGTTTTCTGAAGGTGCACAAGGTCTGCCAGTAACCGCTTCTAACTCACTGCTCAACTCCACTCACGAGTTCCTCTTTTTTCCACATGTTGAACCAACTTTTTCAGTCTATTCATTGTCATTCTCCCCTCCAGGGCTTCAAGATCTCAGGTCATCCCCCATTTACGACCATATTTCCTACCTTCATTAACTCTCCGTTCATGTGGAGGGGTATCTCAAACCTCTAACTAATGCTACTAACCATTTCCAAAGCACTGCCACACTGCTGTAGGGCTAAACCCTCCCCAAGCCTACTTCTTTCTGGTTTAGCCCCACTCCCTCGCCCAGGTTTCTCCTCGCTACCTCACCCATCGTCTTCATAATTTTTTTAATTTTATGTCATTTTTGTTCCATTTCTACTTCTTCCCCAGTTTTTCCTTCCTCCTTTTTGATTGAGAGTTTGCGGCTCTCTCCATCTTGTTCACCCCATGTCCAACCCTTGCTCTCATTCGTACTTTATTCTTCGATTCTGTGTTCAATGAAGCACATTACAGAGACCAGGAGGTCAAAATAAGCAAATACGTTCTCCAACTTAAGCTCTGCATACATTTGCCATAAATCACAAAGAATGCCTATTGTTGAAAGGAGATAGCAGCCATTTTACAACAGATATTCTTAGAACTCTAAATAATACAACAGCAGGAACTCCAACGTGATGTGTTGTCTGCCAATGAAATGTTGCCATCTTAAGACAATTTTTTTTTTTTTTTTGTATACAACATCGAGGCTCGTGAAAGAGCTAACATTAATCACACAGAAAGACAAACCGACACATAAAACATATAACATGGGGAGCGGTAGACAAGATGGGGAGAGAGGGGGAAGGACACAAACACAACATTTGAAAGCAGGGACATCGAGAGATCTGTGGGAGGGAGAGGGCTTTGAGGAGGGGGGCATGGGAGGGAGGGGGGGTGGGGGGGTATAAAACATATGGACACTGCCGGGACTTCCAGGAAAGAAGTTGGAATTTCAAACAAGGTGGATCTGGGGTGAATTAGCGGGGGTAGAAAAGATCAAGGTTTTGGATGGGGGAAGATAAGAGATGGTGGTCAACAGCTGTTTTAAAGACCTGGAGGGAGGAGTGGGATTGAAGGGAGTGTGGGAGTTTGTTCCAGATGTGGGAGAAAAGAGGAATGAAAGAGTGAAGGTGAGCAGAGAGCCGAGATTTCGGCAGTTTAACCATCAGAGGGTTGCTGGCAGATCTTGTGCGACCTGTCGGGATATTTGGGGGACAAAGCACAGAGAGAGCTGGGGGAGAAAGGCCGGAGAGGAGTCGGTAGAAGACAGAAAGACCACCTACCTACCTGCGGTGAGTGAGTGAAAGGCCCTTGGAGATAGCTTCATCGCGGGAGATTCCAATGATTCTGAAAGCTTTGGTTTCAACAGCGTGAAGCCGAGCTAGGTGTGAGATAGGAGCACCGGCCCATAGGGGAGAACAGTATTCCATTGAGCTGCGGATGAAAGCCTTGTATGTGGTGAGGAGCTCAGGTGTGCCTAGGAAGGACTTCGCACGACGGAGGATGCCCAGTCGGCGACTGGCTTTGGAGGCCAGCTTGGAAATGTGGTTTTCCCAAGATAGATCATGGCAGATAGTGAGACCCAAAAGCTTGAGTGACAGAACTTCTTGGAGAGGATTGTGGAGAAAGTAGATGGGAGGGTTGTCCAGTCGATCTTTTCAGAGAGACATAGTAAGAATGTGAGATTTGTCAGGATTGAAAGACATGTTCCACTTGTTTGACTAGTCTGTGATTTTGTCCAGGTCTTTAGAGAGTGAGGAGGCTGCAGACTGCCAATCTGAGGGAAGAGGATTGGAGCGGCAGAGAGTGGAGTCATCAGCAAAGAGATAGAGAGGATTTTCCAGAGAGTCGGAGAGATCATTGATAAAGACCAGAAAAAGCACAGGGCCCAGAACACTGCCTTGGGGAACTCCAGCCTGAACAGGAGGGGAGATGAGAGAAATCCATTCAGGGCCACACGTTGACTACGACCAGAGAGGAAGTCCGCAAGCCATGCATGGAGATTTCCATGGATACCATAGGAGGAGAGTTTGGTGAGCAGAGCTGGGTGCCAGACCGTATCGAAGGCACGTGATATGTCAAGGGAGACAGCTCTGATTTCCTGTTTGGCATTGAGGACCTCCATCGATTGTTGAGACAGCAGAAGCAACATGTCCAGAGTGGAGTGACCTGGTCTGAATCTGAATTGATGATCGGGGATCAAGCCATTGGAGAAGAGGAAGGATTTGATATCCGAAGCAATGATGGATTCCATGACTTTGCTGATAATTTGGAGCAGGCTGATTGGTCTGTAGTTGCAAGGATCTGTTTTTGTACCTTTTTTGTGTAAAGTGGGAATGTCTACTGATTTCCAGGATGCTGGCAGATGACCTTGACCAAAAGAGAGGGTGAAAAGAACAGAGAGAGGGTGAGATAGAGTGGCAGAGCAGGATTTTAGGACCCGTGGGCTGATGCCGTCTGGTCCAGTTGCAGAATCAGAGTCGAGGTTTTACAAAAACTCCTCCACCTTGTCAGGAGAGAAGGACACAGTGTCCAGGAGCAATTGGGTTCGACTGGGTAAGGTGGGAACAGAGAGAGATGGGTTTGGGACACACGATTTTGAGGCAAACACAGAGTTGAGGCATTCGGCTTTGTCACGTGCGGTGTCAACTGTGTAGCCATTTGAGGTAAGGGAGGGGATGGAGGGGGAACAAACACCAGAAACGGATTTGACCAGAAGCCCCCAGGATTTGGAGGAAGGAGACAGGTTTGAGAGTTCATTCTTGAGTGTGGAGAGATAGTGCTTCCTGGCACTCCTGAGGGTAGACACACACTTGTTCCGAGCTTGGTGGAAGGAACTGAGATTGCCTTCAGTTGGATTAGCCTTCCAAGAGGCAAACGCAAGTTGTTTCAGGGCAACTGCCTCATCACAAGATTCAGTGTACCATGGACAGGAGGAAGGGTAAGACAACTGAAGACGAGATGGGATAAATCTGTGCATGAGAGAGAGCAGTTTGCTTTGGAAAAATTCCCAGGAAGAATTGATGTCAGAGGCATTGGAGATGGGAGACCAGTCCAGATGATTGATGGCTGCTTGAAGACCGTGCCAGTCGGCCTGAGTGAAATGCCAGACTCGTCGACGCTGAGGAGGCTCTCTGAGAATGGCCAGAGAGATGGCCACTTTAACAAGCACATGATCAGAAGAACCGATAGGAGCAGAAGAAGAGCAGCAGACATGAGCAGGGAAGTTTGTCATAACCAAGTCTAGAAGAGAAGATACTCCATTGGCTGAGATCCGGGTCGGGAAATTGACAGATTGTGTCAATCCCAGTGAGTCACAGAAGTCCTTTGATGAGGTGCCATGACTGGTGAGAGAGGAACCCACACCCAACCAGCTGGCATGATGACAGTTGAAATCACCACATATGAGGAAGAGACAGTTGGGATGAGTGGATAGAAGATGGTCCATGTTGTCAGACAGTGAAATGTAAATGGAGTCATCACTGTTTGGAGGACGGTACAGAACACATATGAACAAAAGGTGGGAGCGGAGAGGAAGCCGTGGCCAGAGGTACTGCTGGGGGTGAGGTGGAGAGAGGGCAGTGCAAGGAGAGTGAGGAAGAGAGTTTTTGATAAAGATAGCCACCCCACCACCAGGACAAGGCTCAGGTCTATCATGCAGGAGAAGGGAGTAACCAGGAAGAGATATTAAGGAATCAGAGACATCTTGAAGGAGGAAAGTTTCTGTTAAGCAGATCAAGTCTGGATTGTCAGAAGCAACCTGAATGGAGAGATCAGTCAGGTTTAAGCGAAGGCCCCGGATGTTTGAGGTCCATACCATTAATGAAGAGAGAGGAGGAGCATCGGGTGGGTACAGGACAGGGGAGGGGAGGGGTGGGGTATGATGAAGGATGAGAGGGGGAGGTAGGGAGAGCAGTTGATCGTGTGTCAGAGATTACAGAAGAGTTGCAAGAAAGGGAAGGATGAGGAGGACGAAAGGTTTGATGGTGAAGGGATGAGGCACAGTGAGGAGTTGTTTGAGGGGGGGGGCAGAGGAAAGTAGAAGGTTGGGGGAGGTGGAGGTATGAGATAGAAGGGAGGCAAAGTGGGGAGGAGGCAGCTTTGAGGAGGAGAGAGAATTGGAGAGGAATGGTATGGGAGGAGATTTGAATGGGAGGGGTTGGGGGGGAGTTTTGAAGGGGAGGAGTGAGGGGGGAGTTTAGGAGGGGGGGGGCAAGGGGGGAGTTTAGGAGTGGAGGGGCAAGAGGGGAGTTTAGGAGTGTAGGGGCAAGGGGGGGATTTGGAGGGGAGGGGCAAGGGGGGAGTTTATGAGGGGGAGGACAAGGGGGGCGTTTAGGAGGGGAGGGGCAAGGGGGGAGTTTAGGAGTGGAGGGGCAAGGGGGGGAGTTTAGGAGTGTAGAGGCAAGGGGGGGTGGATTTGGAGGGGAGGGGCAAGAGGGGAGTTTAGAAAGTGGATGATTAATGAAAGACGAACATTGATAACAAATTGGGTTTATTGTGATTTTCAAGTTAGCAATCCGATTAAGAACGATGGAGGAGGGATGGAATGAATGTGAATTTAGAACATGTAGTGAGGGAGACGTATAGGAGATTAAACGTAAATTCACTGGATTCACTGGAGACGTAAATTCACTGGATCATTACAAAACCGTCACTCAAGACAATAATGTTAGCCAAGGATCTATGGCTCTTTTGGAACCATTATGAACCCAGTTCATCACATATAATGTATATGCAAATTGAATGTGTAAATATGACACACGACCTACCCACAGATAGGTGCGAAGTTTAGAATGGTTTCCATTGAAAAGGGCCTCAGACACAGATGCACGTGCTTGTTGGTATTCATTACCACACACCAAGAAGCGGTCTGGCAAAGCCTGGCATTTGGTCTTTTTGGGCACAAATGGAACAGAAAACAATGAATCTCACAATTATTTAATTATTTATCGTTGCAAGCAAACTCCATGAAGTGTGTGTGTGTGTGTGGGTGTGTGTGTGTGTGTGTGTGTGTGTGTGTGTGTGTGTGTGTGTGTGTGTGTTTGGTTGTTATCTCCATATGAGGGTTTCAGAAGGTGGAACGGAGTCCTCCCAGGTATTGAAGTATCCACCTCAGATTCAGTATGGGATAATGATTCATGGACCAGTTTGTGTAAGTTTTCTTTTTCTCAACGTTTTGTACCCAGGGCTCTTTTGAAGATCGTCACCGAGCCTCGGACAGCTTCCAACTACAGTTTGTTTGTCATAATGTTCCCAGGGATGGTTTTTAAGAACTCTAAGGTTCGTCTTTATCATTCCCGTTGCTCCAATAATCACTGGTACAATTTCAGCTCTCTTCAGCTTCCAGGATCTTTTGACTTCATTTTTGAGATCTTTGTAGTTGGTCATTTTCTTGATTTCTGCATTGTTTAGGCCAAACTCGCTGGGGAATTACACCTCAATTAGCAATGCCTTATTTTCATTTTTGTACCTCAGTACTATATCCGGTCATAATGCTTAGGTTTCTATGTTCATGCTTGATAGATCATTAGGTCATACGTGAGCATTACTTCCTTGTTTTCAGTGATTGCTTTTGGTTCATGTTTCCATGAGTTTTTTGGAACTGCGATATTGAGACTTTTGCAGATGTGCCAGTGGATTACTCGACATACTTTGTTGTGCCTTTTACTCGACATACTCGGGTGTACAGCTGCCCTGGCAGGAGATTTTTTTTACATCCTGATAGGAGGTGGCTCATACTTTCTGTTTCTACTTTGCAGAACCTACGCTTGTACGATCGACTCAGTCCCGCCACTTTATTAAAGCCATTGGATGGAGCCCAGCCACACTACCAGAGGGTTAACTCTCCCCAAGCCCAAATCCTTCTGGTTTTGTCCTGATAGCTTGCCCGGGTTTCCACTCGCTACCTCACCTATCCCTTGGTGTAGTGTCCTTGGTCTTGCACATTTATAATGATTCGTTCTCCATCCCAGTAGAGCTGACCTCTTTTAAGCCATTCCAAAGAACCTTCTTTGTCAACTCCCAATCTGTCCAACTCTTTATTTTTTTATACTTTCCTGCATTTTCCCAGTTGACTGTGTGTATCTGTTGATATTTTGTTTAATATTTTTCTTTCATTTTTGCAATTATTGGGGCTGTAATCGTTGTTTCAGTTTCTTGTGTGACATCTTCCATTACACACCTGTCTTGAGAAAGTTTTTTCCAGGTTAGAAAGTTTGGGTTAGGGATACCTTCTCTGGTTTGCTGACTGTGTGTTTACTTACAAATTCTACAGTTGTCATTCTGTGCACTTGGTTGAGTTCCACTAGGTCGCTACCTTCTTCTCGGCAGGTACATTCTCGAAATGCATTGATTTTTGTAAAACATTTTGTGGATGGTGAGGAGTTTCCTTGTTTTGATATCCAGTTTATTGATTTCTGATTGTGGCATGTTTATTATTTTGCAGCTGTACTGGGATACTGGTATTGCTAGTTGGTTTATAGCTTTGATTTTGTTCCTTGGAGAAAGGTATCTTTTCAGGATCAGTCTTGTTCTGCACAGGTATTCTTTGGTAATTGTTTTGCGCAATTGTTTGTGAGGCCTTCTTCTACTCCGAGGTATTTGTGTATGATGGTTTGTTGTCTAGATCCTGTATTGTTGTGTGTGTGTGTGTGTGTGTGTGTATGTGTGTGTGTGTGTGTGTGTGTGTGTGTGTGTGTGTGTGTGTATGTGTGTGTGTGTGTGTGTGTGTGTGTGTGTGCGCACGTGAGTGCTGCCTTTCTTCCTGTGTAGAATGTCTCAATTAATTGACATACGTGGGAAAAATTGCATGCCCAGACCAGGAATCGAGCCCAGGATTTTCCCACATATGCCAATTAATTACTTGTAATCCTGCTCATTTATTTAAATGTCTCAATTGTATCAACTTTCCTTACTGCTTTTGTGTCATACCTTTGTTGAAAGAATGATTTTAGGGAAGAGCCAGTGCATGTCAGGCTGCTGCATCAGCTCAAGCAGATGCTCCAACCCAACGTTCTGATGGATCCTCTGAAGCAGAAAGCACTGTAGAACAGGATCCCCAGCAATATGCAGCCTTGTGGATAGCTGCTCCAAAAATGTCTTGTTTCGCCGTTGTTCGTTTTGGCCTATCCATTCAACAAAAAGGTAAATCAAAATTTATACTTAATCTAATATATAGACTGAGAATGGAATACAAAGAAACCTAAAGAGACGCAAAACCAGACTTTTGGTAACAACCTTAAAAATTGTTGAACTTTCCTTCCTCGGAGAGGTAATGGTAAAGTGCAGTGTAAAATTCATATCGATAAACAACCAATTTAATAAGCCTTATCGGCAAAGTCAGATTTGAAATGGTGAATGGGACTGACGATAATGATGATAATCGTAATTCGAGTACCCTCATAATTTCTGGCACAATACTGTTTCCTTTCCCACAGTCACCAGAGGGTTTTGAGAACAAATTATTCAAAATAAAAAACCCCCTAAAACCAAACCTGAGGCTTCCGTACATGAATAACTTCGTACCTCGGCAGGTTGCTAAGAAACGAAGGCTTTTAGAATCATTGGTATCTCCCGCGATGAAGCTGATTCTGAGGGCCTTTCAATCTCTCACCACAGTCAGCCTGGTGGTCTTTCTATCTTTTACCAACTCCTCTCTGGCCTAGCTCCCCATTCCATCTGTGCTCTGTTCCCCAAATATTATTGAAGGATGCACAAGATCTGCCAGCAACCCTCTGCTGGTGAAACTTCGAAAATCGAGACTCTCTGCTCACCTTCACTCTTTCATTCCTCGTTTTTCCTGCCTCTGGAACAAACTCAACACTCCTCCCTCTAGGTATTTAAAACAGCTGTTCACCACCATCTCTTATCTTCCCCCATCCAAAACCTTGATCTTTTCTATCCCCGTTAAGCCACCCCAAAACCAACCTCCTTCAAATTCGCTGTTTTCTTTCGTGAATGCCTTTGTAGTGTCCATCTTGTTATCCCTTATACCCCTCCCCAGCCCTCTCACTTTCACAGAGCTCCAGGTGCCCCTCCCTACTGTTGTTGAGCTTCCCTCTCTCTCCAACTCTTGTCTCCCACTCCTTTTTTATATGTTCTGTGTGTTAGCTCTTATACGAGCCTCCAATTAGTATACAAACAAGTACAAAAAGTTTTAATTAAAACAAAAGCCGCGTCGATGTTACACAATGCCTAGATGCAGCTGTGCCTATAACGTCGATGTTATAGGCACAGGACATTCCTATTGATTCGATTACTTGATGTTATTTTTGTGCAAAGTGAAAATATATCTCGGCAATTTCCGTGTGTGGCGACGAATTTTTAATATATCTCAGCATTTTCCCGTCTGTTATTTCAGGCGGTGTGTGACTGACCATGCCGCGATTTAAAAAAATATATATCTCGGCAATTTCCCGTGTGTGGCGACACGTGAACGAAGCTATGCTCCTCTCTCCACATTATTGTGACGACGTATAAATTAAATATTTCATCGTGACGATTGTCATCAAATGGACGAATTTTTAATATATCTCGGCATTTTCCCGTCTGTTATTTCGGGCGGTGTATGACTGACCATGCCGCGATTTAAACAAAATATATATATATCTCGGCATTTTCCCGTCTGTTATTTCGGGCGGTGTATGACTAACCATGCCGCGATTAAAAAAAAAAAAATCTCAATGGACTTGAAGTTACAGGCCTTTGAGAATTCATTTCGTTCTATAAAGGGCAACTTTCATCGGAATTTCTTCCCGTTTTTTTTCAACCGAGTCTAAAACTATGTTAGCGACTGTGAAAAATGAAATGATATATCGAATTTGATTTGAAATAAAACTGTGTGAGAGAGGAAGACACCACGGGCCTACAAAACAGGCCTCAAAGCTATGCAGGTTAATAAAATGGTGGATATTTGTTTATATGAAGCCTCTCCCACAATGGGTGGAGCTATGGTTCCCAGAATGGGTGGAGCTTTGAGGTTTTGTCTTCTCTGCAAGAAGAACAAGAAGAAGAAGAAGAAGAAGAAGAAGATTAAGAAGAACAAGAACAACAGCAGAGGGCACTCTATGACCAGCGTCTTGCGACGCGGCTAAAAAACCTTACTAGAGGATTTTATGAATGTTCTCATTCATCCCTTATTGGAAAAAACATAATCATCCTATTTCGATTTTTCGTAATGTCCCATTGGAAGGACATGCACTCATTGATGCAATGCCCTGTTCTGCAAAGCACAGGGGTGACAGTTTTCTATCAGCCTCCAGAATCAAACCTAGAGAGTAGAAAGCTCAAAGGGGAATATGCTACCTCTGAGCTATCATGACATCCCATCAACACAACAACATGCATTTTAAATACAATTAATTCCCATCAATTCCCATTAATTCCCAATTCCCATCAAAATGACATCCCGTCAATACAATTAATTAAATAAACCCGTGTTGAGGATTTCAAAAATTTCCACACAAAATAAAATCGTTGAGTCAAACAATATGAAAAACTGAAAGTTCCTTCAAAATATGTGGAAACAAAAGGAAATGATTAGCATTTAATTAAATATCCCAAAATATGCCATTACTTTACCAGAATAATTCTGGCCTTAGACCATTCTCACAAATAAAACATATACGTAAATAATATTTCCAAGATAATTATATGACACACTTCTCATAATTCAAGTAAGTTGAACCCCAAACAAATGGCGTTAAATCCAAGAGTAAGTTGAACTCACCATCTCAGGTGTTCAGCATCATCTCAAGTCATCCCCCATCCAAAGCCATGATCTTTTCTACACCCGTTAAACCACCCCCCCACCTCTCCCAAATATATTGTTTATCTATCCATCATGTCCACTCCTTACTTTCTCCCCTACCCCTCATAGTTACCTGCATCCCTTGTTTGTCTGTCTCCGTCTACCTTCTCCCTCCGCCCTGATGTTGGCGTTTCCCCTTTCTCCTGCCTTTCTCCTCCTGATCTGTTCTGTGTTCTAGCTCTTCCACAAGCCTAGACCATAAAAAACTCCCAACAGGTAAGTTAAACAAGGATTACCTGACGAGAGAGATGCACCTTGCTGTGGTGACTGTGGAGGGACAAGAAGCTTTGCAGCGAAAGAGAGACAGAAGCGAGTATGTGCCACACGCTCAAGATACTCCAGACTGTGATGGGGAGGAGATGACGGTGATGTCAACAGTTCTCTGAGCAATGTCTCTGCCTGTCTTTCTTCCTCTTCCTCATTGTCCTTGTGCAGCGTGTCCTGCAATTGCAGTACAGATATGTATTAATCTTTTTCAAAAACGTGTTTTCCACGAAAAATGTTCTTTGCAATTTTCTATGGTATAAAAAACTATCGTCCATGAGACATATGGTTCATGGAGGAACTTCAAGAAAAAAACATGAAACATATGGTTGAAGAAAAAATATATAACATGGAGGACAAAGACAAAATGAGACATCAGTATTCATTATGAGATAGTAGAAAACACTAGATACATCTCAAATATATACTTCTCAAGGGCATTTGAACATCATGGACAAATCAACACAGAATAAGGAGATTTGACATCTGACAGTGCAGAGGTAGCACACTTACACCTTTGAGCTGTCTATCCTGGGTTTGATTCCCAGCCCAATTATAAACTGTTGAATTGGTGCTCTGCAGGCAAAGCTTTGCAACAAAGTGCACCGTCCATCGAATGGACATTGAGCTGGATGTCTCATCTGCTCACATTATTTGATGGAAGTTGAAGATCCCACGGTGTCCTTTTCAACGAATCAGCAAGTTATCGCCAACAGCCTAACAAATTAGTAATTCCTTCCACTTTCACTTAAGCGTCAGGCTTGCCCAGCCAGTTCATATGACTTGGCCTAAAAATTTCCCAAACTGACCCCACATGGTGGGAAAAATTGGGGCAATTAACATGGAAGAACGAGAAGTAGAAGAGGACGAAGAAGAAGAAGAAGAGGAAGAAGAAGAAAAAAGAAGAACCACCTTTAGAGGCCATTTTTCCCCGCAGAGCAGGGGTTGGCCTTTTTGGTCACCGTGGTCCCCTTTTTGAAGCAATGTTTTATGGCCGGATGCCCTTCCTGCCGCCAACCCTGTTAGTCGCCTCTTGCGACACACAGGGAATTACCAGTGAACTGGTACTCAATTTGCCGACCTCAGAAGGATGACAGGCTGAGTCAACCCTCCTGGTGTTAATTCAGCGATCAACCGGGATTCGAACCCAGGATCCCAAGCCGGGACCCTAAGCGCTAAGCCAACACCAGGCTACAGGAAGAAGAAGAAAGAAGGAAAGAAAGAAAACGCAGTAGCATTAGTCAGAAAAGGAATTGATCCAAAGATCTCAGCATCATGAGCTAAGAGCTGGCAGCAAACATGGAGTTTGCCGTTACAATAACTCCAGTTGCAGAAACCTTTTCATATTTGGGAAGAAAAAAAAAAAACAACAACCTGCCATCCTGCTTCAATTCAACATAGTACACAGATGTCAACTTGTTTCTAAGCCTGCAATAACCATTGCCAGGCTATATTTCGACAAAATAGATTTAACTTGAATAACGAACTCCGACAGGATAGCCTGGAAACCCTCCCATCTACTTTCTTTTTTTTGTATACTTAGTCTCGGCTCGTATAAGAGCTAACACATTAGTAAAGAACATACAATAATGGCCTCTAAAGGTGGGGTTTTTTTTATACAATAAAGAGGACAGGAGACAAGAGGGGAAGAGAGAGGGAAGTACAACAACAGTAGAGAAGAGGGACATCAGGAGATCTGTGGAAGGGACAGGGCTGGGGAGGGGTACATGGGAAAACAAGATGGACACTACAGGGGCTTTCAGGAAAGAAAACAGGGAATTTGAAAGAGGTGGGTTTGGAGTGGATTAATGGGGTAGAAAAGATCTAGGTTTTGGATGGGGGAAGATAAGAGATGGTGGTGAACAACTATTTTGAAGAGCTGGAGGGAGGAGACGGATTGAGGAGAAGTGTGGGAGTTCGTTCCAGAGGCAGGAAGAAAGAGGAATGAAGGAGTGAAGGTGAGTCTTCACTTGATTGAGTGAAGGTGAGCAGAGAGTCTTGATTTTGGAAGTTTCATGAGAAGAGGGTTGCTGGCAGTTCTTGTGCGTCATGCAGGAACATTTGGGGGGCAGAACACAGACAGAGCAGGGGGAGCTAGGCCGGAGAGGAGTCGGTAGAAGACAGAAAGACCACCAACCAACCTTTGGTTTCAACTGCGTGAAGCCGAGCTAGGTGTGAGACAGGAGCATCAGCCGAGAGGGGAGAGCAGTATTCCATCAAGCTGTGGATGAAAGCTTTGTATGTGGTGAGGAGCTCAGGTGTGCCAAGGAAGGACTTCGCACGATGGAGGATGCCCAGTCGGCGACTGGCTGTGGAGGCCAGATTGGAAATGTGGTTTTCCCAGGAAAGATATTGAGACCCAAAAGATTGAGTGACAGAACATCTTTGAGAGGATTGTTGAGAAAGTAGATGGGAGGGTTTTCCAGATGGTCTTTTTGGAGAGACACAGTGACTGTGAGATTTATCAGGATTGAAAGACATGTTCCACGTGTTTGACCGGTTTTTGATTTTATCCAGATCTGCAGAGAGTGAAGAGGCTGCTGCCTACCGATCTGAGGGATGAGATATAGAGCGGCAGAGAGTGGAGTTATCAGCCAAAAGATAAAGAGGATTTTCCAGAGAGTCGGAGAGATTGTTGATGAAGATTAGAAAAAGCACAGGGCCCAGAACACTGCCTTGAGGAACTCCAGCCTGGACAGGAAGAGGAGATGAGAGTATTCCATTTAGAGCTACACATTGACTACGACAGGAGAGGAAGTACGCGACTCATGAGTGAAGATTTCCATGGATACCATAAGAGGAGAGTTTGGTGAGCAGAGCGGGGTGGTAGACAGTGGCACGAGATATGTCAAGGGAGACAGCTCTGATTTACTGCCTGGCATTGAGGACCTACTTTCTTAGCAATCCTCTTGACGAAGTTTCGTCATTCAACCTCCTGGGTCTCACCATCAATCCTGATCTTGCTTGGGCAAATCAGATGTCAAATTTGGCTTCAAAAGCTGACTGGGCCTCCTCGGTCATGCAAAGTCCTTTCTTGCCACACCTGATCTCTCATCCACATCCAAGGCCTTCACCAGCAGCTTGATGGAGTACTACTCACCCCTCTGGGCTGACACCCCAGCCTCCCATCTTGCTCAGCTTGACACCATGGAAACTAAGATCTTCAAGATGATGGAAATCTCCCACGATGAGGCTGAGTCTATGGGTCTCTCACTTTACCATTGCAGTGAGGTCATTGGTCTCTGTTTTCTAACACCTTGTGTTGCACCGTCTGCTCTTTCTGTGCTTTATCCCCCCATGTTTTTGCAGGTCACATGTGGTCCACCATCCACCCCCTTCTGGTGAAACGACCTAAATCCAGGATCACTGTTCACCTCCATTCATTTGTTCTGTGTTTTAGCTCTTCCATGATCCTTGACTTTGTATAGAAAAAGTACAATAATTTTTTTGAAGACAGGAAATACTGCAGTTTATGCATTATTAACACAAATGTTGATCTGAGAAAAATAAAATAAGACAGCATTTTGGCAAATATGACCCCATAATGATGGTAAAGCTGTTGACGTACTTCGATACAGCGCACGACCATATAATAAAGTTCTTCCTTGTCTCGTTCATTGGGCACAATCATTGCCAACTGCTCGAGGAAAGTGTTCAGGTATTCTTTCACATCCCCAAACCTGAGGAGTTGGCATAGAAAAATTAACCCATTAGTATTTTTTTTAAACAAAAAAATACAGTATTTTCATATACAAAAGAAGAGGAACAAATACAGACAGGGGAATTGCTGCATGACCTATTCAGATCGAACACAGCTCAATGTGAGTGGGGTGGAAATGGCTGTGGGGTGGAGGGGAGGTGAATGGATAAAAAGAGTGGTGGTGATATTGCTTGTGGTACTGTAAATGGTTATATCTGATAGCCATGGTAAAAAGAGATTCTGGAGGAGGAGGTGTGGGGCCAATAGCCCAACATCAAGATATACTCAGTGGACGAGAGAAAAAGCTGTTGGCATGTTATCGCCTCCCTTAAGCCTAAGTCACACATAGGCGGATATTTTGGCGACTACTGGCGACTGCCGGCGATCAAGATTTTTCGGCGACTACTGGCGATCAAATATGGTCAGGCGGCAGTATGGCGACTGCAGGCGGCCACATTGCGCCTGCATTGCGACGACGCCCCGAGTGGGATGGCGACTGTTGAAGATCGACGACGACTGCATTGCGGATGCACGGCGGCAGCGTGGCGACAGTCTGGTGGCTAGATTACGACCGATGGCGGATCGCGGCGACTGCATTGGGGCCGGGTGGCGGTTTACTCCGACGTCCACAAGACTGCAATAAGACCGCCGGCGATTGGAGACGATTCACACAACTTTTTAAATCTTTATCTCTCTATTTTACATTTCACTTTATTCATTTCAATGATGTATGACATGAAGCATAAAGATGTTTGATGTACAATAAGAAAGTTAATAAAGATGTATCATTGTAATGTAATAATCAAACTTTTCTGCAGGGAGAGAGAATGGAAATAAAGTCCAACAAATTATTTCCACTGGTCCCAAGTCCCATAAATAAAGTTTCCAAAGGACCAAAGTCCCAAAAATAAAGTTCCCAAAAGTCCCAAGTCCAAACAATAAAGCATTATCCTTGTCGGCACCACAGGACCTCACTCCACGGAGACCCTCACACCATCCTGTCTTGCCATGGAATCGTGGTATGTCGTAATGCAGTCGCCAGGCAGTCGTATCTGTCGCCAATGGCCGTAACTCGGCCGCCACTAGTCCTGCTGTCGTCGTCAGTCTCCCATAGCCGCAGGGGAGACGTGGCAGTTCTTCTGTAGTCGATATGCAGCCGCAACAGTGTCGGCCCGTAGTCGGGAAGATGCATTGCTTCGTATGGCATTCGCATCTCTGCCGTGCTAGCTGGTGGGGCGATTGCGGGAGACTATGAGCGACTGGGTTGCGGCCGCTTTACGGCCTATTACGAATCTTATTACGGATACCGACGACAGCATGGCGGTTCCATCACGACAGCATGGCGGATCTTTTTTGAGGACGACTGAGCGCGCCGTTTTTAAACATTTAAAAAAAAAATTGGCCCCTTTGCGGCTCTTGCCGACTGCAGCCGACCTGGGGAGGATAACCACGATTACAGAAGACCGTCCATTACGGTTTCATTACGATTGTCGGCGGGTGGTGGCGATTTTTCCAGTCGCCAGTAATCGCCGACAAATCCGCCTATGCGTGACTTAGGCTTTATATGCACTCACACAACTGAAGAGTTCAGAGAGCACATTACCCTTTGCTGTTTTGAAAAACAAGGACACGGCCAGGGTCTACGAGCAGCAAATTCGATTGGTTGTGATGTGTAATTCCATAATATTTTGTCCAAGAACTGCTAAACAGGTTTTTGAAAGTGCCAAAATGGTAATTTGTGTTCTACAATGTTGAAGTACTGAATGTAATTCAATTAAAATAAAATAAATATTTTAAAGGTCGTATAAAATAAATTCCAGGTTACTGCCAATGATGCAGTATATTTTACACCACCTTATTTATTATGTTTCCCTTCAGTGTAAAACGACCAAAGCGACTATAAAAAAGGATCGTCAAATATTGAAAGGTTGGAGCCGATCGGTGTCACAGGCCTTGTGAAGGCCACAGTAAGTATAGGTCTCAGTCTGCAGGCCTCTGGTGTCAGCCTATGGGCCAGTGCAATTGGAATCTATCCAAGCTATATAACCATAATGTACACTCAGCCCCCAACATTTGTGGGGGATACATTACTGGAAAATGCTGCAAAAGTTGGAACAGTGAATGTGGGGGCATTGTTTCAATGTAAATTGAGGATAGGTTCTGGGCATTTCAAAATCTGCAAATGTCGAGGCAAAATCCATGAATGTCGAAGCAAAATCGGTGAATGTCGATGAAAATCCGCCAATGTTGAAGAAAATTCCGCGAATGCCAGGACATTTTTAGCTCTTCCACGAGCCTCGCTCTTGCATACAAAAAAAAAAAAAAAATTCTTTCAGTGGGGAAAGGGAGACAGCTAATTGCACTAATAGATGCAGCAGTGTGTTTTTATTCTGTACGGTAACTCGAGGAGATGCCGTGTTATGCAGCTGGTGGGATATCCCATGAAGCCATTAACAGTGTGAATGGTGGAATATCCCGCAAAGCTATGCTTACCATGTGAACGGCAAGATATCCCATGAAGCATTGCTTATGCTGTGAATGGTGGGATATCACATGAAGCAATGTCTACTGTGTGAATGGTGGGATATCCCACAAAGCTGTTCTCAGTGTGAATGGTGGGATACAACATGCATTTTACGGCCATTTTCCCTGCTAGAGCGGGGGTTAGCCTTGCGGTCCCCATGACAATCTTCTCCATTTTGCCCTATTTTCTGCATCTCTCCTTGTTAACCCCCTTGCCCGCATTTCTTCTTCCACCATCTTTAGCCAAGTCTTTCTCGGTCTTCCCCGTCCTCTACTTCCTTCTACATCAATTTCCATCACTCTTCTCAACCAGTCACTTTCATCCTTCCTCAACACATGACCAAACCATCTCAGCCTGTTCCTCTTCACAGCATCAATCACAGGCAATATTCCCATCATCTTTCGCAATTCATCATTTGTCTTCCTCTCTCTCAACGATACTCCGCACATCCATCGAACCATTCGCATTTCCACCCTTTCCAGCCTTCGTTGCTGCTCTACGTTCATTACCCATGTCTCGCTCCCATAAATCATAACACTTCTCACACATGCAGCATACACCTTTCCCTTCAGCTTCAGCGACACTCTCCTCCTCATCAGCACGCCACTCAGTTCCCGAAACTTCTTCCATGCACATCTCACTCGAGCAACCGTTGCCGAGTCTGATCCACCTTCTCCATTCAGCATGTCTCCGAGGCAGCAAAATGTTTTCACACATTCCAGCTTCACGCCGTCTCCAAGATCCAACTCAACATTTCCTCCATCTGCAGCTCCCTCTGTGCACACCTTACATTTGAATGTAGCTGCCACACTGGTAAATGACCCTCTCAGACCATTACATTTTTGATGAACCCACTCAGCGCACATTGTACATTGAATGGAGTTCACTCCGACACCCTTCCTGCACACAGCACACGGCCACTTCCCAGTTCTTTCCACCTCACCACATGCTTTACCACTTGCCATCACCTTCGTCTTTCCGATATTCACCTTCAGACCTTTTGTCTCCATACATTCCTTCCACTTGTTCATCTTTTCCTTCAGTCCATCCATACTTTCCGCAATCAACACCAGATCATCTGCATACAACAACTCCCACGGTAAACCCTCCTTTACGTTCTGAGCCAGCACCTCCATCACAGCTATAAATAGCAGTGGACTTAGTACCGACCCCTGATGCACTCCCACCTTCACCTCAAACTCACCACTGTTCCCGTCCTTCGTCCTTACAGCTGTGCGCGCTCTTTTGTACATTGCCATCACTACTCTGATCAACCATTCCTCCACTCCTAACTTCCTCAATGCCCATGTCAATACTTTGCGTGGAACCCTATCGAATGCTTTCTCCAGATCAACAAACACAAAAAACAAATTCTTCCTCTTCTCCATGTACTTCTCCTGCAACTGCCTCACAATGAAAAGCGCATCTGTCGTTCCTCTTCCTGGCATAAATCCAAACTGCATTTCGTCGATCTTCACTTTCTTCCTTATCCTCCTCTCCAACACCCTTTCCAATACCTTCATTCCATGCTCCAATAACTTTATCGCTCGGTACGAGCCACACTCCAGGGGGTCACCTTTCCCCTTGTATAGAGGGACGAGGGTACTCAGTTCCCAATCCACTGGAATGCGGCCTTCTTTCACCACCAGATAACAGATCTCTGTCATTCTCTTCACACCCCAACTTCCTGCTGCCTTCAACATATCTCCCACAACTCCCGTCGGTCCTCCCGCTTTTCCACTCTTCATTGCTGTTATCGCTTCCTCAACTTCCTTCTCAGTTATCTTCTCTGCCGGTCCTAAAACTGGGTTACTCTCTATGTTGCCATCCCATTCATTCTCTGTATTCAACAGCATTTCCATATATCTTTTCCATCTTCCTTTAATTCCATCTGGGTCGACAACGATTTGTCCCACTTCATCCTTCAAGCAACTCACCCCCATCACGTCACACCTCTCTTTCGCTATGTGCTTTGCAATCCTGAATACTGCTTTCTGACCCTCTTCTGAATCCAAGCGTTCTCCGAACATTTTCCTACATGCCTCCTGCGCCTTTGCTACCTCTTTCTTTGCAGCCTTCCTGGCTGCCTTATAACTTTCATGCTCTGCTGTTTCTGCTCCCGTACCCTTCGCCTTCTGCCACTCCTTGAACTTCTTCCTCTTCTCGTCAATCCTCTTTCCAACTTCATCATCCCACCACCATGTTTCCGAGAGCCTCGGTGGTCCTTTTGTCCATCCACATACCTCACCAACGGCTCCCAACAGACTAGCTTTCATTGACATCCAACCACTTTCAAGCTCAACCACATCATCCTCTACCCTACTCAGCCTCTCTTTTAATGCCTCCCTTACTGTCACCTCTTTCAACCTCCACACCTTCATTCTTGGTTGGTACTTCACCCGCCGAGCTCTCCTCGCACCTTTCATTTTTATGTCGCAGACAACCAAGTGGTGCTGTGAAACAGCCTCCTCCCCTGGGATCACCTTTGTGTATACTGTGTGAATGGTGGGATATCCCATGAAGCAATGTCTACTGTGTGAATGGTGGGATATCCCACAAATAGGAGGTGCCCCCTATCTCGCCCCCGCACCATCAGGTAGTCAACGGTTGTCGTCGACCCACCTGACGTGTATGTAACAAGCTTATTATCCTCTTTCTGGAACTGAGTATTACAAATCAACAAATCAGCTCCATCAGCAAACTCCAAAATCCTTTCACCTTCTCCATTTCTCACACCATATCCGTAACCCCCATGAACTCCCTCAAAACCATCCATACTCCTTCCCACATGTCCATTCAGGTCTCCTCCCACCACAACAACCTCTTCATCTTTCACATTTTCCATCAGCTTCTCTATCGCACACCAGAACTTGTCCTTCTCTTCATTGCTTCGACCAACCTGCGGAGCATATCCCGAGATGACGTTCACCAAGAGCTTTCCAATCATCATTTTCACCATCATCAACCTATCACTCACTCTAGTCACACTCACCACACTGTCTACAAACTCCTCAGAAAACAGGACACCAACACCATTCATGCCCTCCGGGCACCCTTGCCACGCAAACTTGTATTTCTGTCCCTGCCTACCCTTCACCATTCTCACACCACTTCCCTTCCATCTCGTCTCTTGCACACAACATATGTCCACTCTTCTTCTGACCAATACTTCCACCACTTCTCCTGATCTCCGTCATTGTCCCTACATTCCATGTCCCAAACCTCAAAAACCGATCTCCACTTCGGGCTGCACCCTGCCAATATGTAGTTGTAATTGTCATGGTTCTCTTTTTGAGGCAATGTTTTTTATGGCCGGATGCCCTTCCTGACGCCAACCCTCTTCGTCGTCTCTTACGACACGCAGGGATACGGTGTACCTATTCTGACCAGGGTACACACTGGGAAACGTTTAAAACATGGAAATTCTGGGGGGGGGGGGGGGGGGGGGGCGTCGTCAGCATCACGGCTGCAGTTTAAACATATTCCAACAATATCCAAACAGAACCATGAAAAACAATCTGGGAAAAGTCTCCAAGCGAGAACGTGGATTTGAGAAGGAAGGAGCAGAGGCGGGAGAGAAACGAGATACAGGGGGCGGGGCACAAGCCGAGACGAGGAGGAGAGCGAACAAACGTGTCCGGGAGGGGAGAAAGAATCAATATAGAATTCTTTGTCTAGGGAGGTGAGGTGAGGGGGACAAAATAAAATAAAAGAAACAAGCAATGCAGCGGAGGAAATAACCCAAACCGACAAAACACTGACGGGGGAGGGAAGCCCCAAGTTACCAGGCCGCGCACGAGGTACGACTCAGAAAACGATTAACTACACACAAGTTTGTACGAATTACAAACCAATACCAACCAGAAACACACAATAACACGTACACAGCAAAATAACCAGTGGAAATTTGACAAAGACAAGAATGGGAAAACACTTAAACTTCGATGCCATGGAGAGCTCGAAGTACGCTTCACTCGCCCGAGGAACCGGAAATCCGGTAGATATCGGAGACCAGTCCTGAAGTGAAATGGCTGCTTGCAGTCCTTGCCAATCTGCCTGAGTGAACTGCTAGACTCGCCTGTGCTGATGCGGCTCTCTGAGAATAGCTAGAGAGATGTCTCTCACAAGCGTATGATCAGATGAACAAATTGGAGTCGAGGAAGAGTAGAGGAATCAATTTGAACTGATATATCTTTTCCTTGGTCATCCACTGGAAGAGGTTCAGTTTCTTGAACTTTTTGGCTTCATCCTCAGCCAAAACCTTTCCTGGACTGACCATATAACAAAGCTGCATGCAAATCCTGCCATAGACTGGGCATCCTCCTTCAATGCATAGTACACGTTTGCTTTGTACATAGTACACAATGTTTGTTTGCATAGTACACAATGCATAGTACACGATAGTACACGAAACAATGTTCACTGTGTGAATGGTGGAATAGTCCACGAAGCAATGTCTACTGTGTGAATGGTGGGATAGTCCACGAAGCAATGTCTACTGTGTGAATCGTGGGATAGTCCACGAAGCAATGTTCACTGTGTGAATGGTGGGATAGTCCACGAAGCAATGTCTACTGTGTGAATGGTGGAATATCCCATGAAGCAATGTCTACTGTGTGAATGGTGGGATAGTCCACGAAGCAATGTCTACTGTGTGAATGGTGGGATATCACATGAAGCAATGTTCACTGTGTGAATGGTGGGATATCACATGAAGCAATGTCTACTGTGTGAATGGTGGGATATCACATGAAGCAATGTTCACTGTGTGAATGGTGGGATCGTCCACGAAGCAATGTCTACTGTGTGAATGGTGGGATATCCCATGAAGCAATGTCTACTGTGTGAATGGTGGGATAGTCCACGAAGCAATGTCTACTGTATGAATGGTGGGATATCCCATGAAGCAATGTCTACTGTGTGAATGGTGGAATATCCCATGAAGCAATGTCTACTGTGTGAATGGTGGGATAGTCCATGAAGCAATGTCTATTGTGTGAATGGTGGGATAGTCCACAAAGCAATGTTCACTGTGTGAATGGTGGGATAGTGCACGAAGCAATGTCTACTGTGTGAATGGTGGGATAGTCCACGAAGCAATGTCTACTGTGTGAATGGTGGGATAGTCCACAAAGCAATGTATACTGTGTGAATGGTGGGATATCCCATGAAGCAATGTCTACTGTGTGAATGGTGGGATATCCCACAAAGCTGTTCACAGTGTGAATGGTGGGATAGTCCATGAAACAATGTTCACTGTGTGAATGGTGGGATAGTCCACGAAGCAATGTCGACTGTGTGAATGGTGGGATAGTCCACGAAGCAATGTTCACTGTGTGAATGGTGGGATAGTCCACGAAGCAATGTCTACTGTGTGAATGGTGGGATAGTCCACGAAGCAATGTCTACTGTGTGAATGGTGGGATAGTCCACGAAGCAATGTTCACTGTGTGAATGGTGGGATCGTCCACGAAGCAATGTCTACTGTGTGAATGGTGGGATATCCCATGAAGCAATGTCTACTGTGTGAATGGTGGGATAGTCCACGAAGCAATGTCTACTGTGTGAATGGTGGGATATCCCATGAAGCAATGTCTACTGTGTGAATGGTGGGATATCCCATGAAGCAATGTCTACTGTGTGAATGGTGGGATAGTCCATGAAGCAATGTCTACTGTGTGAATGGCTGGATATCCCACAAAGCTGTTGACAGTGTGAATGGTGGGATATCCCGCGAAGCTATGTTTACCATGCGAATGGTGGGATATCTTGTGAAGCAATGTCCACAGTGTGAATGGCGGTATATCCCATGAAGCTCGCTTATAGCGCAGCTAAAATATTTTATGTGGTCGCTAAAAGCCGTGAAAACGTGAAGCGCAGGACCGGGAATGCAGAAGCCGGTCATGCGCGACTCGTATATATATATATATTTTTGCGCAGGCGAAAAACTGCGCATTAGTAGAACACAGGAGCAGGTTGACGCGAATGTAGAAGCAGGTTGCAATTTGTCAACATTTTACAATGCGCAGATGTTAAACGGGTCACTGCTGGTATTATATGATCAGAATTGGAACTGTTCAGCCAAATTAGTTATTTAACTGTCTTACCTGTACCGCAGCAGTAGTTTGAGAAGCAAGGAACGGATGACTGGGCTGCTGTCCAAGCACTCTTCAAAAGGACTGAATTGACGTGTTGCCAGCACACCTGTGGTGAGAACTAGCAGACATTGACATGGTACAAGTAATACCGTGGTACATATGGTTCTTCATGCAAATGTCGTTCAAAATCTCAATTTGATGCTGTTGGATCAGTTTCTTAATGTTAATACAGGATTACCAAATCAACCATTATCTCAACCCTCAGATCAGCAGGCAGCATCCTCTTCACTCTCTGAACACCTGGACAAAATCACAAACTTGTCAAACAAGTGGAACATGTCTTTCAATCCTGACAAATCTCACACTCTCACTTTGTCACTCCGTAAAGACTGTCTGGAAAACCCTCCCATCTACTTTCTCAACAATCCTCTTGAAGAAGTTCTGTCACTCAAGCTTTTGGGTCTCACTATCTGCCATGATCTTTCCTGGGAAAAACCACATTTCCAAGCTGGCCTTCAAAGCCAGTCGCCGTCTGGGCATCCTCCGTCGTGCGAAGTCCTTCCTTGGCACACCTGAGCTCCTCACCACATACAAAGCTTTCATCCGCAGTTCAATGGATTACTGCTCTCTCTCCTCTGGGCTGGTGCTCCTGCCTCACACCTAGCTTCACGCGGTTGAAACCAAAGCTTTCAGAATCATTGGTATCTCCCGTGATGAAGCTGATTCTGAGGGCCTTTCTCTCTCTCACTGCAAGCAGGTAGGTGGTTTTTCTGTCTTGTACCGACTCCTCTCCGGCCTAGCTCCCCCTGCTGTCTGTGCTCTGTCCCTCAAATATTCCTGCAGGACACACAGGATCTGTCAGCAACCCTCTTCTGGTGAAACTGCCAAAATCAAGACTCTCTGCTCACCTTCTGTGGTGAAAATGAAGAAGAAGAAGGAGAGCCTTCGTAGGCGTGGGGCATATTGGATGCCTATTTATGGGCGAACGCTCGGTCAGCGAGAGGGTCAGTATCTTGTCTGCTGAATGAGCTACGCAGAGATGAGCGCTGGATCGGTAAGAAGTGACTGGGATTGATGCCTAATGTCTTAGAATGCTTGATTTTTCTTTATAATGCTTTATTAGCTTTGTAGGACTGATGAAATTATTGCCTGTTGCTTAGGATGCCAAAAATCGATTTCAATAAAGCCTCGTATCTTGAAGTGAGGTCTGGAAGCTTTTTCAATACACCCTCACTCTTTCATTCCTCTTTTCTCCCACCCCTGGAATAAACTCGCACACTCTCTTCAATCCCACTCCTCTCTCCAGGTCTTTAAAACAGCCGTTCACCACCATCTGTTATCTTCCCCCATCCAAAATCTTGATCTTTTCTACCCCTGTTAAAACACCCCAAATCCACCTCCGACTTCTTTCCTGAAATTCCTAGTAGTGTTCATTTGCTTTAAACAGTGTACCCCTTCCCTCCCCCTCCCCGCCCCCTTCCTGCCACCGGCCCTCTCCCTTCCACAGATCTACCGACGTCCCTGTTCTCTACTGTTGTGATTGTATGCTTTCCTCTCTCCCACCTCTTGTCTCCCGCTCCTTTTATTTATTGTATATTTTACGGTTCCGTGCTTGTTTTCGTATGTAATATGTTAGCTCTTAAACGAGCCTCGATCTTGTATGCAAAAAATAAATAAATAAATAAAAACCACATGCAGGTCATTCAAAAAGTGATCTCAGTACTTCATGGTTTCACAAGTACCACAATGCATTTTTTCTCTTCCATAATATACCATAAAGTCTTCTTTTTGGAATTGTGAAATATACCAATGCTCAATATTATGCAGTACAGTATATCCAAATATTTTAACTGTGCTCAGTGGAAGTCATGCACATTACAATTACCACATTCTGCATTAGAATCTGGTGATTTCAGGTTCAAATCCTGACTCCATCGGAAAGGCAAATGCAAAATAGAGTGTATTCCTTGCTTCAATGACAGCTACTATAGCAACACCAATAGGCTATCTTAAGGGGGTGCTACAATGCATACAACTTGGAACTTATTCACAAATGTTTATTTCATTTTATCACTGCAATCCTCTCCTCTCTCTCTGTGTTGGCTAAAGTGCCCCAAAGCATTGTCTTTAGGCCTGTATTGTTCCTTACTTACACAACCAACTTATCTGGTGCCCTGCAACAGCCTCTTTTCCTTTCTGCAGACGACTCGGTATTACTCGTATGTCATACTGACACACCACTGACAGGCAGACAGACAGTATCTGCATCATGTTCTTCTGACCTGGTTTGACAAATGGAACATATCTTTCAATCTTGTTATTCTAATCGTCTCTTCCTGTCGTTCTGGAAGGATAATCAAGCATACCCCACCTGTCTATTTTCATGGTCAGCTGCTAGAAAAGGTTCATATCTTGAACTTCTCAGTCTCCCCATCCGCTATGACCTCGCTGTCGTCTGCCAGTCCAGCTAGTGCCCACATATCTTTCTATCCCCAATGCTTCTATGGGATTAAGTCGGGGCTATGGGCATGGTCAATGCATTTTCTCAATGTTGTTGTCATCAAATAAATTCCTCACATAAAGTAACATGGCACAATGTGTTGTCATGCTTGTAGACACAAGGGGTTCTCACCATAGCATTGTAAAGCGGGTAGCACAGCACCATCCAAAATCTCACAAGACAACTCGTAAAGGTAAAGGCGAACAAAGTTTTGCATTCGGAGGAACATAATTCACATGCAAGTTCAGAGGTTAATATCAAATCTAGGTGTATTGTTTCAATATTTTTGGTACGTACATGCAGTGAAAGTATTGCTAGTCACAAATCTGAGCTTACCTGGATCATGTTCTGCTGAGTTGAAAACCAAGGATAGAATTTTATGAATTACTTCTGTGGATGGAGGAGCTTCCACACCAAAGCAGAACTGGGACACAACATCCAAGAAGAAGCTGCTCAGAAGCTTGCGGAAATGGTCATGTTTGTCAACCACCGCTCTAGAATGACAGAGGAATGGTATGTTGGTGGAATGCTTAAATCTTGCTATAATTCACCAAATGTCCGTCCATCTCTGTCTGTCTGTCTGTCCGTTCAAAGGTACCGCAAAAACGGCTGAACCGATCGCAACAATATTTTGGGAGGGTAATCCTGGGACCCACTGGAGTAAAATAGGCTACATTGTTTTCCCAATTTCAGCTTTGGTCTCCAGCATTTTCAGGTTTGGACTCCTGCATATCGTTATTTTCCCGGGTGCCGCACAAACGGCTGCACCGATCGCTGCACGGCTGCACCGATCGGACTCGGTGACCTCGGACAAAGACCTTTTATAACGACATGGGTTGAATCCCTGCTTGAGAGAATTCCAACCCTCTCCCCGCCATCACGGTCGTCTCTCCAACTCACAATCCCACGAGATATGCTGAAAAGACGACCCAAAACCAATTATCTTCTTTTTGATTCATATATAAACATCATTAAAAGTAAATAATGACCTCGGCCAAAGTTCAAACAACGTGGGTTTAATCTCTACATGAGAGAATTCCACATAGCTATTTGGGCGGTGTATAAGCTAACAGAACACTGTCTCCATCGATCTTGCCAAGGCCGTAACACCTATCGGCTCAAAATCCTTTTAACTGTTGACTTGGTAGTTTTTACAATGAAGGAAACACATATGGGGAGTATATACGACATAGCGATTGTGAATGTAGCGACAGCTCTGAGGCATCTTTCGCTTCGCATCGAATTATACATTACGTTCATTCATTCATTTAATGATCATTACGCTCATTCTTACGCTCATTAAACGTTCATTAAACGATTCCGAAAATAAAAACGAAAAACATTACGAAATTACGTTCACACCGTCACATCAAACACTACCGTGAACACAAACATCGTCACAATATCGTCACAATGAAAACATCGTCAAACGTCACGTTATGTAATTCAAACCGTGAACACATCAAATATTGGAGAGCCCATTGCCCAAATTTGAAACACGATGGAATAATATTTACCGATATGAACAGTGATGTGGCTTTTATTGAAATTCTACAAATACTGTTTAGATTTTGATGATTTGTGTGTGATATGATTTAACGGATGTTTATATAAATCGTTTAAAAAAAAAAAGCCTTCAATTTCTGATATTTTGCCTTTTAATTTGGGCCTCCCAATTGAAGCCCCGCCCATAGGGCAGGTACCGTTGCTAGTATGAAATAATGTGATAGATCTTCTTTGAGAAAGACCAACAGCCAGCTAGATATCGATCGGTCAAGACCGAGTTTAACAAGTTTCAAATATAATTTATATGGCGAAATAGTGTTAAAGCCGACCTGAAATCAATAAATAGTAATCGGACAAATGTTGAAGTTTTATTATCCAAGTGCTGCAAAACATTCAACATCATTGTTTTACGGCGTTTTCATGCTTGCATGTGCAAGCCGGAAACATTGTGTACAGTAAGACAAACAGCGTCATTTGTTGCTACGATAAGCAATCTGAAAAGGATCTAACGAAGTCGAAAAACTAGATTTTACAAATTTCAGAACAAGGCGCTCAAATGATTTCATGACAACAGACGTTCAAGGCTATGGGACGATAATCATTGAGACACGTGATTGGAGTACATTTTGGCACAATAATTATCACAGATTGTTTAAAACACCTTGAATTTATCATAGATTGCAATCATCACAGATTGAGAGTTCATCTGCACGAGACCGCAGGAGATGGCCAGATATGCCAACTGAACCCGTCGCTTTACCAACTTTCAGACCAGAAAGAGATCGCTTGGTATCGTGCTCCACAATCACAAATGCTTGGGGAAGATCGCCACACTTCTTGCGTTCACCGACAACATGGCATAAAAATGGTTGAGTTGATCTGGCAGGGTCGTATTATCCAGAAGCAAAGTTTTGATCCTTGGTTTGAACGCTGTAATCGCATTACTATCCTGCCAAAATAGTTTTGGATTGGAAGAAGAAATATTAATTTCTAATTTCTCCTGGAAAGCATCCTTCACAGATTCAATTGCCACCGTTGGAGTCCACTGTGGGACAAGTCTTTTCACTGACTTTTAATGCTTCAATCGCTGACGGTATGGAGGTACTAATGGATCATATTATGATCTGATTCGACTAGAGAGGCTCGACGTAGTGAACAATAAGCATCTTTTTTAATCGTGTAACAATGATCCAAAACCTTATCATGGCGACTTGAACAGGTGACATGCTGGTAAGTATTTGGGAAGACACTTCCTTCGTTTGGTATGATTAAAGTCTCCTGCTACCACAGAAAATGCCCCTGAGTTCGCATTTTCATGTGTAGTAATGATATCAGAGAGTTGTTCGATGGCAGATGCAGCATTAGCGTCCAGAAAGATGTCTACAGCAATGAGAACCAATGATGAAATCTCACAAGGAAGATAAAATGGATGACATTTTACGACTAAAGTTTCCAGTTTTGCGGTACAGGAATGTGATAACACCTTTGTATTCGTACATCACGTGTAATCGACTAGATAACACAGTCGTCCACCTTTCCTTTTACTTATTGCGTCAAAATCACAATCCGAGCAGTGCAGCGTAAATCCGGGGATCCGGATAACAGCATCAGGTACAGTGAAGTCGAGGCAAGTTTCGGTAAAAATCTATACAGAACAGTCCCGGAAATCTTGCAGAGTTTGTATGTGGCATGACATGACAACTCATCCATTTTGTAATGCAAAGATCGCACATTAGCCAGGAAGATGCTGGGGAGAGGTGGGCGATCTCCGCTTCCCGTAGTCTTGTCAAAATGCCCCCTCTTCCACCCTTTACGGTTGGTCGAGAGATGTGGTGTTTTTCCCCCCGCGATAGCTCGAGTCGGCTATAATTTCATCAGGGAGATTCAAACGTAGAACAGTGTTCAAACTAACCTCACTGAAATTGCTATGAAGCATCAATAATTCCTCCTTAATGAAACACAAATGTCCACTGGAGTACTTAAGAAAAGTCAATAAAAAAAATAAAATAAACAGAGCACTCAAGATCATGTCACCCTTGACAGGCGCCATCTTTCTCCGGAAATAGTCGACAGTAATTCTCGTGCGATTTCACGAAAGCACACCTCCTGGCCTTGGCCTTACCAATAAAGCAGCATAACGCCAGCACCAACAATATTACCAGATTCGAACGTTGTTGTTGCTGGCGTTATGTTTCTCAGGCCATTACCGTTTCAGTCCACTACCGGATTCAAACTATTAACCGATTTAAACGTTTTTACCGGATTCGAGCCATTAACCGATTCAAACGATTACCAGATTCGATTTTATTTTACAGGTTTCAAACCATTAATGTATTCGAACCATTGCCCTATTCACATCTTACATTATGTTTCTCAGGCCTTTGCAGGATTCGAACCATTATCGGATTACCATGCTCCATAATTTACCCTATTTACACATTCACATCCGCCTTTTGTACAAAGAAATCACAACACCCCCCATTTTTGTAATGATACAACCCTAACTTTGAATCTGGTAAAGTGTGCTAACTTCACGGACATCTGTGCAAGGTGATAGAAATAGTAATTACAAAAAAAGTGAATTCGGATGGAAAGGAGTTTGTAAACATCGACATGACACATTGATACGTAGCACGGAGTTTAAACTGTAAAACGTGGTTCTCGTTCGTCGCGGTTCTGAAAGTTGCTTCTCGTGATCTCACGAGTTCGTTGTATTATAATTTATATAAAATACAACCAAATGGAGCATTAAAACGTTTTTTTTGAGGGTGTCATTTGGCACCCCATCCACTGCGCACCTGGTGCGATCGCCTCCTCCGCCACCCTCCCCCCATCATATATATATATATATATATATATATATATATATATATATATATATATATATATATATATATATATATATATATATATATATATATATATATATATATACATATATACATACATACATATATACATACATACATACATACATACATATATACATACATACATACATATTGTTGCGGATATGGGATTTGCATCCATCCATATCCGCTTGTAAATATTCCCCTATTTCCTCAATACTTCCCAACTATCCGCAATCCCCCATTCCCTAGTCCCATTTTCTGTAAACAACACTCTGTAGACCCGACCTCCCCCTATTTCCCCCATTAAATGTCGCACCCAGGTTCACCGCATCTCATGTAAGACAACTATAGGACATCTTGCTAGTTATTCTTAGTCTATGTCAGTTAAGGACTCGTTTCCATTAATTCTGACTCTTCGTTGCACCAGAATGTGATTGTATGGCACCGTTAGGAAGTTTAGGACCTCCCAATACCTCCCCGCAGCTCTTCCTCACGGTTCAGCAACAACAACAACAACAGCAGCGGCGGGCGCGGGGAGTGTGCGTCCTCACTCCGGCTTGGTTGGTAGGGGGTGTTGGGAGGGCACCAGGCCTTTCCAACGAGCCGCCATCGAACATGTGCTCGACGGGGTTACCAACCAGGGGCTCCCTGTCAGCTCCTCGTCAAGGGCGGAGCCCGGTAAACCCCGCACCCAATAGAAGCGGCGGACCGGTCCCATCTGGGGCGGAGCCAACCAGCCGAGGGCGTGTCACTCCCCGCTGAGCATGCGCAGGAAGAGGGAGGTGATGTCAGATGCGCGCTGAGCTTGGAGCAACAAAGACGCCACCTCCGCGCGCTGTGAGGCCTCCCTGCATCTCTTGGACCGTGCTTGATCCTGTCCCCGAGCCAAGGTGCACCTTGTGCTATCGAACTACCTGTCCTTCCCTGCCATCAATCCCTGTGTAAGTCAGCGTTGTCCCGTTTGTCTGTGGTCTGTCTGGAATAAAATAAGATTGTATTTAAGTGCCTATCTCTTCTGTGCCTTTACCTCACTACCTTGTAATCTACCCCTTTTCTCCCCCACTGTAATTATATCCTCCTCCGGAGGTCTTGAGAACTGTACCCCTTGCGTCGTTTCATCTATCCCAGTCGTTGTGTCCTTTCCATCATTGATTTAGCATAGCGCGATTTGGTCAACGTTGGGTGGAATCGGGGTCTAGTCGGGGAATAACTGTTAGGTCGCGGTAATACACCACCGCTCGGTCGAAGTAACATCTAACCGCGATCCGTAACAATTGGTGTCGAGGAGTGAGATTCGAGGCCCGAACCAAATTAAAAAAAAAAAACATCTAGGAAAAAATTTGGTCAAAATTATAAAGACACCGAAATTTGATTTTGTTTTACAAAAAACCCGAATTTTGAAAGTCGCGCTATGGCAGATCAAGACGGCTGGGTTCCGGTAGAGGAGAGTGAGGCAGGGTCGATCCAGGACCAAATTGAGGGACATGAGGAGAGCGAAGCAGTGAGGGCGGCAGGTTCGCAAGATGGCGCTCTCGCGCACGAGGTTGCGGGCGCGCAAAATGGCGCCTCGCACATGGCTACGGCGGCCGCACCCGCTGCACAAGTGGGAGGGATGGCCCAAATGCAGGCCCTCATGGAGCAATTTATGGTACAAATGCAGGCGTCCCTCAACCTGCAGAAGGACGAGATGAGGGCTAATAGTCAGCAATTGGGGAACCGGATGGATGCTCAGAGTGAGCAATTGGGGGTAATGAGGGACGAAGCGAGGGGTACCGGTGAGGGGTTAGACAATGGGATAAAAGAGGTAAAGAATGGGTTAACGGGGGTAGAAAACAGAATGGCCGCTCAAGAGAATCAAATGGAAGGGATGAAAAAGGGGTTAGAGGGGTTAGAAAACAGTATGGAAGGCAAATTGAGGGACATGAGGGACCAAGCGGAAAGGGAAGTTTAAAAAATGGGGCAGCAGATAGAGGGGGTCAGAATGGGGGTAGAAACTAAATTGGATGCTCACAGGGAGGAAATGGAGCAGATGAGGGTGGCATCTGGGCAGGAGATGCAAGTGATGGGAGAAGAGATCAGAAGAGGTGTGAGTGAGGTGTATGTACCTTTTGACAGTTTTATTGGACCGCTCGACATACAAGGACAAAATGCATGAGTTGTTGAATGATACGAACACCTATGAACGTATAACGAAGGATCCAATGAAGAAGGAAGAATGCACGTTAAACTCGCTGCTTGCAAGGTTAAAAAGAACAGGGAGACTATCGAGCACAAACTACCAGCGATTGTATAGCAGCAACGGCGTCGCTCCCAGAGTGTATGGGTTACCAAAAATCCACAAAGAAGACGTTCCATTACGGGTCATAGTGTCGTGTATCAATGGACCATCTTATGCATTGTCCACGTTCGTGGCCAATATACTAAAGTACATCGTGGGAAAAACCGACCGAGGATTGCGCAACAGCTCCGAGTTTGTGGACAAAATAACACACACCACGATCCATCCACACGAATCCATGGTGTCCTTTGACGTCATTTCGCTATTCACTAACGTGCCCACAACCCTGGCGGTTGATGTGGCGAGACAGAGGCTAATGGAAGATGATTGCTGGAAACAGGCCGCCGACAAGTTGAATGTTGATGACGTTTGTCACCTCCTCAGCACTTGTCTGTCTTCCACCTATTTTGTCTTTGACAGCACATTTTACAAACAGGTGTTCGGCACTGCGATGGGCTCCCCGGTGTCTGCGGTGGTTGCCAATATGGTGATGGAAGAGCTGGAAACACGCACCATCCCATCCCTCCCAACACAGCCACGTGTCTGGTACCGCTATGTCTGACACTTTTGTCATCTGCCCCAGCACGGCTGTTAATGCAATCCAGGAGGGCATCAGTGGAATGTTTCCTTCCATCAAATTCACCTGTGAGGAAGAACAGGATGGGTCGCTTCCATTTTTGGACGTCTTGGTGAGGAGGAACCTCAATGGAAGCTTAAGTACCGCATTATATAGGAAACCCACCCAGACCGAGCGTTACCTCGATTTCACGTCTTGCCATCCGCTGCACCATAAAAGAGCTGTGGTGAATACACTCGTAAAAAGGGCAAGGAATATACCGTCCACCTTGAAGGGCAAAAGGAGAGAGATCAAGCATCTCAAATGGGTATTGAAAGCCAATGGCTACCCAGACCACCTCTGCCCAAAAAATGAAATGGTACTGGCGGCCCCAAGAATCCAGGACGTGCCACAGGAACCACCTAAGGGCTTCTGCGTGCTACCATTTGTGCCACGGGTATCTCAAAGGATTGGCAGGATTTTGAGACCGGTCGGGGTGAGGGTCAACTACCAACCTATATGCACCTTGAGACGTGCACTGACCAAGGTCAAAGACAAAAGACTGAAGAATGATTGCACAGGTGTGGTATACACCATTCCATGTGACTGTGGTGGAGAATACATAGGCGAGACTGGAAGAACCTTAGGCCAGCGCATTAATGAACACCACAAGGCCTTTGAGTGTAATCACCCAGAAAGATCTGCTATCGCCAAGCATGGAATAAGGGCGGGCCATGTTCCTCTATGGGACAATGTGAACGTGCTGGCGGCATCCCCGAACCGGGCCAGGAGGCGAATACTGGAGGCCTGGCTCACTGGCCAAACGCGGGCACCATTGACAGAGGAGACTGTGGCGTTACCACAGGCATACGGACCTCTCATGCATAAGTACACCAGAGACACACCGATGCGTGGAGGAGGACAAAGACAAAGTGGGACATAGCCGACACAGGCAACACGGACAACAAAACACAATACACCGCTCAAACACGCACAAAACACTTGCAACATACGCCGAGCATGGGTCCATGGTCACGAGGTCTCGCAACGCAGCTTTGTGATTGGTTGATAGAATAGGCCCACCCCTCCCCCCAGATATATCTGGGAGGAGGTGAACAAGGGAACTTCTCTTGATGAAGGCTAGTGGAGGCTCGGCGCACGCTGGGCTGCTGGCCAAAACGTTGAGTTTTTAAAGACAAAGCTATAGGTTGGAGAACGGAAAAATGGATATCGTGGATATATATATATATATATATATATATATATATATATATATATATATATATATATATATATATATATATATATATATTGTTGCGGACGCGGTTAAAGATGTTATTTACCGAGCGGTTGGTATTATCGCGACCGAACAGTTATTCCCCGACTAATACCCGATTTGCCCCAAACTTTGGCCGGATCGCGCCACCGCTATTCAATCGGGAAAACTCTAAAGCGACCGAATACAAAGAGGAAAAGGAATAAGACGAGGAGACGTACAGAAGAGTAATTGGATTTATTATTTACACATATAATCAAGAAGAAAGTAGTCACGTTTATTTACAGACGAGATTAGATACACAGTGCAACGCTAGCTTACCTACAGTCTTAATTAACCCAGGGACAGAACAAACACGGACAGACTTACGCGGGGAATGATGATAGGGATGGCAGGTGATGGATGGCTTGTGGGATAGGGAGGTCCAACTGGTCCTGCAGCTGATCGACTCGTGGGCAGCCGCCGCTCCTTCGCGGCCCTGCTCCAAACTGCCGTCCAGGCCTCACGCTGCTGTGGCTGCAGTTTCGGTGGCTCCAGCTGCAGCAAATGCAGTTTCAGTGGCTCGAGCTGCAGAGAGTGCAGTTTCGGTGGCTCAAGCTGCAGTTCAACCCTGGACTTCTTTCGCAGTTTCTCTGTCGTCAAAGCTCATCTCCCTTGTCTGCTGCTCATCATCTCCCTTCTCTGCTCTTGGGAAACGCCCTGCCGTGGGTAATATAGGCCCCACCCCTCAACCTTCGCGAACCTCCTCGATGTTTCTTTCCACACCCTCTCCAAGTCCAACCCCTTGTTCGTGGTTGGTTGAGTGGGGCTGACTCACTCCTCCCCTCAATGACGAGGTGGGGACCCGCCTTTCTTCCCCAACCCTGCCTCGTGGTCAATGGCGGCAATTGGAGCGGAGGTAGTTTCCAATCGACGAAAAGGGGGAATGGAGGTTTTGGGAATGGGAATGAAGGGAATCTATCTCTTTCACTTGGTGCAATGGAGTACAGTGGTACCTCGGCTTACGAGTGCCCCAACGTACGAGTTTTTCGGGATACGAGCCGTCGCTCGGGCGGTTTGTTGCTTTGGGATACGAGCCGAGATCCGATGTACGAGCTCAAAAAATTTATTTTTTTGAATTTTCCGGTTGTGGCTTCCGGTTCCGGTCACGCGGTTATCTTGCCGTGAAAGCATCTCTGCTTGGATATAAAACACGCAATCGTCGAAATACATGAGCGAGGAATCTCCTTGCTCCAGCCGGTGACGTCATCGGCGGGGATCCCCGCCTCCAGAGTGGCTGGTCACGTGACCGCCAAAGCGTGTCGCGCGTGCGGGTATAATGAGCTACACCTGTGGATCACGTGACCACGGAAGCACGCCTCGCTTGAGAGGCATGGCTTTCGGTTTGCGTTTTGCTTTATAAGGCGCGATAAATGGGCTTTTGAGTGTTAGCGGTTCATGGCGTTGACGGTTCATGGCGGTTCATGGCGGTTGACGGTTCATGACGGTTCATGACGGTTCATGGCGTTGACGGTCAAAAACCCATTACATCAATTTTACCAGGCACTGTACAGTAAGTACAGTGGACACCAAATGCACGGTGGAAGGCTAGAAGTAGAAGATCGTCCAAGACAAGTGAGAATAAGCCATACTTTGGAGGAGATGACGTCATTCGCTGGTCCGATAACCAAAGATGTGGTATAAAAAACCAGGTGAGCTAACAATGCAGCAATGAAGGAATTCGGCCAAGGCACCGGCACACAACGACCTACCTACATCGAAAGACTCAATGCCAATGGTGACAGAAGCCAAGACGGCCGGCTTAAACACCGCCGAAAGACCACGGTGTACCAACTTACGATGCAGAACATCTTGCACTTAATATGATGACAACAGGTGCCATCCTCTGACGTACCATTACAGGTACAGGTACAGTACACGTGAGCACAGAGCAAAAGTTCACTGAAACCGAGATTAAGAAAAAAGAAAAAACACCTCGTGGTCCGTGCTCGATATCCGAGTTTCAATCTTTTCAAACACATGATGCTCTCGGTCACGGTATCTCCTGCGAGCTGCTTCTCCTTCAACCACACAAACAACAACTTCTCCATATCTTCATGGATAGAGGTCCGGAGCTTTGAAATAATCGTAACGCCCTTGGCTGGCGTTATAGCCTTTATGGACTCCTTCTGCTTCAAAATCGTACATATCGTAGAAGGAGTACGATCGTACTGCCTCGCCAAGTCGACAACACGCACACCTCACCTGGCATGCTCTTCTCCTCTGCTTAATAAAACCAGTTTATTTCTTTACATTCTCTTGTATTATGTACAGTATATACGAGGTCGTGCTTGTTTATACATTATTTGTTATTTATAAAGTACATTTTTGTTATTTAAAAGCACCTAACAAAAAAAATTGGTGTTTTTTTTTTGAGGCTGGAACGGATTAATAGCATTTCAATGCATTTGAATGGGAAAATTTGCTTTGACTTACGAGCGATTTGGCTTACGAGCTCCGTCACGGAACGGATTAATCTCGTAAGCCGAGGTACCACTGTACTTCTATTAATGGGAGACACAGCCTTACCCTAAAACACAGAATAAGATATAACTATCGAACAGGGGTATTCTATGATTGGCTGACGTGTATGCTTGTGGACTAATTATGGGACGCCCTTTTGACCTTTACACAGCTCCGGAGGCAGGAGGCGCAGACTCAAGCAATATTCATCACCAATTTACCACAATACAACACAATCAAAAAAAATACAGTCCTCATATCCGCAACAATATATATATATATATATATATATATATATATATATATATATATATATATATACATATATATTGTGAGAAACCACCTGTTCTCACCCAGATTTGGTGCCCCGCCCACCGCGTGACGGGACCTCCTTGGAGCCTCACGCGATTGGTGGAGGGTCAGGGAGCGCGGTCGCCATCTTATGCGACGCACACGGCTCGAAGGCTCCGAGTGGGAAATATCAAAAAGGGCTTTCCTTGAAGCCTCACGACAGCCGAGTTGGGCTGGTCGATTACCGTTCTGTATTTTACGAGCGAGTAACTCCAGAAGAGAACGAGTGATTCCCGGCTTCGTGTTGGAACTACTGGCCGACCGTTCCTGCCGGCCTTGTGCGGTATTCCATCCTGGTATCCTCCGAGTCCCGGAGCTCGTCGATTGGAGCCGCGAGTGATCTTACCTGCGTCCTGTTGGAGCGTCTGTTGCCGACAGTTCCTGCAGGCTTGTGCAGTGTATTCCATTTTGTTACCTTTCATGGTTTTTGTGATCGAGCCAATAAATAATCGTGCCTTACCCCTAGAAGGCCGATTAAAACACAATTGTGTTTATTGCGTCTCTTTTGGTTCACTACGTGGATTACTTGAAGCCCGGACATTTACGTCCGTATTCCGTGCTGGGATACATTCCACAGACGGGATCGCGACAATATATATACATATACATACATACATACATACATACATATATATATATATATAGGCGAGTATATATATTGTTACAGACGCGGCTTTAGATGTTATATTGACCGAGCGGTGGTGTATTTAACCGCGTCCGAACAGTTACTCCCCGATTAGAACCCGATTCCACCCGACGTTGACCAGATCGCCCCACAGATATTCAATCGGGAAACCTCTAAAGCGACCGAAAGAGAATGAAAAAGAAGAAGAAGAATACGGAGGAAGAACAGATTTATTATACACACACAAGCAATGGATGGAAGAAGCAGTAACACAGCGAATCGTTAACTTACACTATTCATTTTTACTTAACCCCAAGACAACGAGCAGGACAGGACGTTCACACTTACACAGGGGATAATGCAGGCAGGTAGGGCTTGAGGTGGATTGCTTGAGAGGGAGGCAAAGTCGGGAGGCAGCAGCTCGCAATTCCTCGCGGTTTTGGCGGGAAAACCCTCCGTCGTGTATCCGCTGCGGTAGACGTCACGCGCTGGTTCGGCACACCTGCTCCTCTTCTTGTGGTGGAGCCGTCTCCCTCCTTTCAGCGCGTCTCTCCAAAGCTGGTTTCCTTGCCGAGTACCTCTCCTCTTTGGCTTGGAGCGTTTCTCATCTCACCGCTCCTCTTGGTGCAGCCTCTTTGCTCATCTCCCAGGTCATCTCCCAAGGCATCTGGTAAAGCAGTCCCTTACAGTCGCTTTTATCACCTCGGGCGAAATCAAGCCGCCGGCTCCGAGGGCACGCCTACCGGGTCGCTTACCGCGGTGCTGATTGGCTGTTAGGGTTGGTTCACTCCTTCCCTCTTATGACGAGGTGGAGACACGCCTTTCTTCTCCGACTCAAAGCACATGGGCAATGGCGGCCTGCGGGATTGAAAACAACTCCCCTTTTGAAAGGAACTTTGGAGAGCGGAGATGTTTGGGGAAATTGGAAGGGCCTACGCCTATTTTGTTTGATACAATGCAAAGTCAATCTAGTGGGAAACACATATTTAGCCTACATGGAATAAGGAAATACACTATTTAAAAGATATATCGTGACCTGCGTGTAAGTTTCATGGAATTAACTAGGAGGACGGCTGCGACCATTATTTACATTACGAGGATGTTACCATACTTTTGTAACGTTCACATTGTAACGTTTCCACATTCGTTACACTTCCTCCAAAATTGTTACACTTCTCAAAAACCGTTACACTTCTCAAATTCGTTACACACTTCTCAAAATCGTTACAATATATATTGGCGAGTATATATATATTGGCGAGTATATATATATATTGGCGAGTTTCGTGTCAGCCATTTGAGGTGGGGTGTAGAGGGTATATTGGCAATACCTTTTCTGCATTTCTTGCTAGGCTGGGAGTGTGTGGGACAGAAAGAAGGAGGATGTGTGACAAGGTGGCCCAGGTTGCCTTAGAAAGGCTCATTTTTGATATGGAGGAAGTTTATGGAGGCACGTCGAACGGTGTAGGTTGGTTATTTTTTTTTGGTTTTTTTTGTTGTAGTTACCATTATTATTTCTTATTTTGTGTATATGAGTGAGTGGGTGAGGGTGTGTGTTTTTGCATGAATTAATTTTTGCATGAGTGTGTGCTTTTGTGTGTTGAGTGGTGTATGATGTAAGGGTAGGTGGTTGGTTGGTTGGTGTTGTGTGTGTACGTGTGTGTACATGTGTGTATGGGTGTGTATGTGTGTGTATGAATGATCTGGTGTGTTTTGTTTGTGAGTGGTGAAGGGTATAAAGGTGGATGTTTGCGTGTTCCACCATGTTTGTTTGGTGCTGTGGATTCTGGATGTGGAGGTGTTGTTGTTGTTCGCACTGGCTGGGGGTGGGGGTATGTACACATCCAGGTGCAGTTGCTGCATGTGTATGTGCCCCTGCTGGCCCACCTTAGCTGACCGTATCGAGGTTGAAGGGCCGAAACGGGATGATGCTGAGGACCTCGACTGAGGACCCGGTCAGTGCGGCACATTTGTGACCAGGTGTGTTTTGAACACACACACACACACACACACCACACACACACACACACACACACACACACACACACACACACATACATACTTTGAGACCTGGGAAGGCTCTGTTCCACCTTTTGAAACATGCATATGGAGTATATGGAGATAACAGCCAGCAACACACAAATGGCTCTCTTATAGTAGAGTAGCTCACTGGATATTGTAGGTGGGAATGAACTCGAAATCCCTTGGAATGCATGCACCGCATGACTGACAGGTTGAATCTGTTTTCGTCCACTCAATAAGGCACTGCTTGCAGAAAACGTGCTTGCAGGGAAGAGCTACTGGAATCCCAATGGCTCTTTGGCACAGCCTGCACTGTTTCACTCCACCACTGCACACAAAGCATGACCACCACAGGTGACCTTTATGAACTTGGACAAAGACAGAACATTGGATGCTTGGTTAAATTGTGTAAAATATTACTCACATCATTAACTCATGCAGAAATATTTAATTAGCTATCATTTTCATTAAACTTATAATGACCATTTGAATATGGCAGCATATAGCCAAAAGACTCAACGGCACCACAAACTGTAACAGTTGCCTGGTTGTGCAAGGCTTAAGCACCACCGACTAGAACAATTACCTGAACTGAGCCTTGCACTACCTAGCAGTTATAATAGTTGGCACTTCATTTTTACACTCAAGTGTGAATTATCCCGATTGCAAATTATTCTTTGCAAATTTGAAGCCAGTGGACTTATCACTATCAGTGTAAATATATATTGTGGCAAAGTTGCTTGTCTTATTCAGATAAAGTCAAAACAAGTACAGTAAATCAATGACATTGTCCGAATGTAATTGAAAATCAGAAGCCTTACCATTGCAAGCAGTAATATATTGTGAAGGAGAACAAGATGCATTATTTTTATTATCATGATGCAGGCAATGGGATATATTCACTAAAGACACATTCAATTCCTCCCCCCCCCCCACCCCCCCTCCCCCAACACTCCACAAACTCATTCATTTGGCTCCACGCCTCTACTCCCAGTTTGATATCGATCGAATAAGCGGTTTCAGAGAAAGAATTTAAAAACATGTTCCTTCAATCCAATATGGCTGCCACACCATGTGACCATTTACATTTGAGTGATCAAACTTTAATCCCCATAGCTATTCGATGACATACGTAAGTAAAGTTTCGCGTCAATCAGTTTGCCAGTTTGAGAGGACCATTAAAAAAAAAAAATCCCGTTAAAATCCAATATGGCTGCCAAACCACATCATCGATGATGTCAGTTATCAATCTTTATTCCACATGGGTAGTTAATTATACCTGTAATTTTACGTCAATCTGTTCAGTCATTTCGGAGAGGGCTTTTAAAGGTTAAAAAAAGAAAGAAAAAAGTCTGCCATACATCACCAATGTCATGAGATGGTCACGTAATTCTCTTGACCAATTTATTTGTAGATGACCCTCAATTTTTTTCATATTGATCGGATAAATAATTTGACGCATCCAATTATGACATCTTAAGTAGGGCATCAATGACATTATCATTATCAACTGTTGTTTTGAGAAGTGTCTTATATCTCAGCTCTCCAGAGAGGGGTCTTCCAGACACCTAGGGAACCAATCCTTGTACCTCCAGCATCTGTCTATGATCGCTGCACATGTCCCCGTGGTCTCTCAATGAGAGGGATGGTGTTGTTTCGCTGTGTTGGGTTTGCACCAAACGTAACGTCAAAAATTTCCATCTTGGTTTCATCAGACCACAAAACTTTTTGCCACATGGCTCCAGAATCGCTGGAGTGTTTTTTTGCATACCTGAAACGGTACTCAAGGTGGGCTTTTTGAGTAATGGGCTTCCTTCTTGTACAGGCCAGACTTGTGGAGTGCTTGGGATATTGTTGTCACATGCACACTGTGACCAGTCTTTGCCATAAAGGCCTGAAGCTCTTTCAAAGTTGCCATTGGCCTCTTGGTGGCCTCTCTGATCAGTCTCCTCCTTGCTTGGTCATCCAGTTTGGATGGACGGCCTGATCTAGGCAGGGTCTTGGTGGTACCATACACCTTCGACTTCTTAATGATTGGTTTGACTGTGCTCCAAGGGATATTCAAGGCCTTTGAAATATTTTTATGCCCAACCCCCTGATCTGTGTCTTTCCACAACTTTATCCCGAAGATATTTTGAAAGCTCCTTGGTGCTCATGGTTGATTCTTTGCTGTGAAATGCACTACCCAACAGAGGAAACCTCCAGGAAGAGCTGATTTTATTCTGAAATAATCAGAATCAGTACAATTTAACACAGGTGGAGGCCAATTCACTTGGTGTGTTATCTTGAAGATGATTGGTTACACCTGAGCTAATTTACAATTGCTATTATAAGGGGGGTGCACACTTATCAAACCAAGATATTATAGTTTTGTATTATTAATTAATTTCCTGAAATTTGTAGAATTTTGTTTTTCACTTGGTAGTTGTGGGTTACGATGCATAAATAAAGGTGGAAAAGTCTGATTTATTGCAATTTAATTCCAGGCAATAAGGCAACAAAAAGTGAAAAATTTGGAAGGGGGTGTAGACTTTCTATAGGCACTGTAACTGCGAGCAGTCATGCCATGTACCGAACAAAGCCCGTGCCAATGACAATGCCATCCCACGATGCTTGTTGCAATGACTATGCTATACCATGCCACCCATTCCAATGGCAACGCCGTTGCACACCGCCCATTGCAATCCTTTTTATCAAAATATATTTCTCATGACTGGTTGATCCCAAGAACTGCTACACTTATAACTGCCAGTAGTGATTTCTACATGAGCATTTACAAAATTGTGAGCCATGCGGAACAAAGTTTGATAAGTGTGACGCATAGTTCATATGGTTTTGGCAGCTATATTGGATCGATGGAAAACATTTAAAAACGTTTTTCTCTGGAACAACTTCACCGATTGATGTGAAGCTTGAAATACATCACCCACTACTCAGGTGGAAAAAGGGGTGATCACAATGACATTATAGGTCACGTGAAATATTACAACTCTGCCGCTCTTTTACACCCTCTCTCTGTTTTCTTCACCCCCTCTTTTGCTCAAGGTCATCTGCCATCAGCTTGGAAATCAGCCACCATTACCGCTTCACACAAAAAGGTGCAAAAACAGATCCTTGCAACTACAGACCAAACAGCCTGCTCCCAATTATCAGCAAAGTCATGGAATCCATCATTGCTTCAGATATCAAATCCTTCATCTTCTCCAATGGCTTGATCTCTGATCATCAATTTGGTTTCAGACAAGGTCACTCTACTCTGGACATACTGATTCTGCTGTCTCAACAATGGATGGAGGTCCTCAATGGCAAACAGGACATTAGAGATGTCTCCCTTGACATATCACGTGCCTTCGATACGGTCTGGCACCCCGCTCTGCACAACCAAACTCTCCTCCTATGGTATCCATGGAAATCTCCATGCATGGCTTGTGGACTTCCTCTCTGGTCATAGTCAACGTGTGGCCCTGAATGGGTTTCTTTCATCTCCCCCTTCCTGTTCAGGCTGGAGTTCCCCAAGGCAGTGTTCTGGGCCCTGTGCTTTTTCTGGTTTTATCAATGATCTCTCTGACTCTTGAAAATCCTCTCTACCTCTTTGCTGATGACTCCACTCTATGCCGCTCCATACCTCATCCCTCAGATCGGCAGTCTGCAGCCTCCTCACTCTCTGCAGACCTGGACAAAATCACAGACTGGTCAAACAAGTGGAACATGTCTTTCAATCCTGACAAATCTCACACTCTCACTATGTCTCTCCGAAAAGACCGACTGGACAACCCTCCCATCTACTTTCTGAACAATCCTCTCCAAGAAGTTCTGTCACTCAAAGCTTTTGGGTCTCACTATCTGCCATGATCTTTCCTGGGAAAACCACATTCCCAAGCTGGCCTCCAAAGCCAGTCGCCGACTGGGCATCCTCCGTCGTGTGAAGTCCTTTCTTGGCACACCTGAGATCTTCACCACAGACAAGGCTTTCACACGCAGCTCAATGGAATACTGCTCTCCCCTCTGGGCTGGTGCCACTGCCTCACACCTAGCTCGTCTTCACGCTGTTGAAACCAAAGCTTTCAGAATCATTGGAATCTCCCGCGATGAGGCCAACTCCGAGGGCCTTTCACTCACTCACCGTAGGCAGGTTGGTGGTCTTTCTGTCTTCTACCGACCCCTCTCTGGCCTAGCTCCCCCAGCTATGTCTGTGCTCTGTCTGCCAAATATTCCTACAGGTCGCACAAGATCTGCCTGTAACCCTCTTATGGTGAAACTGCCAAAATCAAGACTCTCTGCTCACCTTCACTCTTTCATTCCTCTTTTCTCCCGCCTCTGGAACAAACTCCCTCACTCTCTTCAATCCCACTCCTCCATCCAGGTCTTTAAAACAGCTGGTCACCACCATCTCTTGTCTTCCCCCAATCAAAACCTTGATCTTTTCTACCCCCATTAATTCACCGCAGATCCACTTTTTTGAAATGCCGACTGCTTTCCTGGAAGTCCTAGCAGTGTCCATGTGTTTTATACCTCTCCTTTACCCCCCCCCCCCCCCACTTCCCATGCCTCCTCCCCCCAAGCCCTCTCCCTCCCACAAATCTCCCGATGTCCCTGTTCTCTACTGTTGTACTTGCGTGCTTCCCTCTCTCTCCCCATCTTGTCTCCCGCTCCCTTGATCATGTTTTTTGCGTCAGTTTTGTTTTTATGTGATTAATGTTAACTCTTACACGAGCCTCAATGTTGTGTTCTCAATTATTTTATAATAAAAGGCAGTTGAAAAAAAGTCATAAAAAACCTTGAATCAGAAGTTTAAGGCCGATGATGAACCCTCTTTTACACCACTTGATTTATCGGTGGTGTAAAAGAGTGATCAGGACAGGATCCTGCAAAATTTGCAAAATTCAGAGCAAAAGTACTGCTAAACTGAAGGTTCGTGTTCCAATTCATGTTCTGATTCCAGTTCCAACTCTTGCTCAAAATATAAAATTAAATTGAAGTTAAGTAGTTCCTTGATCATAGACTGACGTCTGTAGACAAGGAAGAGTGAAGCAATAGCTTAACCCCGATTTGTGCCTCGTGTGTAGAGTAAAAAACATGGCATTTTATAACATCGATATTGTTCTACCTTGCTTAAGTGTGGTAGGTAAAGTCAAGTCACAATAATGGATTGTTTCGATTAAATAACATTTCATTGGAGAGTTGGAAATTAATGACTGCATTTTTCCTGTTATCCAAACATACTTTACATATCCTATTTACAGTACCTGAAGTGCAGTGTACTTGAGCCTTCGTTGCACATGTGCAGCACATTGATGATGCATTTGAGTGTTGGCAAAGAAGAGAAATCACACTTATCCAGTACCTTGGTGCACATGGGTGTGGATGGGGGGGGGGGGGGGGGAATGGAGTGGGGGGAGTGCAATACATTATGGCATTGTATGATTAAATATACAAGGGGTGAACAGAAATTTTGTGGCCTGAAGTAAAAATTAAATTAAAGTCCAAACATAGCATTGGAACCACTGTCAATTAAATTAAAATTAAGATGCAAAAGATGAGGTGTTAAAAAAGTAATTAAAAATGGTGTTATTTTTATTGGTACAATCTTTTTTTTACAAAAGTTGTAATCTCTTAGGAGCACATTCATTCAAAAAACAACACAGGTAGTGAAGAAAAAAATGGAAACACCAATTTAAAGTCACGTAATAGGGCATTGGGCCACCATGTGTGACCAGTACGGCATTTATGGCGCCATGGCATAGAGTCCACCAGCATCTGCAATTCTGCAGGAGGGATGCAGCACCATTCTTCCACCAGAAATTAAATCAACTCACACCTGTTTTATGGAGGTGGAAAACGCTGTCTCAGGCGTCATTTTATAATATCCCATAAATGCTCGACTGGGTTCAGATCTGGTGACTGAGAAGGCCATGACATATGGATAACATCAGCGTCATGCTCATCAAACCATTGGGCTACCATATGTGCTCTGTGGATGGGGCATTGCCATCCTGGAAGAAACCCCTTCCGGCAGGAAATAAATGCTGCAACATGGGGTGAAGATGATCACTCGGTACCATTGAGTAGTGACTGGCATTGACTTTGCCTTCTAAGGGAGTAACTGCACCCAAACCATGCCAGGAAAATGCTCCCCACAACATTACAGAACCATCAGAACACTTCACTGTTGGAAACAAGCAATCAAGGTTGTATAATTATTTAGGTTGGCGCCACACGTGCACTCGCCCGTTTGTCGAGAACACAATGAAGGATGATTCATCTGACCATATGACATTTCTCCACTGGTCGGTAGTTCATTGCCTGTGCTCTTTGCACCATTGGATTTGCAAATGTGCATTGCCAGGTGTGATGAGCGGTTTATGTACTGCAACCCGAATATGGTATCCCGCTCTGTGGAGTTCTCGGCGGACTGTTTTCGATGAAAATGGCTGCTTGCACCCCAGGTTGGTTGAAATTTACAGTCGATTGATCTGCAGTTGCTCGCCTGCTTTGCCTTGCACTTCAAATTAATGCATGGATATCACAATCCTGGAGTATGCGCCTCCGCCCACTGTTGGCCTTTACTGATGATGTCCTTCACTCGGAGTTCCATACCGACATCACCTCAGACACCGTTGCTCGTGAAACATCAGCAAGTTGAGCTATCTTTGTCACTGAAGCTCCTGCCAAACGTGCCCCAACAATCACCACTCTTTCAAAACCACTGAGGGCTCCTCTTGCAGCTATGCTAGCAATAATTATAGGCAAACAGACCTGTGCAGCATATTTATACATGACCCTAAGCATGCTGGGATGTAATTTGCTTAATTAACACATGGATTGCTTTCAATATACTTGGTGTCTCTCATTTACCCAAATATTTCCATTTATTTGTCCACAACCTGTATGTTATTGCTCGTGTTATATATTAGGCAACTAACTTAATGATTAACCCATGTGTGTGAAGATTCACTAAAAACTAGTCATTGGTGCACTCCCTGTTACCTTCCAAAGACACAGAGCATATTTGTGCACAATGGTTAGGATCTCAGCATGTTCATGCCCTTCTATCATCCGCTCCAGGAACAGATGAACCACCAAAATACGCTTCCAGTGCACCCTGAAAAGAAGCAGAAAATAATAAAATATTTTTTAAAGTTGGTTAAAATATAAATGTAGATCATTTTATGAATCGAAAACTCCAGCCGAAGAAAAATTGAGAATCATATTGAAAAAAAAAAAAAGGTTAAAAGAATGAAAAAATATAAATTAAAATTCCTCTGTCCAAAAAGTTTGAATTCCCACAATCCTTATTTTCTTGTCTATGGCTGCAACCGTAGATTAGGTCGATTCTTGGCGACTGTGACTTCTTGCTAACTCTAGGACGACCTGGGAAAACAAAGACTTGAGCACAAAGCTGTACTCTCCTCTTCCCCTTGTTGCCTGGTAACGCATCTAACGAACTAATTGCAGATTTTGATTCCCGAGTATTATGGTCACAGAATGGTGTATTGTGTTAACTATTTTGTATCATCTGTCTGTCTGTTTTTGCATAAATTTGCAGTGTTGTGTGTTTTTGTGAATTGTACCATACTCTCCTTGGTTTGATAAAGGTTATTGTTTCTTGCTGTGTATTTTCTGGCAGACAGAAAGTGTTGTCCTCCTCAGGAATTAAAATTTGTGACTCTCTTCTGACAAGTTGATGGACATTGAATTTCTTGGTTCATCTATTACATACTACTGCAGGAAAATATCCCTAACAAGATGAAAATACACAGCAAGAAACAATAACCTTTATCAAACCAAGGAGAGCATGGTACAATTCACAAAAACACACAAGAAAGATTTACAACAAATCCTAGATCAAAGTCCAAAGTGAAAATCCTGGTACAGTAGGGATGCACAAAGAAACGTCATACCAAACACCAGCATGCACAGTATACAGTTAACATACAGAATCAACCAGCCAAGTGAAGTATCCTAAGTACAGCAAACCAACATCTTACAGACCCAGTGCTAATATTATTGCTATTGCTTGATATTAGTGCGTCTGCTACCTCAACTGGCTCAAGCGTATTTTTGTTTGGTCATCCAGAAAGCATTCACTCAGCCCTTCCAGAATAACATCCATGCTTGGCTGTATCGAGATAACCCGATGGCTCCAAGTCGCAAATGCCTGGAACTGTGTCTGGTCTTGCTGAAGATCAAGAAGATGGAGGCATGCAGAAGCTGCTTCCAGATCCAACTGTTTTCAACACACAGCGAGTCAGTCTTTATCAGGGTTTGCACTAAACTCTTCATTTGAATATCATCCCCAAAAGTATGTACAATTTTCAATCAATTAATTAGTCAATCAATTTCTTATCTAGTAATTATATTTTTAAAGTAAAATCACAAAGCGTTTTACAAATAACAATGCAAGGAAAGTAACAATGAAAAAAAACAACTGTAGAAAGACAGGATTATTGGAGATATTAAAAAGGCGTAAATTGTGACGCTGTGCAACTTTTAAAAGGCAGCGTGTTTCGCAAGTGAGGAATTTAATTTTCGCAAGTTAAGCTAAAGAATCCTAAATCGCCAAAAGTCTTCAATCTCATGCGAGGAACCACCAGCAGATTACCATAGTTAGACCACAGTGTCCTTGCTGGGGTGGAAGGTGTGTTTAGGTCAGAAATGTATGGAAGAACCAATTAATATTATGGTATTTATTCGTCTTCAATGGAGGTGAAGGTTTCTGCAAAGAAATGATAAAAGTGATAACTGAGCGGTCGGAAAAATCAGCATTTCAAAATCAATACCAGCCATAGGATCAATATCATGGGATAACATGAGACCCAGAGTATAACCATGAGTTAGGCTGGGACACACAATGAATGCATTGCTGCAGATTGAAAATATCCACAAAATGGAGAATCTTTTGGGAAAGTCAATCATAAAGGCCATCATCATGAATGCTAAAAATATCCTGGAATCAGTCAGTATCTTCCCAAGACAAATAAACAGATTTGACAGAAATCTGAGGTAATCAATAAATGAAACACGATGTTTCGGAGCTCTGTAAATGAAAAGTTTTGTTATCTTATAGGTGAACTGACAGATAGATATGCAAAAGTATTCCGAAGCTGAAGTAACGAAGTGAAAGAAAATTAAAAGAGCCGACTTGGATCAAGATGACGAGTTCTGCTGAAACTTCGACAATAATGTATTCGTATTGGCTTATGCTTCTTCTTCATCTTATTTCTTCTTCTTCCTCGGCCACAATTATTCCCACATTATTGGGGGTTGGCTGGGGGAAGATTGGCCCAATCTTTCACAAAGTGGCTGGTCACGCCTAACATGCAACTAAGGGTTTGGCAGGAATTTGTAATTTGATCAGGATGCCGTCAATAGCTCGCCTACTTTTTGCAAAGGACACCGTGGGATCTTAAAAGTCCACCAACTAATGCCGGCAGATGGGAAGCCCAGTTTAACATCCACCCAAGGAACGGCACATGCATGGATGAATCACCCTGCCTGTGAAACACCAAAACACCAGGATGACAGTTTATAGCTGGCCGAGATTCAAACCCAGGCAAGATAACTTAGAGGCGAGAGTGCGCACCTCTAGACCATCCTGCCAGCCCCTATTGGTTTATGCTTTCCTAGGACAAGAATCGTGTAATTCTGGCCCCAACCTAGCCTAAATGCCAACAAGTTAAACAATGGATTTTATCAATAGAAAGCTGATACTCGGTGAGAAATAATGTAACATAGGAAAGGAGAGGGGGGAGGGAGGAGGGAGGGGAGGGGGTAGGGGGTGGAGTGATGTCCATAGGTGAAATGTTGTAAGAATAGCATGGACAATGTGACCACATAGCTTAGAATCCTTGTTGTATCAGGGAATTGTCAAAGGAAGTCGTACTTATAAAAACGTGCACCATGGAGTCAGCGATTCTTAACTTAAAGACAGTATGGAGTAATTTCGTCCATGGAGTTGTATTAGGTCTTCCAGAGTTGATTCTGTTGTACACCGCTCCTTTCCTATGCCATCTCCAGGCGCTGCATAACGTCATTGCTCGGGGGCTCGGCAATGACGCACGCTGAAAGGGAGTACTCAGTTTTCACTCTGGTTGTTTGTTTGTTTGTTTTACTGTTTGTTTTCTTGTTTGTTTGTCTGGGCGATATCTCAGCCATCATTTGAGATAGGAAGCTGAAATTTGGGCATCATAGTAAGTACTTTGTCAAAAACAGTATTTTTTGTTTTTTGATGAATCAATTAATTGATGAGTTACTTAATTATTATCGATTAATTAAGTACTTATATATTTCCTTTCTCTTCTGGGCATTATCTCAGGTACCTTTTGAGTTAGGAAGCTGATATTTGGACATGCCAATGACCAAGTGATTTGGCTGTAAAGGCTATTTTTGATTTATTGATTAATCAATTAATCGATTAATTATTTAATTATTCGATTAATGACTCAATTAAATATTATTTTTTAAGTTACAGATTCAGATGAAATGATGGTGGTTTACGTGTTCTATTAGCCAATTGATTCATTATTTTATTTTTTTATGATTATTATTCATTTATTTTCATTATTAACCATTTATTTATTTTCTTTCTCATCTGGGCAATATCTCAGGCACCTTTTGACCTAGGAAGCTGATATTTGGACATGACAATGACCAAATGATTTGGCTGTAAAGGGTATTTTTGATTTATTGATCAATAAATTAATCGATCAATCATTTTTTGATTATTTAATTAATTATTTAATTTTTTTATTAAAGACTTATTTAATTAAATTTCTAAAAGTTACATCTTCGGATGCAGCACGGTGGTTTCGTTATGCTTTTAGCCAATTGATTAAGAAAATATTTTATGACAATCTTTTATTGATTTTAATTATGGAATTAATCAATCAATTATTGTGCACCTCTTCCTCCAAATACAGTCTTTATGAGCTGCACGGCAGTATTGCCAGGCACCAGGGCCACCCCGGCAATGCCGCGTTGGAGGATAATTAATTATTTGGCATGAGGGTGGCGTACTTTGAATGTATCTGTACTTGTTTCTCATTTTGTTAGTAAAGTGTGTAAAAAGTTTAGGTTATCTGCAAATGGTTTTAGTACATGGTATGAAAGAGTTTTGGATATCTTGGACAACAGGAATATATTTTTTAGTAGTCGAGACTTGTTTTCCCAGGAATGGTCAAAACCATTGCCGAGTAAGTTTATTTGTCTTCGATCAAGTTTTCTCTTGCGGCCATGTCCAGCGAAGTTGGCTACAGCACCATGGGCCTTAAACTTCCTGATAACATTGCGTACGGTGGACACAGGAACATCAACGTCTCTGGAGATGGACTTGTAGCCTTGAGATTGTCCATGCTTGGCTACAATCTTGTGTCTAACCTCCTCAGACAATCTCTGGTTTTCTTTATTTTCTCCATGCTCATTGCGGTACACAGTGACACAAAACAGCAGAAAGACTCCTTTTCTCTATTCAAACTGGTTAAATGAGTGATTTTTATATTGCAGGCACCTGCAACACACCACAGGTGAGTTCAATTCCAACGAATTATTAATCGAAGTATTTCTATCAACTTCTAAAAGGTGCCAATATTAATGTTGTCCAGGCCATTTTAGGATTTCTGTGTGGAATAAGCTAAGATTTAGTAGTTTTTTCAGCTTTTTTTGGTTTGTTCCACTGCAAACCAAAGAAATACATATGTGGATACCAAAATATTTTTTAATTTCAACAATTTTCTGGAGGAAATGGTGCATTATTTGAAAAAGGTGCAATGGTGCCAATATTTTTGGCCATGGCTATTAGCGGTGCCATTCAGGGGTTAGGCTTCAGTGTTTTATGTCCTTTCATTGTACATAAGTGTGTGCATCACCCGACTCGTCCTTTGAGCACGTGGTTTATTTCAATTATTTAATATTAGCGTCGCACACTCATTATATATATATATATATATATATATATATATATATATATATATATATATATATATATATATATATATATATATAGATATACACAAAGAATTAAGTTAAGCACCCCCCCCGTTTTTTTACAACCTCGCACATTACAAGGTTGTTGTCGTCAAAACAGTGTAATATACCCATGATATTGCTATATTTTCTGGAGAAGTGATATTATGGTCACATAAAAACATAACAATCATGCCGTTTTCAATATTTTATTCTGAATAATTTAAGGTGAAATTTATTGGGAATTTTAGGCATATTTTCACCTCAATTTAAGTATGGAGCTATAGGTCCATCACGGACAGTGTGGATGACGTTTATGTTTTCTAACGTACAGTCATTGTTCTGAGAAGACCTCTAGCGATCTTTGCGTCAATAACGTGTGTAGGACCCACGTGATCGGATCACTGACTCAACCCTACGTCTCATAGACCCTGTAAGCCGTCGTATGCGTTGCTGTGGCAGGTTGTTCCATTCCCGATGTAATGCACGTTCCAATGATCTCACAAGGTATGATCTCACATACCTTAGAATATATGCCAATGTATACATATACACAAAGAATATATATTAGGGGGTGCTTAACTTAATTCTTTGTGTAGGGGTGCTTAACTTAATTCTTTGTGTATATATATATATATATATATATATATATATATATATATATATATATATATATATATATATATATATATATATATATATATATATATATATATATATAAATATATATATATATATATATATATATATATATATATATATATATATATATATATATATCTATATCTATATATATATATCTATATATATATATATCTATATATATCTATATATATATATATATATATAGATATATATATCCCCACATATACCTATCCTATAGGATGTACCTATCCCCACAAACGTAACAATATATATATATATATATATATATATATATATATATATATATATATATATATATATATATATATATATATTGTTACGTTTGTGGGGATAGGGATACTTTAGGCCGGGTCAAGTGTATAGCTTAGTGTGCTCCGACTGTCGCGAAGAAGAAGAAGAACCACCTCGATGTACTAGAAGTAGGGAGCCGGTAGACCGTGTGTTTTGGATTAAGTGTATCTTCATCCCCATTACGAGGAGTGGGGTATGTTAATTAGCTCATGGATTATGGGTTATTATCCCTTGTATGTCGTTACCTCTAATTTTTTCCCTATGTCCCTTTTGGCACCACACCATAGACACATAAACAAGCCACACAATCACCCGCATTTAAACTCACTAACTAAAAAGCTAACCGGAAGTCATGCATCAAGCCCCACCGCTGACAACCCCAACTTGGGAAGTGCACAGGTCGGGCAGGCCGAGGCCACGCCCCGAGGAGCCGTGATTGGGCGGGGTTTTGATTGACGGGAAGAACTGGTCGGGAGCAACTCGCTGATTGGTAAAGCAGGACAGATGACGTAAGAGCCTGGACAATAAAGAAACACACTGGAGGATATTTTCTCTCTCTCTTCGTTCTTCGCTCTTCCCTTCTCCTTGGCTTCTCGCACTGACCGACCTTGATCGCTCTCGTGTGCCTTGTCCTACCAAAGACAATAGCGAACGGTCACGATTTCCTCTTGCACATTCTCGTACTGGACCTCGTACGAACGTGGCACGTTGCTCTCTGGCTCAAGGAAGCTCATCGCGGACCGGCAGTGTTCCGAGACCTTGCTGGTGGTCGGGAGGCGGAAGAGCCGCGACCCGGGAAATGCGGTTCTCTGTGCAGAGGACGGGTGGACGAACACTGTGTGGAAGAGCGGGCTGCACGCCTGCCGTTCGCTTCGCATGTAAGGCCTGTTTCGCACCCACGAACACACCAGAGTGAACGAGGGCGCCTCGAGGCCTGGGTTCCTGCCAACGCACCGGTCGAGTGAGCTAAGTGCAATTAAAACCACACACATTTATTTTATATATCATTATATTTCCCTTTGTCTGTGTACTGGCTCTGTGTGTGGGGACGTCCCATTTAGGATTTTATTTACCGTGCATTATTTTGTATTACCGGCATTTCTTTTTAATAAAGCCGGTATTTTTGGACATTTTAATTTTGTGTTCATTTGAGTTATTTTTTGCAGGTTTGAGGACGGTTGGTGGGATCCGTGAAGGTAAGGCTCCGGTTCTCAAACCTCCCTCTCACTTCCCCATGCGTATTCTTCGCCATTTGAACTGAACACCTCGGAGTAACAGCTCGTTTGGTCATCCGTGCTACCTTAAGGTGTTCACCAAAGGTAGTCACGTGACAATATTGTTACGTTGATGGGGATAGGCAATGCAATACTTTAGTCCAGGTAGATTGAATAGGGTTGTGTGCTCCGACTGTCGTGAAGAAGAAGAAACCTCATGTATCATAAGTAGGAAATTCTTTTAGACCGGATGTCGTGTAAGCGCGTATAAGTGTCCCCATGAGAGGGGTGGGGTTATGTTAATTAGTTAGGGATTATGGGTAATGAATCTCCTGTATGTAATGGCCTCTGTTATTTTTCCTCTGTTCCTTAGGACAATACAGCACACACACAAAGCCAGGGAATAACGCATTAAAAGACACGAAATAAAAGCTAACCGGAAACAGGACTTTGAGCACCAACAATGATACCACCGACGGGTGATAGCATCAAGCAGACAGGTCCGGGAGGCCACGCCCCGGAGAGCAGTGATTGGTGAGATTTGTCGAGCAACAAAGAGAGGGACTGGCTAATAGGAGCAGGCACGGGCGGCGTCTGATGACGTCAGAGCTTTGAGGACAAAAGAACATTCTCCCCGAAATTTTCTCTCTTGGCTTTCTCTCAGTTTCTGGATCTGGATGTGAACGGTCGCCGATAAGCTCTCTTGTGGTGGGACAGTCTCAACAAACAGTCGTGTTCCGACATTTTCCCTCCTCTTGCATTGGAACATTGGTGCTGTGCAGTCACAGTTATTAGCGCTCTCGCGCTAGGGACATTGGAGGTTTCAACGATCGTGAAGAGGAGCGAACTGTGGACCGAGGCCTGCGTTTCCCACAAGCGAACTGTGCACGGCGGCCTGTGCTGTTCCCGCCAAGGACGCGGGGGGTTGACGATTTCCGAAGGGGTTCAGGAGACGCTCAGAGCTAAGTACCTCAAAACACGCACACATATATTTTCACTTTTATTGTTCCCTTTGTCTGTATGCAAGTCTGTGGGGGGACGTCCCATTTAGGAATCTTAGTTTTGCCGTGTGTTATTTTGTTACAGGCATTTCTTCAATAAAGCCGGTATTTTTGTACATTGTAAATCCGTGTCAGTTTGAATTAATTATCGCAGGTTCGAGAAAGTCCAGTGGGACCCGTGAAGGTAAGTTCATCATTCTCCTTTCCCTCGTGTGTGAAGTACACCGTCATTTCTGACTAAACACCTCGGAGTGTAAAGCTCGTTCGGCTATCCGTTTCCTTGGCGGATTTTAATCCCAAGGAACAGGATAAAATATATATATATATTTATATATATGTATACACGTATACACACACACACATATGGACGCATGAAGATGGATACTTTGAGACCTGGAAGGGATCCGTTCCATCTCCTGAAACAAACACACACACACACACACACACACACACACACACACACACACACACACACACACACACACACACACACACACACACACACACACACATACCAGGCCAGGTTGCTGCTGCTCTCCAAGTTGAGCTCTCAGCTGCCGCAGCAGTGAAGGCATATCATCCGGAAAATCTTTCGCCAGTTGTGAGAAACCTTGTAAACGTGGACGCAGCTTTGAAAGAACGATGTGCAACGAAGGTAGTGACAATGCCTGGTCACCACTTTGATGGGCAGCTTGAAACAAGGCCGAGCTCAGTAGCTTGAAAATGGCATTGTAGAACAAGGCAAATTAATACCGTACTTCTATAATGCTTAAAAGGGCAGCTGTAAACTTTAATGGCATTCTGAATTACCAGAGATAAGCTTTACATTGACACAATTGAGTTGTAAGAACATTATTTTAAAGGACAAACAACAAAGCCATGAACTATTCTTTAGTTTATTTTTATTTTCTTTCTTTTATTTCCAAGTAGCAAGGCACAATGCTTCAGACACTGATGCTACACAACCTCTGCCTTTCCGTCATATCTATAATATACAAGCATTCCATAAAATTTCATCAATTAAACTCTCTTTTTAAACTCTCGACACATTGCTATCACTCCCTCTCTAAACACTGCTATCACTCCATCTCGACACACTGCTATCACTCCCTCTCTACACACTGCTATCACTCCCTCGCTACACACCGCTATCACTCCCTCTCTACACACTGCTATCACTCCCTCTCTACACACTGCTATCACTCCCTCTCTACACACTGCTATCACTCCCTCGCTACACACCGCTATCACTCCCTCTCTACACACTGCTATCACTCCCTCTCTAAACACTGCTATCACTCCCTCTCTACACACTGCTATCACTCCCTCTCTAAACACTGCTATCACTCCATCTCGACACACTGCTATCACTCCCTCTCTACACACTGCTATCACTCCCTCGCTACACACCGCTATCACTCCCTCTCTACACACTGCTATCACTCCCTCTCTACACACTGCTATCACTCCCTCTCTACACACTGCTATCACTCCCTCGCTACACACCGCTATCACTCCCTCTCTACACACTGCTATCACTCCCTCTCTACACACTGCTATCACTCCCTCTCTACACACTGCTATCACTCCCTCTCTACACACTGCTATCACTCCATCTCGACACACTGCTATCACTCCCTCTCTACACACTGCTATCACTCCCTCGCTACACACCGCTATCACTCCCTCTCTACACACTGCTATCACTCCCTCTCTACACACTGCTATCACTCCCTCGCTACACACCGCTATCACTCCCTCGCTACACACCGCTATCACTCCCTCTAAACACACTGCTATCACTCCCTCTCTACACACTGCTATCACTCCCTCTCTACACACTGCTATCACTCCCTCTCTACACACTGCTATCACTCCCTCGATACACACTGCTATCACTCCCTCACTACACACTGCTATCACTCCCTCTATACACACTACTATCACTCCCTCTCTACACACTGCTATCACTCCCTCGATACACACTGCTATCACTCCCTCGCTACACACTGCTATCACTCCCTCGCTACACACTGCTATCACTCCCTCTATACACACTGCTTTCACTCCCTCTCTACACACTGCTATCACTCCCTCTCTTCACACCGCTATCACTGCCTCTCTACACACCGCTATCACTCCCTCTCTACACACTGCTATCACTCCCTCGATACACACTGCTATCACTCCCTCGCTACACACTGCTATCACTCCCTCTATACACACTGCTATCACTCCCTCTATACACACTGCTATCACTCCCTCTCTACACACCGCTATCACTCCCTCTCTACACACCGCTATCACTCCCTCTCTACACACCGGTATCACTCCCTCTCTACACACTGCTATCACTCCCTGGCTACACACTGCTATCACTCCCTCTCTACACACTGCTATCACTCCCTCTCTACACACTGCTATCACTCCCTCTCTACACACTGCTATCACTCCCTCGCTACACACTGCTATCACTCCCTCTCTACACACTGCGAACCACTCCCTCTATACACACTGCTATCACTCCCTCGCTACACACCGCTATCACTCCCTCGCTACACACCGCTATCACTCCCTCGCTACACACCGCTATCACTCCCTCTCTACACACTGCTATCACTCCCTCTCTACACACTGCTATCACTCCCTCGCTACACACCGCTATCACTCCCTCTCTACACACTGCTATCACTCCATCTCTACACACTGCTATCACTCCCTCGCTACACACCGCTATCACTCCCTCTCTACACACCGCTATCACTCCCTCGCTACACACCGCTATCACTCCCTCGCTACACACCGATATCACTCCCTCTCTACACACTGCTATCACTCCCTCTCTACACACTGCTATCACTCCCTCGCTACACACCGCTATCACTCCCTCTCTACACACTGCTATCACTCCATCTCTACACACTGCTATCACTCCCTCGCTACACACCGCTATCACTCCCTCTCGAGCTCCTTCAAATAATTATTTTTTGCTTCAAGAGTTGATTGTGTAGCTTTCATAGCTTGGGGATTGTTGTGTTAGTAATATGAGGTACGTAATAAGACGCTCTTACCTCATGCTCTTCTGAAGATGAGAGCTGCATCTGAATGCGCACCAGGTCATGGCAATACAGTTGCAGAAGCTCAGGTGAACCAAGTTCAGAAGAAAGGAGATAAGCAAATGGGGAAGAGTTCAATTGTTTCAACAAAGCTTCTTCCGCTGGCATTGCAATCTCAACTGTTTAGAGAAGGAAGTAAAAAGACAGGTCCATGGTCTTCGTAAGACATTCATTTATTTGAAAAATAAAGATTACACAAACAGGTAAATGACCTTGAAGCTCTCACCACTGTAGTGCTGCACCTTCTTCCACAACTTCTCAATGTGATCGTGAATCAGCCAGCTGAAAGGCAGCCGAGTTGAAGCTTGAAACCTCCCTGGCATGTTTGAGGACATTACTGTTATGAGCTGTCTTCTTTGCCTGGGACGTACAGCACACCGGCACCATAAGTTTGTAACATTGTGTCCTCGCATGGCAATTAAGCATGTTTGTTTAAAAGCTTTGGAATGCCATTTCTCATTACAATCATCCACAAAAGGTTTTTCTTCAATCTGCAATGTTCTTATAGATGTTTTTTTTTGGTAGTACAAGTTGAATGCAATCGTAGACACTCTTAAAAACGTAAAACCTATTTAACATTCCTGTACAACAAACACTTGTATCCTACATTCTGCAAAACAAGTCAAGAACATGAAGTTGGGAGTCTTGTAAGTTTAACAAAGTACAAGGTATTTTTCAACATTTTTTTTTTATCTGAAGAGTTTCTATGGTAAATTGAGATCTGGAATGGCTAAGTTATCATCCATACTTCTTATGGAGAGAGACATGAAAATAAATAATTTTATGGTACGGAGGGGGGGGGGCGGGGGGTGGGGGGGGATCAGGAATGGGTGTTTGCAATGATTTTTATATTATGAAACAACAGAATAAGCATTTATGTACTAGCAAAGGTACCCGGCATTGCTGGATAACACAGTCGCTTTGTGACGAGAATATGAAGAGGGGGAGAGAGAGGAGAGAAAGAAAGGAGCAGGGAGAGAAAGAGGAGGGGAGAGAGGAGGGAAAGGGAGAGAGGAGGGAAAGGAAGAAAGGAGGGAAAGGGGTGTGGGATGGCAAACTACCCGTCGTTGTCAAACAGCATGCAACATTAAAAAAAAATTATAACATGGGCTTCCCTTAAGGGCTTAAGGGTTAACCCTGGTGTTGGGCTAGCGGCTAGGGTGCTGGCTTAGGATCCTAGGATCCTGGGTTCGAATCCCTGTCGATCGCTGAATTAACGCCAGGGGGGTTGACTCAGCCTGTCATCCTTCCGAGGTCGGCTAATTGAGTACCAGTTCACTGGTAATTCCCTGTTTGTCGTTATAATAAATAATAACCACCTTTAGAGGCCATTTTTCCCCGCGAAGCGGGGGTTGGCCTTTTTCGGGAACCGTGGTTGTTGTTGTTTTTCGGTCCCCTATTTGAAGCAATGTTTTACGGCCGGATGCCCTTCCTGACGCCAACCCTTTTTGCCGCCTTTAACGACAAACAGGGAATTACCAGTGAACTGGTACTCAATTAGCCGACCTCGGAAGGATGACAGGCTGAGTCAACCCCCCTGGCGTTAATTCAGCGATCGACCGGGATTCGAACCCAGGATCCTTGGATCCTAAGCCGGCACCCTAGCCGCTAGCCCAACACCAGGGATTAAAGGGCATTAAATGTCGTTAAAGGCGGCAAAAAGGGTTGGCGTCAGGAAGTGCATCCGGCCGTAAAACATTGCTTCAATAAGGGGACCAAAAAAACAACAACAACCACGGTTCCCGAAAAAGGCCAACCCCCGCTTGCGGGGAAAAATGGCCTCTAAAGGTGGTTATTTTATTTTTATTTCTTCCCTTAAGGGAAGTGACTCGACCTGCCGCTGCCACCACAACTTCCACCCCTCCTTCATCCCACCCTTCCCCTGCCTTATCCCAGACTCTCAACCCACCCTTTCCCGTGCATACGACCAAACAGAAAAATATCACTCAAAGTTGAGCAACAAAGTCATTACAAATATTTAAGCAAAAGGGCAAACAAGGCAAATGGAAAGGTAAGAGAATGGTGAATCCATGGTGTACCATGAAGAATTACATTGTAGAGTGCTTGCCAAGCTGTTTAAGCACTAAGGCAAGCACTCCAACGAAACTGTTGAGATGTCCAAAATGGACAAATTAACACTTTTTTAAGAGTCGGAACTGCTTCTTAGGTCAATTCCAGAGATAAAATTTTGAAATTTGGTTCAGATGAAGAGATTATCCAGTGTATCGCATGTTAGATGTAAAGTGTGCGGAAATTAAACAAAGGCACGAACACTGGCGTTTATAAGCATTGCGATGTATACAGGAATGCAGTGACTTGTAGATTTTTTTTTTTTGTAGATTTGTAGATTTTTTTTTTTTTTTTAAATATACTGAATCGAGGCTCGTGAAAGAGCTAACATTTATTTCACAAACAAATCAACCAAACAAAATATATAAAAAGAGGGAGCGGAAGACAAGATGGGGAGAGAAGGGGAAGCACACAAACAAAACTTTTGAGAGCAGGGAGATGTGTGGGAGGGAGAGGGCTTGGGAGGAGGAGGCGTGGGAAGGTGGGGGGAGAAGTACAAAACACAAGGACACCATGGACCTCCAGGACAGAAGTTGGTATTTCAAAAAAGTGGATTTGGGGTGAAATTAGCGGGGGTAGAAAAGATCAAGGTTTTGGATGGGGGAAGATAAGAGATGGTGGTGAACAGCTGTTTTAAAGACCTTGAGGGAGGAGTGGGATTGAAGAGAGTGAGGGAGTTTGTTCCAGAGGCGGGAGAAAAGAGGATTGAAGGAGTGAAGGTGAGCAGAGAGTCTTGATTTTGGCAGTTTAACCATAAGAGGGTTGCAGGCAGATCTTGTGCGACCTGTAGTAATATTTGGGGGACAGAGCCCAGAGAGAGCTGGGGGGGGCAAGGCCAGCGAGGAGTCGGTAGAAGACGGAAAGACCACCAACCTGCCTGCGGTGAGTGAGTGAAAGGCCCTTGGAGTTAGCTTCATCGCGGGAGATTCCAATGATTCTGAAGATATGATGATTAGCGATGTTACGAATTGTAGATATGAAGCTTTATTGTACAGAAATAGACCTGTTCTGAGGCAAGGCATATTTGAGCTGAGCGGACAAAATGGTGGCATAAAGACCGCCAAACTGAGCAAGCTGAACACAGGCTGACTAAAGGTAAGCCTGTTTCTAGTTTTAGTGTAAATTTTAGCATAAATGATCTTCAAAAAGGGGTGTTTAAACACACCTAACACCCAGTTTTCATTCATGCACTCCTTTGGAGGTTGAGAAGTATGCATGCAAAGTTTGAGGCCGCTAGGTTTCATGGTTTTGGAGTTATGGAGGACGCACGCGCACGCACGCACGCCCGCACGCACGCACGCACACACACACACACACACACACTGCCCTTTTATTATTATTATTATTAAAGATATGGGAGAACGAACGAGGGTGTAGAGGTACTGAGACAAAGAAGGAAATAGGGGAGCATAATAAAGGGAAATGGCCAGATTAATAGAAGGGGAAGGCATCAAATTCATCAACGAAAACACGGCCATTTGTGAAAAGGCAAAGCACAATGGGTTGAACCAAACATGGTGAGAGTTCAGGGACAGATAAATCTTCATAAATCTTACCAATGTAGGCAGACCATGCTGTACAAAACAAAAGTATCACACAGGCCCAAGAGACATGTTGTATACAATGATGGCCTATGCATGCCCAATTTAAGTTGTTCAATTCAGTAAATAGGACCCAACCTTGGAATTTCCAGTGCACAGACATTCTCATTTTCGAAGAGCCGCAACCACAGTTTCCGAATGGACAGGGGGTCCTCAGTGATGGGCCGCAGCAGCTCCAGATTTTCATCACAGTCAATATAGGCAAGTACAGCCGTAAGAATCGGACACAATTTGGCCTGCAGGTGCTTCCACAATGATTGTCTGCACACATAGAAGACACTCAAGTTAGACAAGTGATATAAACAATGTTGTTGCACAAAGCCTATCATACAAGCAGACTGGATTATGTTTTGAACAACTCATACTGCTTCTCTACAATGATTTCCCAAATAAGTCTTGGTTATTTAAAACTGAAAATTCCCAAGTGCACATGATCGCTCAACAACAAGATCCCTGAAACAGGGCAGTGTGAGCTTACAGCCTGCAGTGAAAAAGTTACTTACATAACACAAACTCACACTTTCCACAACTGCTTTAAAAGATAAACACTGCCTCAGAATCCACAAATATTGGCTTCATAACAACTGGACTTCATAACAACTGGCCTAATGGTCAGAGCATTCACTCTGAGTCTGGGAGGGCGACGGTTTGAATCCAACCCTGGCCAAGTCATAATAAAGACTTATATAATGGTATGTGCTGCTTCCTTGTTTGAAACTCAGAATATAAAAAGGATAGAGCATGGACAAACAACCATAGGTTGGTGACTATTGTGCAGGCTTATGGGCCAAAGGGGATCCTCCTGCATTGAAGTTCCTTGCCAAGGAACCCATATAATTATATTTATAAATGTATACTATTTATTTAAATTATACGACATCATGCTAATGAACAAAAAATAAACTTAACAACTATCTCTCCGCCTCATCACCAGCCATTAGTAAAGGGTCACGAAGGGTTAGATTTTCAAGCACTAAACAAAAAAAAACAAAATAACAAAATAACTTACAACAAGTACAGATACATTCAAAGCACACCACCCCTCCTCCACCCCCCCCCCCCCACCCCCATGCCAAATATAAAAAAAACATCCTCAATCGCGGCATTGCCGTGGTGCCTCAGGCGCCTGGCGATATCGCCGTGCAACACAGAGATGGTATTGGGAGGGAAAGGTGTAAATAATTATTGATTGATTAATAGCGTAATTAAAAACAATAAACAATAATCGGAACATAATCTTAATCAATTGGCTAATAGCACACCTCAACCACCAATGTTGCATCCGAAGCTGTAAAATTTTGAAAATTAATTAAATAAGTCATTAATCGAAAAAATTTGTAATAAATAGAATAATTGATTAATCTATAAATCAAAAAATATCCTTTATAGCCACATCACTTGGTCACCGTCATGTCCAAATATCAGCTTCCCAGCTCAAAAGGTGCCTGAGATATTGCCCAGATGAGAAAGGAAATAAATAAGTACTTAATTAATCGATATAATAATTAAGTAACTTTAAATCAATTAATTGATCAAAAAACAAAAAAATAACGTTTTTTGCCAAAGCACATTCTCGCTATCGTGCCGAAATTTCAGCTTACTAGCTCAAAGGATGGCTGAGATATCGCCCGGACAAACAAGAAAATAAACAAGAAAACAAACAAACAAGAAAACAAACAAATAAACAAACAACCGGAGTGAAAACTGAGCACTCTTCAGCATGCGTCATTGCCGGGCCCCCTACGGTGCCCGGCAATGACGTCATGCAGCGCCTGAAGATGGAATAGGAAAGGAGAGGTGTACAATATGCATCCAATAATACACTAAAAACCAAGAGAGTAACCAAGTTCAACAAAGCTTTATTAATCTCAATATGTGTTTTTCCAAAGGTTAATCAAACCAAAGCAGCAGAGATTTGGTTTCCATAATGTCTGATTTATTTGTATTTATAAGGTTAAAAATAAAAAGTGACACTTAATTGTGAAGCTATGTTTATGCTGGACATGAGCTGAGTTTTTCTATTGAATTTAAAGTTGCCTTTAAAGGGACTTCCGTTTCTTTAGCTCCTTGGTAGAATTATCTGAATTTATGATTGAAGCCCACAAGCAAGACCCTAATACTTACATCAATAAACCACGCTCGGAGGGCCGAGGTGGTGGAATCGCCGTTATTCACCGACAAGACATCAGGACCAGCCTCACCTCCATCGACTCTGCTCCATCATTTGAACACCTGGCTTTTAAACTCTCTGGTCACACACAGTCAGTCATGGCTGTTGTCTACCGCCCTCCCAAACCACACCCATCATTCCTGTCTGACTTCTCCTACTTTCTGACCCAGCTATGTTCCTTCTCCCCCTCAATCCTCCTCCTTGGTGATTTCAATATCCACATGGACTCCACTGACTCCACGATAACCACTGACTTCACTGATTTACTCACCTGCTTTATTTAACCTCACACAACATGTCAACTTTCCTACCCATAACCATGGTCACATTTTGGACCTTGTCTGCTCTACTGGACTAATTTTGCACCATCTCTCTGGCTCCGACCTCACTCTCTCTGACCACTGAGCCATCACTCTGACCATCAACATCCCCACCCCAGCACCAAGGCATTATCGCACAATCAACTTCCGTAAGCTAAACGCTCTTTCACCTACCTCATTCTCATCCACCCTCTCTGCAAAAATGTCCACTTCTCCCTTCGTTGACCTCCACACCCCTTCTGACCTCACTGACTACTACAACCACACTCTCTCCTCCTGCCTTGACCAGCTTGCGCCGATGAAAACCAAAACAGTTTCTTTCACCCATTCTGCTCCCTGGTTTACCCCTGAACTCCGCCTGATGAAAGAAAACTCGTGCTCGCCAACTTGAAAGACTCCGCAATAAAACAGGTCTCACAGTTCACTCCCAGGCCTACAACTTTCCTACCCATAACCATGGTCACATTTTGGACCTTGTCTGCTCTACTGGACTAATTTTGCACCATCTCTCTGGCTCCGACCTCACTCTCTCTGACCACTGAGCCATCACTCTGACCATCAACATCCCCACCCCAGCACCAAGGCATTATCGCACAATCAACTTCCGTAAGCTAAACGCTCTTTCACCTACCTCATTCTCATCCACCCTCTCTGCAAAAATGTCACAGTAGACCTACAACACTATAAAGATGCCCTCTCCCGCGCCCGCTCCGCCTACTACTCTCAAATTATCCACTCTGGCTCTGGAAACCCAAAAGCACTCTTCTCTACAATAAACAAACTCCTCATCCCCCTGAACACCACCACCCAGTCATTCACAGTAGACAACTGCATCTCCTTCCTTTCATTCTTCCAACGCAAAATTGAAAACATCTACAACAGCTTGACCACCGCCGCACCCACTCCCCCTCAAGCCACCTGCCCCCCCTTATCCTGCCATCCCCTGTCTCAATTCTCCCCAGTCTCCCCTACTGACCTCTCTGAACTCCTCATAGGAATGAAAACTGCCACCTGCACTCTTGACCCCATCCCCTCCAGCTTTGTCAAGGCCTCCCTTCCTGCTCTCTCTCCACTTATCATTGCAACAAGAAACTCCTCCCTGTCTACAGGCATCGTCCCACCGTCCCTCAAAATTGCTGCTGTTTCCCCCATTCTGAAAAAACCTGGACTAAACCCTGACACCCTAAATAACTTCAGACCCATCTCCAACCTACCCTTTCTGTCAAAAGTTTTGGAACGCGCTGTAGCCACTCAACTCAAACATCACCTCTCTGCCAATAACCTGTATGAAACATTCCAATCCGGATTCCGCTCCAACCACAGTACTGAAACTGCTCTCCTCAAAATCACCAACGACCTTCTCCTCTCCTCTGACGCTGGCAACCTCAACATTCTCATCATCCTCGACCTCAGCGCCGCCTTTGACACCACCGATCACACCATCCTCTTCACCCGACTTGAAACCACCTTTAACATTACCGGCACTGCCCTCTCTTGGATTAAATCATACCTCTCTGACAGACGCCAGTTCATCTCCATCAATAACTGCAAATCCCCCACTGCTCCCCTCCCCCATGGTGTCCCCCAAGGTTCAGTTCTTGGCCCCCTCCTCTTCATCCTTTACCTGTCCCCCCTCGGTCACTTAATCCGCCGTCATGGTCTCCAATTCCACTGCTTCGCCGATGACATCCAGCTTTTCATCTCCACCAAGTCCATCTCCACCGCCACCGACTCTATCCTGACAAACTGCATCACTGAAATAAAATCCTGGCTTCAAATCAACTTCCTCAAACTTAACTATGATAAATCTGAAATAATCATCATTGGCCCAAAAACGCTCATAAAATCCACCCATAACTTTGCCCTCAACATCGACGGTATCCCAGTATCCACCTCCCCTCACATCCGGAATCTTGGCATCATCTTTGACCAAATCCTCTCCTTCGACAAATACACTAAACAGATCACAAAGACAGCCTTCTTTCACCTGAAAAACATCGCCCGTCTCCGTCCATCCCTCTCCTCCGTGGCTGCAGAAACCCTCATCCACGCCTTCATCACTTCCCGTCTGGACTACTGCAATAGCCTCCTTTATGGTTCACCCTCAACAATCACCAATAAACTCCAATACATTCAGAACTCCGCTGCCCGTCTACTCACCCATTCCCGGACCCGTGACCACATCACCCCCGTCCTTTACAAGCTTCACTGGCTCCCCATCTCCCAGAGAATCCAGTACAAAATCCTCCTCTTGACGGACAAAGCCCTCCATAACCTGGCCCCATCCTACCTGGCTGACCTCCTCTCCAGACACACTCCCACCCGCAACCTCCGCTCTGCTGGTACCAACCTCCTGACCCCCCCCCCCCCCCCCCCATCCGGACCAAATTCAGATCCTGGGGGAACAGGGTCTTCTCCATCGCTGCTCCCACCCTCTGAAACTCACTACCTCACACCATCAGAGACTCCTCCTCACTCACCACATTCAAAACATCACTCAAGACCAACCTGTTCAAAACTGCATTCAACATTTAACCCACAGCATCTAACCCCTGACTATCTCCTCTCCTTCTCCCTCCTTTGTGCTTTGAATATTTCCCTATTGATTCTTCTTTTTTTGCAATTGTTTTTATGTTTTGCTATGCATTATGTTTTGCACTCTGTCAAAGCGTCTTTGGGCTTCCTGAAAAGCGCTATATAAAATAAATGCATTATTATTATTATTATTATTAATATTGTCCAAGAAAGGTCACAATTACGTTGCCAAATGAAGATTACTTGTGTAATTTTGTTGGTCTAGATATTCTTCAGGATTACACTCCATCAACAGACACCTCAGGTTCAAAATGGCAAACTCATAATTGTGGAGATACAAGAGGGAGAACATATTTTCAACATCAATACACTAAGAGAAAGTGACCATTGCCTGGCTGCTACCATGTCAGAATGAAGAGTGAAGTGGTCAGGTGACTATATGTTTTAACGAACTCTTTATCTATACCACATGATATTAAATTTTAAGAAAGGAACCTTTTGGAAATAACCTTCATGCAAAGACAGACAAGCATGATATGAAGTGTGTCTCCTATTTTTACTTCACTGTAGACTCGCTCGTACCACAACAATAGCAAACCTGAAGGTCCCAGAATAAAGAATGTCTTGGAGTGAAGCCGCTTGGTCCCACACCCAGTAGTCTGCGTTCTGACCTCGTTGATGCTCCTGCTGGTGTAGCAGGTCAACGACCTTTTGTTGAAGGAGCTTTACAAAATAAATACTTTCTGTAGTTGTAAACAGACAATGGGACAGAAAGTTTATGTTAGTAGGGAGTGAGTGTATTATGAGTGTCATCAATGATGCTTGGCTTTACATATTAATGACGAACGTACCATCACTGTCCATGTCGTTGAATAACTCCATCAGTGAATGAAGTCGTGTCGTGGTACGTTCAACCTTTTCTGGAGGATCTTGCAGCTGGGCTAAGGCTGGCTGAAGGCAGCTCTTCAGCAGGTAACGTGTGTCAATATTGTGGTTCCAACTGTTATCGCTTTCCATTGCAATGTCACCTGTAAAGCAAGTAACATTTCCTATTTCCAACAGAGAGTTCATAGAACGTCTTACCAAAAGGACATGGGTGGGGTCTGCCAGCGGCAAATATAATTGGTCGTGATGACGTAAAAAGCTGTAATATTTGTAAAGTACTGCTAAATGGAAGGGTTTTAAAAGTGCTAAAAAGGCCACTTGTGTTCAACAGTGTTTAAATACTGTGTATAATTGAACTGAAATAAAATAAACATTTTACAGGTTGTAGAACAATACTTTTTTCGAAAGTTTATTCCCGTTGCTGCAGCGTCTTTTACACCACCTTGTTTACCACGTTACATTTGTTATTCGTGCCTGGTGACTGCGTCCTCTATGACGTCCTTAAACCAGTAAGTTTCCTGTTTGGAATGATTTTAAATTTTGTTGAATTGCCAGACAAGCAAACAGAGTAAAAATATTATCTCACTCCACTCTGCACATGTGCGATCGGCCAAAGTGAAAATTGTGCTAGTACTGTGAAACTAGAGGTTTGTTTTCCGATTCATGTTCAAAATATAACATCCAATTGAAAAGAAGTTGTTCATGAATCAGAAACTGACGCTTGTGGACAGACAGACAGACAAACGCAACCAATTGCCTAACCCCGCTTTTCGCTTTGCATGCATGGGGTAATCTATGATGAACAAGAAAGAGCAATCAGAGATTGCAGACCCTTGCCAGGACATGTTCTTGGTGGTTTTTAAGGCTTTTGTGTTAAAACAAATATGGCGGCTGAACCACATGACTGATGATGTCATCATTTATTTTTCTCCAACAATTTATCCCGCTCAATTTATCCCGAGATACCGCTCAACAAATTTCATCTTGATCAGATGAAGTTTTGTACTTGTCGAATTATGACGTCATAATGGAGGCACCTATGACATCCTCATTAAGATGTGTTATTCCCCATGGAGAGTTCTATACAATGAGCAATATCTCAATTTTTTCGAAGCAGCGCTTTTGGAGATATAGAGGTGCAACGTTTTTCGGTTTTTCCAAGGACGCAGAACCACATGACCGATGACATCATCATTATTTTATTTTCTCCACTAATTAATCCCTAGATGACACAAAAAATCTCATCTTGATTGGATGAAGTTTTGAACTTTGAACTTTTGTCTTGGCATTATGACGTCAAAATGAAGGAACCTATGACATCATCATTAACATATTTTATTTCCCATGGAGAGTTCCTTACAATGAGCCATGTCACAATTTTTTTCTATGCAGCGCTTTTGGAGATATGGAGGTGCAAAGTTTTTCAGTTTTTCCAAGATGGCGGCCGAACCACGTGACTTATGACGTCATTATTTAAAAAATTATACAGAGGTGATGTTGGCCTATGTTGACCTCAAAAATAGTTTTTGGTTGAATTCCGTTAACTGATATGTAAATCCTATTAAAATTTCAAGTCAATCAGATGAAAATTGAGGACTTTATAAACATTAATAAAAGTGGTTGACTTTTGGCCTATGTTGACCTTTTGACCTCAAAAATAAATGTGATTTTGTCGGACCACCAACTCTACCATTTGGTGAAGTTTCGTGAAGATGGGTTCAAAATTGTGACCTGTAGGTATGCTATATATCGTTTTTGGCACTATCACTCAATGGTGATGAACATCTACCTTAAAAATTCTTGGATCACTGATGTGACAAAAAAAACAAACTGATGTGACATGCATTAATATTGGAGAATAAAGGACAAAATGGAAATTAAACACAAACACAATGCAATCGGCTTTAAAATAAAACAGATGCTTTTTGGCTTATTTTGCAACTCAAAAATTTGGGTTTTCTTGTAATCATGATACGTCTCAGAGGGAAAGCCAAACAAATGTGGTTTCTCATATGAGTACAAGGGGACTCCTGCCTGACATGCAGTGATCGGAAATTCCAACAAAAGAAATTCAAAAATTCTGTGACAGCATTGAACAGGCAGTTTACCTGTACTGAAGCGATCAACTTTTAGTAGTTCGCTGACTGGGGTCCTGCACAAGGTCATGATATCATCATCGAAAATTTGGCTTGGAAGCAGCTCATCAAGGTGCAGTGAAACCCACTTTCCTGAATAGCAGGAAGAACAAAAATCTAGATGAGTGAAATAGAAGTACAAAAAAATAAAGTACGACTTAGCTCAATAAACATTTGCTTTCAATATTGATAATGACCAGTGACACACCTCCACTGAAGCCAACATAGCCACAGCCTCCAGAAACCCTGGGCACGTTTGTAATGAATACCACATGCGTCTTCTCAGCTGATGTAGGGTCATGTGGTCGCTGGTTCTCTATGCAGTACCTGCACCACAAAGCACAAATATACTGATTCCAAAATGGCTTCTAAGGGTTAAGATTGCATAGATTAGTAATAGTTATTTCCATTGTGTAAGGTTAACGTAAGCTTGACATAATTTAATTGTGTTATAGGATTATGCATTGATATTTGTAGAGCAAGCTGTTCCTTCCCTCCCTAATGTTTGTGTCTCAACCACTTTTCCCTTAAATTCCTTTAAATATCTTTCTATCGTCCATTAATATTAAATTCCTACATCTTCCATCTGCTTGGCTTGAAATCCACCAACATCACTGCACTAACTAAAATTGGTCAAAAACTGGTCCTCTCGACTACAGACCTATCGGCTTACTTCCAATCATCAGCAAAGTAATGGAGTCCATCATCGCAGTTCATATGAAATCCTTCCTTTTCTCCAACAATCCCATCTCAGATCATCAATTTGGTTTCAGTTCAGATCACGCCATCTTGGACATGCTGCTTATACTCACCCAACAATGGATAGTCCCTCAATGTCAGAAATGACATCATGGCCATCTCTCTGAACATATCTCACTTTTGATATAGTCTGGCATCCCGCCTTGTTCCAAATTAATAATAAATCGAATAATTGATTAATCAATAAATCAAAAATATCCTTTATAGCCACATCACTTGGTCACCATCATGTCCAAATATCAGCTTCCCAGCTCAAAAGGTGCCAGAGAAATTGCCCAGATGAGAAAGGAAATAAATAAGTACTTAATTAATCGATAATAATTAAGTAACTTCAATTAATTGATGAATCAAAAAACAAAAAAATACCGTTTTTGCCAAAGCACGTGCTCGCTATTGTGCCGAAATTTCAGCTTCCTAGCTCAAAGGATGGCTGAGATATCGCCCGGACAAATAAACAAACAAGAAAGAAAAGACAGAAGAAAACACGAAAACAAGAAACCAGAGTGGAAACTGAGTACTCCCAAAACACGTGCTCGCTATTGTGCCGAGGCCAACTCCAAAAATGGCTTACCAACGTCCTTTTCGCGTAGCCAAGTGGCACTCAATGGAGTCTTTCATCTTCTCTGCATGTCAAGGCTGGAGTGCCCAAAGGCAGTGTTCTGAGCCTAGTCCTATTCTGTGTCTTCATCAACAATCTATCTGACTCTCTGGAAAATTCCCTTTATCGGCTTACTGATGACTCCACTCTCGGCAGTGACATCCATAATCATTCTGACAAGCAGGCTGCAGCTTTTCCCCTCTCTTTAGCCCTTAATAAAATCACAAGATATTCAAAAATTGGGAATATGTCTTTAAATCCTGACAAACCGTCTGGCAAACCCTCCAATCTACTTTCGTAACAATCCTCTTGAGGAAGTTCAGTCACTCAAACTCCTGGATCTCACCATCAGACATGATCTTTCTTGGGCAAACCACATGTCAAATTTGGCCCCCAAAGCCAGCCGCTGAATGGGCGTCCTCCGTCATTCAAAGTCTTTCCTTGGCACTCCTGAACTCCTATCCACCTACAAGGCCTTCATCCACAACTTCATGGAATGGTCTCTCTGGGCTGGCTCCCATGCTCACATCTTGCCCAGCTTGATGCGGTGAAAACCAAGGCCTTCTAGTTCATTGGAATCTCCTGCGCTGAAGCTGAGTCTATGGGTCTATCACTTCGACATCGCAGACAGGTCGGTGGTCTCTCTGTCTTCTACCGCCTCCTTTCTTGTCTTGTACCCTCTGCTCTTTCCATGCTTTGATCACCCCCTTCACCTCCCAGGATTTTTTTTTATGTTGAAGGCTCCAGGCACGGACTATGTCATTCTCATCGAGGCCAGCCCTAAATAAAAGAGCTGCATTGATAGAAAAGTGAAGAAAGAGAATATTCTAAGAGTTTTTGAGAAAGCAAAAAATCTGCTTTTTGAAAAGGGGAAGGTCGTAAGTGTTTGGAAAGACATGAGAACGTAAAGAGTTCCAGAGTTTGGCAGTGGTGGGGAAGAAACAAACATCATAACGGCCCACCCTTGAGTTGCCAATGACCACACAATAATCATTAGATGTAGTGGCTTGTCGATTTCTTGTAGGTCTCTGCATGGCTCACATGGTCCACCACCAACCCCCTTCTGGTGAAACTACCTAAATCTAGGATTACTGCTCACCTCCACTAATTTGTTCCTCGTTTACTCCGACCTGTGGAAACAACTTCTTCTCCAGGTCTTCAAGACAGCTGTTCACTACCATCTCAGATTGTCCCCAATCCTAAACCGTGATCCTTTATAATAACTCCACCCAAATTCCTCCTTCCAACTTTCCAGTTGTGCATCCTTGGAGTTTCCTTCTGTATCCATGCTTCTGTCCACCCCATGCATGCATGTTTTGCATCCTGATTTTGTCTGTTACATCCTGATCCGATCACTGTACTAGCTCTTCCATGAGCCTCAACTATGCATACCAAAAATAAAATAAAATCTTTCCTCTGTAATCTGTCGTATATGTCCTTTCATCGAGGAATTCGGTCTCATAACAACATAAAGGCACAGGTTTTGGCGCCAAGGCGCAGGTTTTGGCGCCGATGGGGCCCCTGGACATTTTCCTTATATCAGGGTCAGCGTTTCAAGGGGAGGGGCCCATCTATGGATTGTGTTTTCTTGGTCAATAGGAACCATAGATGCATAACTGAGCGACAGCACGGGGCAGGGCATGCACCGAAGGGATAAAGGTGGGTGTAAAGGGGGGCCTTGAGGACATGTGACTTTGTCCACGCAGCAGGGTTTTCTCTACGTGCATAGTCGGCACAGCGGACACATCCTACCACCTCAATACTTCCCCGACCGATGCCTACGGTCCCGCCTGTAATCTCCTGAGGTCCGGCATACATCTGTCCTCCACTTGCAACCGGGCCTCAGCGGAGGACCAAACATGTTCCCTGCCATGCCACACATTTCACTTTGTTACTGGCTGTGCTCAAACAAGCACAGCTATGGTATTTTCAGTCTTGTCCGCCTCCTTGGTCATTTCTTTCTCTTCATGTATCTTCGGGCCTAAGGTTAGATAATTAAGGACCTACCAATTGTTTAACATTTGAGACACTTAATGTATAATTTTAAAAAACAAAAAAAACACCGTTAGAGGCCATTTTTCCCCGCAAGCGGGGGTTGGCCTTTTTCGGGGACCGTGGTTGTTGTTTTTTGGTCCCCTTTTTGAAGCAATGCTTTACGGCCGGATGCCCTTCCTGCCGCCAACCCTTTTTGTTGCCTTTTTATGACAAACAGGGAATTACCAGTGAACTGGTACTCAATTAGCCGACCTCGGAAGGATGACAGGCTGAGTCAACCCCCCTGGCGTTAATTCAGCGATCGACCGGGATTCGAACCCAGGATCCTAGGATCCTAAGCTGGCACCCTAGCCGCTAGCCCAACACCAGGGATAGCTTAATGTATAATAACAACTTAATGTATAATAGTTGTATAGTAATTTCTTCTTATGTTATCCCTCCTCTGTTGTTCAATACACTTAGTATACCAACTTGGTCTCTGTGGAGTCATTTGAGCTGGTCTGATTGCGAGTCGCAGTGGCTCTTCATCATCCATTAAAGTAGAGATTGGGTTCGGGAGCGAATAGCGTCCCATATGAAACATACCCCGTATCTGGTGCAGCAAACCGCACATGCTGCCAATTCAGTGCCGGACGTGAGTGCCAGCACGTCGCTCGATCAGCTCAGACTTTCCACCAAAGTACAATAGAGTGGCAAATAGGCCCTCAACCCTGCTCAGCGCATCTGGACTGGTGGACTGGCATGACCACTTTAATCGTGGTTTGTCAAGATTTGGACCAGGAAACTGGTCTGAGTCTGAATGACTGTAAAAATATCATACTTAAGGTATGAAACAAGATCGTGTAAAATGGTGATTACGCAAAATGTTATCATATTGTTGTGGGAATGACTTATAGGGGGTAACTGCATAGTATAGGCAAATGATCTCCCATATTGTAGGTATTAGTGTAAGCGTGAGGCAATTTAATCGTGATGTAGGATATGCGTCGTATTATGTGTAGAAGGTTGCCCTTTCCTAGTCTGTCTAAAACCACCAACCCTTTTGTGCCCATTTTTAATGTTCTTACATTTGCAATCTGTCCTAAATGTGCTTTAAAGAGATTTGACAACCCCACAGGCAGCAAGTATAGGCTGGAAAGCCACCATGACAGAAAGCGCGCCAAAGGCATTGAGGGACAGGTTGGGAAGGGTGCACCCCACTCCCAGACTGGGCCCTGAAACAACAGCTGCAAGCGTGGAGGGGCTAAGTGCGTCCCAAAACGGGTAGGGTGGATTCCATAAAAGGTGTGACCAGGCTCTGCTGAGAGACTCGAAACTCGACCAGGGAGCTGAGCCATGGGCCCATGGGAGTGAGTCAATGGGGTTTCTCCATGGAATGGGTGCCCACTGCACAACCGGCAGCCACACCTCCATCCAGGGGTGCTTAATTTTTCAATGTACTTCTTCACTTCCTCAAAATCAACTTGGATATCTTCTAAAAGCCCTTGCTCACCCCCGAGATAGATTCTCTCTGCTATTGGAAATTCTCATGACAATTCCCGTTTAAATGTAGAAGCAATAAAATTATTTAATAATCCTGACATCTCTCCCTCATCATCCACCAATTCTCCTATGCTATTCCTTAATGGGTCCACACTCCTCTTAGCCCTTCCTTACTCTCCCTCATCTTATATACTTTAAGCATGTCTTGCTGTTATGTTTAATATATTTGTCGATACCCCTTTCATATTCCCTTTTGGTCTGCCAAGTTATTTCCTTAACAGGCGTTTGTTTACTCCTATACAGATGTGCGTTGGACTCTAGCCCTGCTGTTTTGTATTGAATTAATGCCTTCTACTTATCCCAAATTACACTGTGTACCTTCCTGCCCAACCACCTGTTCTCTTATTTCCTCTACTTTTACACCTCAGTGGAATATACAATCACGTGAAAAAGTAAGTACACCCCATGTAAAGTTTTGACTTTTTCAACATATTTCAACATACAGCTATTTGATCTTCATTTCAACAATATTGATAGATAAAGGTGATATAATATAACAAACTAGTGGGGTCACCCGTGGGAATCCCACGGGCATGGACGTGTGTGACATTTCGACATATTGAGTGAGATGCTGCACATTCAATTTTACAAAATGGTTAGTGGCAATTCATCAGATCCAGAAATGGTGTAATGAACACAATTTATTTATTTGACATAATATGTGACCCCTCACTCCTCTCCACCTGACACTCTCCTCTATCCACCCTCACGCCTCTCCAATCCCACTCCTCCTCACACTCCTCTCCAATACCTCCTCACACTCCTCTCCAATGCCTCCTCACCAATACCTCCTCACACTCCTCTCCAAAACCCCCTCACACTCCTCTCCAATACCTCCTCATACTCCTCTCCAATCCCTCACACTCTCCAATCCCTCACACTCTCCAATCCCTCACACTCCTCTCCAATCCCTCACACTCCTCTCCAATCCCTCACACTCCTCTCCAATCCCTCACACTCCTCTCCAATCCCTCACACTCCTCTCCAATCCCTCACGCTCCTCTCCAATCCATGCTCCCCTCCAATCGCGCCTCACTCGCCTCTCCAATCGCTCCTCACTCTCCAACTGCTCGCTCCTCTCCAATCTCACTCCTCTCCAACCCCTCGCTCCTCTCCAACCCCTATCTCCTCCCCAATACCCCCTCACACTCCTCTCCAATCCCTCACACTCCTCTCCAATCGCCCTTCACGCGCCTCTCCAATCGCCCCTCACTCGCCTCTCCAATCGCCCCTCACTCGCCTCTCCAATCGCCCCTCCAATCGCCCCTCACTCTCCTCTCCAATATCTCCTCACACTCCTCTCCAACACCTCACACTCCTCTCCAATGCCTCCTCACACTCCTCTCCAATCGCTCCTCACTCGCCTCTCCAATCGCTCCTCACTCTCCAACCCCTCGCTCCTCTCCAACCTCACTCTCCTCTCCAATCGCTCCTCACTCTCCTCTCCAATCGCTCCTCACTCTCCTCTCCAATCGCTCCTCACTCTCCTCTCCAATCGCTCCTCACTCTCCTCTCCAATCGCTCCTCACTCTCCATTCAAATCGGCCCTAACTCTCCAACCCCTCGCTCCTCTCCAACCTCACTCTCCTCTCCAATCGCTCCTCACTCTCCATTCCAATCGGCCCAACCCTTTTGTGCCCATTTTTAATGTTCTTACATTTGCAATCTGTCCTAAATGTGCTTTAAAGAGATTTGACAACCCCACAGGCAGCAAGTATAGGCTGGAAAGCCACCATGACAGAAAGCACGCCAAAGGCATTGAGGGACAGGTTGGGAAGGGTGCACCCCACTCCCAGACTGGGCCTCTCCAACCCTCGCTCCTCTACAATCCCTCGCTCCTCTCCAATCCCTCGCTCCTCTCCAATCCCTCGCTCCTCTCCAACCCCTCGTGCCTCTCCAACCCCTAGCTCCTCACTCTCCAACCCCTAGCTCCTCACTCTCCAACCCCTATCTCCTCACTCTCCAACCCCTATCTCCTCACTCTCCAACCCCTATCTCCTCACTCTCCAACCCCTATCTCCTCACTCTCCAACCCCTTATCTCCTCACTCTCCAACCCCTATCTCCTCACTCTCCAACCCCTATCTCCTCACTCTCCAACCCCTATCTCCTCACTCTCCAACCCCTATCTCCTCACTCTCCAACCCCTATCTCCTCACTCTCCAACCCCTATCTTCTCACTCTCCAACCCCTATCTCCTCTCTCCAACCCCTATCTCCTCTCTCCAACCCCTATCTCCTCACTCTCCAAACGCTCTATCCTCTCCAACCCCTCGCTCCTCTCCAACCCCTCGCTCCTCTCCAACCCCTCGCTCCTCTCCAACCCCTCGCTCCTCTCCAACCTCTCGCTCCTCTCCAACCCCTCGCTCCTCTCCAACCCCCACTCCTCTCCAACTCCTCGCTCCTCTCCAACCCCCACTCCTCTCCAACTCCTCGCTCCTCTCCAACCCCTCACTATGCACGCTGTACAGTGGAGAGCATTGCACACAGGGGAGAGGAGGAAAGGATCACATACAGGGGAGAGGAGGGAGCATAGGGTGGGAAGTGAAACTTCTACCTTCACTTGGTTGACTTCACTTGATTTGACTTGAGAGGATGGAGGGTGGAGGGTGGGGAGTGGAGAGTGGAGAACCCGCCTTGACTCTTGTTCATTTATAAATTTGAAAGTATCGAAAACACTTCGCTTTACAAAGTAGAAGTGGATTAAAACCAAACGTTATTAATAAATATTGCATTCCATAGTTGGTCGACATTATTATGTACATTTTTGAAGTACTGTATTGTTTAATTACATAGTTGGAAAAGAGTTGAATCGCCTTAAACAAAGTCTGTATGTAACCCCAGGAATATGGAAAAATATAATTTGACTTCGATTCGATCCCGAATTCAGTATTCAGTCATTGTACTTTTACCAAGTAATAATATAAATAACGAAGTCCTGGGAACGTTTTCTTCTATCCTTCATCTCTCCTTCCCTCACTCATTCTTCTCTCTCATTCCTCTATCTCATTCTCCTCTCTCATTCTCCTCTCTCCTTTGCCGTGCCCACTTAACAGTCAACACATTCAAAAGGGATGTTGGAATACATTTTGCCGATTTGCTCAACTTTAGCTGAAACGGAGATTTGAACCATCCTAGCGACTGTGATGGTGAATTAGAGTAGCCTTTGAAAATGTATTTCGTTCTATAAACGGTAACTTTCATTGAATTTTCTTCCCGTTTTTTGAAACCGAGTCACGATTGTTTTATATATCTCGGCATTTTCCCGTCTGTTATTTTAGGCGATTCAGCCTTGACAACTCGTGCGGAAAAAACAAAAAAAACAATGATGGAATGAATGCCAGTTTAAACAGGATTACATTTACTTCCGTATCATAATGATGAATGAAATAATAACGAAGAAATATCTGTCGGCAATTTCCCGTCTGTGGCGATACGTGAACGAAGCTATGCTCCTCTCTCAACATTATTGTGACGACGTATAGATTAAATATTTCATCGTGACGATTGTCATCAACTGGAAAAGTCCGACACTAATTTTTAATATATCTCGCCATTTTCCCGTCTGTTATTTTAGGCAGTGTATGACCGACCGTACCGCGATTTTTAAAAAGTATATCTCGGCAATTTCCAGTGTGTGCGTGAATGTTCTCAATTATTGCTGACACCGAGTCTAAAACCATCGATAAAAATGAAATCAGATGGTGAATTCGAGATAAAATCGTGAGGGTGACTCAATGAATGGGCTTTATTTTACAGGCCTTTGAGATTTCATTTCGTTCTATAAACGGAAACTTTCATGGGATTTTCTTCCCGTTTTTTTTCAACCGAGTCTTAAACTATGTTAGCGACTGTTAAAAATGAAATGATATATCGAATTAGAGTTTAAATAAACCTGTGAGAGAGAGAAAGACAGCACGGGCCTAACTAAACAGGCCTCAAAGCTATTCGAGTTAAAAAATGGTGGATATTTGTTCATATGAAGCCTCTCCCAGAATGGGTGGAGCTACTGTCCAAACGGAGTAAGCCACACCTCCGAACAGACAGACAGACAGACAGACAGACAGAATCACCGTAGCCTATTATAATATAGATATCATGAAACATTTACATTTTGCAGTCCATTGTATAATGTAAATAAACATAAATGCAAATTTCGCATGTGGAAAAAGTAAGAACACCGTTGGTTCTAATAAGTGGTATTGCCCCCTTTGGCAGAAACAACCTCAAGTATGCATTTCTTATAACTGTCTACCAGTCTCCGACATCGACTGGGAGAAATTTCACCCACTCCTCCATGCAGAATTCTTTCAGCTGTGCGATGTTTGAGGGGTTTCTTGCATGCACAGCTCGTTTCAAATCCCCCCACAACATCTCAATGGGATTTAGATCCGGGCTTTGACTTGGCCATTTCAGAACCCTCCATTTCTTTCTTTTCAGCCATTCCTTGGTAGATTTACTGGTATGTTTAGGGTCATTGGCATGTTGCAAGGTCCACCTTTGGTTGAGCTTCAACTTTCGGACAGATGGCCTCACATTATCCTCAAGCACCCTCTGGTACAATGAAGAATTCATAGTGGATTCTATGATGGTGAGCTGCCCAGGCCCTGATGCAGCAAAGCTGCCCCAAACCATAATATTTCCACCACAATGCTTTACAGTTGGTATCAGGTTCTTGTGGTCAAATGCTGTCTTTCGTTTTCGTGAAACATGTCTTCTGGTACTGTGGCCAAATAGCTTTACCTTTGACTCATCTATCCAGAGCACATTGTTCCAGAAGTGCTGGTCTTTGCCGAGGTGTTCATTGGCAAACTTTAGTCTTGCCCTGATGTTCTTTCTGGACAGCAAAGGTTTCCTCGTGGAACACCTCCCATGTAGATCAAACTTGTGCAGCCTCTTTCTAATGGTAGACTCGTGCACTTTGACATCAACAGTGACAAGAGCAACTGTAGGTCCCGTGATGACATTCTCGCGTTCTTAGAGACTTCTTTCAGCATATTGCGGTCTGCTCTCGGGCTGAACTTGCTCGGGCGACCTGGCCTGAACAAGTTGGCAGTTGTTTGGAATCTTCTCCACTTGTAGATGATCTCACAGACAGTCGAATGATTGATTTCAAATTGTTTGGAGATCTTTTTAAATCCCTTCCCAGACTCGTAGGCGTCTATAAACCTTCTTTCTGAAGGCCTCAGAGAGCTCTTTTGATCTCAGCATGGTGACGCCGCACACTTCAACAACAAAGAGCAAACCAAACTAAATGTCTGAGGTTTAAATAAGACAGGTTGCTCCAAGATCCTCTCTAACGATGTTCTAATCATTTGCACCTGAGCTGGTGCACCTGATTCTAATTTTAGGTATTTGAAGGAGTGAGAAATGTAGGGGTGTACTTACTTTTTCCACATGCAAAATTTGCATTTATGTTTATTTAAATTATACAATAGACTACAAAATGTAAATGTTTCATGATATTTGTTATATAATATCACCTTTATCTATCAATATTGTTGAAATGAAGATCAAATAGCTGTATGTTGAAATATGTTGAAAAGGTCAAAACTTTACATGGGGTGTACTTACTTTTTCACGTGACTGTACTTACCTACTTTGCACCTGACACATTTGCTTCTTGAAGGTTGCCCATCTTTCCAATGCAGATTGCTCACCCATTAATTTTACCCAATCTGAAGCGCCGAAACCACTTCTCATACCCTCAAAGTTTTCCCTCCTATACAGAGTCGAGGCTCGTGAAAGAACTAACATTTATCAAACAAACAAATCAAACAAACAAGTAAACAAAGTATATAAAAGTGGGAGCGGTCGACAAGATGGAGAGAGAAGAGGAGGAAGCACACAAACACAACATTTGAGGGCAGGGACATCGGGAGATGTGTTGGAGGCAGAGGGCCTGGGGGGATGCAGGATAGGTATAAAACGCAAGGACACCAAGGACTTCCAGGAATGAAGACAAAAGTCACCTCAAAAAAGTGGATTTTGAGGTGAAATTAGCAGGGGTAGAAAAGATCAAGGTTTTGGATTGGGGAAGATAAGAGATGGTGGTGAACAGCCGTTTTAAAGACTTGGAGGGAGGAGTGGGATTGAAGAGAGTGAGGGAGTTTGTTCCAGAGGCGGGAGAAAAGAGGAATGAAGGAGTGAAGGTGAGCGGAGAGTCTTGATTTTGGCAGTTTAACCATAAGAGGGTTGCAGGCAGATCTTGTGCGACCTGCAGGAATATTTGGGGGACGGAGCCCAGAGAGAGCTGGGGGAGCAAGGCCGGAGAGGAGTCGGTAGAAGACAGAAAGACCACCAACCTGCCTGCGGTGAGTAAGTGAAAGGCCCTCGGAGATAGCGTCATCGCGGGAGATTCCAATGATTCTGAACGCTTTGGTTTCAACAGCGTGAAGACGAGCTAGGTGTGAGGCAGGAGCACCAGCCCAGAGGGGAGAGCAGTATTCCATTGAGCTGCGGATGAAAGCCTTGTATGTGGTGAGGAGCTCAGGTGTGCCAAGGAAGGACTTCGCACGACGGAGGATGCCCAGTCGGCGACTGGCTTTGGAGGCCAGCTTGGAAATGTGGTTCCTAAGTTCAACAATGTCTAAAACTTTTGCACAACAGTGTGTTACAGATAATGGGGTTCTCATGACAATTTGTGAACAATACTCTTGGGGTATAATTAATCTTGGGCAGGTTGCCACTTCGTTACAGGGTGTGTTTTTTTTCCACTGAGCAGCCAAGGGCATCACAGCCACATCGGTGAGGGAAATGCAACAAGGCTTTACCTATTCTGCCATCGAGCCAACATCGACAAAAACTACGATCCTTAATTGGGGTTGCAAAAGTGGAAGAAGATGCATCCTGTTTCCACAAAACTCTCAGCTATATCACCCAAGGTCTGGTTTATCAACAATTAATTATCATGGACATTCACAATAAAAAGTGAAATCAAAGAATTACAAATTATGCATATATAATAATAATAATCATCATCATAATCACAGTATTAAAAACATAATTAATAATGCCAATAATGCTATAAACACGACTTGTATTGAAGATCAAACTGATACAAAATAATCAGGCTGTGTGGGTACCTGGCACAAGCAATCATCTGTGGGCTCAAATCAGAGTCCTCAAATGAGTATTGAAGGACCAGCAGCTCATTGCCTTCACAAGACCAGAAATCCCTGAAAACGAGACAATAAATTAGTATCAAGAACTACACATGTAGGAAATATACATTGTGGTCTTTATAAAAGAGATGAGTGCACATGACCAGCCAAGGTCCTGGATATATTTAGTACTGATTACACCTAATGGATGCTGAGTGCGCAAACATGACTTCTGAACCCTTTCAAAAGACAGGAGCAAAGAGATGAGTGTTATAATAATGTAGGGTGAGGGCTTTAGGTTGTGGCCTTATGTCATTGTAAAACTGCATGGTAATGTTGAGAAAAGTTGGAGACGAACAAAACATTTACTACAAAAATGAAGGGGGGGGGGGGGTGTGGGGGGGGTCAAATCAAAAGAAATTGTTACATATTTCGTGCGTCCCCCAATGTTGATTGCATATACAGTCGGATCCTGCTGTTCGCGGTTCTGCAGTTCGCAGTTCCGCTATTCGCAGGTTCTGCATATTCACGATTGATAAATTATTGCCTGCTTCTCCATTCGCGGCCCCATGTCCCGTGTATTCGTTTATGCAAAAAAAAAAATTCACGACCCACGGGCATGGCAGTTATAAAACCCATCTTTCACCAGCCACACACAAAGAAGCCAGACATATGCAAAAAAAACAACTTCTACGAGCCACTATCATGACCTGCTTCTACGTTGGCGGCGCTGTGCTTCGCGTTTTCACGGCTTTTGATATCTCACCATTCACACAGTAAACATTGCTTTGCGGGATATCCCGTCATTCACACTGTGAATTGCTTTACATGATATCCAGCCGTTCACACGCTTCGCGGGATATTCCACCATTCACACTGTGAACATCTTCGAGGGATATTCCACCAGCTGCATAACAGGTCATCCCCACGAGTTACTGTACATAATTAAAACACTCCCCAGTATATATTAGTACACTTTGCGGTCTCCCTTTTCCCCACTGAAACAATGGCATGGCATGCTTTCGCAGGATTTGCCTTGGCATTCGTGGATTTTCCCTCGACATTCGTGGATTTTGCCACGACATTCGCAGGATTTGCCTCGACATTCATGGATTTTCAAGATTCAGAAACCAATCCCCCCTTTTTCCATTGAAACAATGCCCCTCCATTCACGGTTTCACAATTCGCGGCACTTTCCAGGAACGTATCCCCTGAGAATAGCTGGGTTCGACAGTACAAAGTTTCATTTAAATGTTTTGAAATGTGCCTGTAGTTGTATTTTTTTTGGTATTTGACTGTTTGACATCATGCCAAGGGTTGGGGGCCAAAATTATTCCTCTTGCCATGGTGGGGATAATAGTTGCAGAGAAAAACATTTTAAAGCAAAAATATATGGACACACACACACACACACAATATATATATGGAAGAATATATATATATCTATATATATATATATATATATATATATATATATATATATATATATATATATATATATATATATATCTATCTATCTATCTATCTATCTATCTATCTATCTATCTATATATATATATATATATATATATATATATATATATATATATATATATATATATATATATATATATCTATATATATATATATATATATATATATATATATATATATATATCTATCTATCTATATATATATATATATATATATATATATATATATATATATATATATATATATATATATATATATATATATATATATATATCTATCTATCTATCTATATATATATATATATATATATATATATCTATATATATATATATATATATATATATATATATATATATATATATATATATATATATATATATATATATATATATATATATATATATATATGTATATATATATCTATATCTATATATATATATATATATATATATATATATATATATATATATATATATATATATATTGTTGTGGATATGAGGATTGTCTTTTTTTGTTGTGTTTTTTTAATTATTGCTTTATTCTGGACCCTCCTGCCTCCAGTCTGTGTATAAAGGTCAAAGGTCGTACCGTAATTAGTTCATAAGCACTCACGTTAGCCAATCATAGATTTCCCCCTTGTTGACAGTTATTTCCTTATTCTGTGTATTAGGATAAGGATTTGTCTTCCATTAATTTGACACTCCATTGCACTGCATTAAATAAAGTAGATCCCTCCGACATGGCATCTTCAAAGTGCCAGGTTTGCCAGGTTTGCTGCAATTGCCAACTGCATTTGGGCGGTTTTCTTCGTTCGCCATTGCTGCCCTTTGGCTGGGGCTAGCTCGAATCGCCCCAAAACCACCATTGGCCACGAGGTAAGGTCGGGGAAGAAAGGCGTGTCTCCACCTCGTCATAGAGGGGAGGAGTGAACCAGCCCTTGCCGACCAACCCAGAACGAGGGGTTGGCTTTAGAGGGCGGAGAAAGAACGTTTGGGGGAGGTTCGCAAAAGGGTCAAGGGTGGGGCTTATATAACCCGAGGAAGACGCCCCCCAGGAGAGTCGAGGAGGGAGGAGATCAGAACACAGACAAGCCTGAAGAGAGTCCTGGAGTTTGTGAGAGAGGGAGAGAGAACCCGTCACGCCAGACCCCCCACCAGCAGCGTTGGCTCCACCAAGCAGCTCCGACCCGTTACCCCGCGCACACGACAGGATCGGTGGCATCGGCGGCCGTTGAGGTCCAGCCCGACGTCCCGTGCGGGATCAAGCTCCAGTCAGCTCCGTGCCTTCCTCCCCCTCCAGCCACCCACCTCCTTCCAGCCAATCCACTCTGCAATTCCCCGTGTGAGTCCGTCTTTGTTTGTTCTGTCCAGGGTATTAATTAAGCCTGTTTAGATAAGCTAGCGATTTTCACTGTGTCTCTGATTTCTTCTGTAAATTATTTTATTATCCTTCCTTCTTCCTTGGTTTCTTTTGGTCCTGTAAATAGAAATAAATTATATTCGTATTCCCTACTTCTGTCTTCCTCTTCTTCACATCCATGTCGCCTTAGTTTTTTCCCCATTGAATATCTGTGGCGCGATTCGGCCAACGTTCAGGAATCGGGTTAGTCGGGGTAACTGTTCGGGCGCGGCGGCCATCCGCTCGGCAAACAACATCCTCGCCGCGGTCCCGTAACAATTGGTGTCGGGAGCGAGATTGGACCCGAAGCGCGCTTAACGCGCTCAAAATTACGAGCGGCCGAAATTTGTTTTGTTTTAGAAAAACCCGAACTTTGAAATCGCGCCATGGCTAGTCAAGGCGATCGGATGCAGGTGGGTGAGCTAGAAGGGGGGTTAGGGGTAACCCAGGACCACAGGGAGGAAATGGAGGAGGTGGTTGAGGAGGTATCAGGCGCACAAAATGGCGCCCTCGCGCACATGGTTGTTGCGGCACCAAATTTAGCCGCACCCGTGGTCGCGGCAGCCGAGCCCGAGATGCCAGGGTACATGCGAGCCTTCATGGCCCATTTCATGGCAGAAGTACAGAAAAAGAACGACAGTATGGACAGGCTCGAAGCCAAAATGGGAGAAATGGGGGGCCAAATGGGAGAAATGGGGGCCCAAATGGGAGCAATGAGGGACGAAGCGAGGGGTACCGGTGAACGGTTAGACAATAAATTTGCGGGGTTAGACAATAAATTTGAGGGGTTAGACAATAAATTTGAGGGGTTAGACAATAAATTTGAGGGGTTAGACAATAAATTTGAGGGGTTAGACAACGGGATAAAAGAGGTGAAGAATGGGTTAACGGGGCTAGAAGATAAGATGGAAGGCAAATTGCGGGAAATAGGGGAGCAATCCGCCCGGGAAATTAAACAAATGGGGAACCAGATAGAGGAGGTGAAAATCGGGCTAGAAGGTAAATTGGATGCTCAGAGGGATGAATTGGGACAGATGAGGGCGGCATCTACAAAAGAGGGGGAGGAGATGGGGGAGGAGATGGGGGAGGAGATGGGGGAGGAGATACGACGAGGTGTAAGCGAGGAGGTCTCGGGGGTACGCGAGGAGGTAAAGCGTGGTGAGAAGCGTATGGAGAAAGAGGTGAGGAATAATACGGCTAGGTTACAGGGGGGCATAGAGGACCTGACGCAGGAGGTGGAACAGCTGATGGTGGGACAGACGGAGTTAGTGGAGCAGGTACAAAGGAACACTGCGGTACTAGGAGGGTTAAAGGCGACACAAAAATAACTAAAAGACGACTTGATAGCGATAATAATAATAATAATAATTCATTTATTTTGTATAGCGCTTTTCCAGAAGCCCAAAGGCGCTTTGACAGAGTGGCAAACATAATGCATAACAATACATGAAAACAACAATTTCAAAAAAGACAAGAATCAATAGGGAAATATTTAAAGCAAAAGGAGGGAGAAGGAGAAGAGATAGTCAGGGGTTAAATGCTGTGGGTTGAATGTTGAATGCAGTGTTGAACAGGTGGGTCTTTAGTGATGTTTTGAATGTGGTGAGTGAGGAGGAGTCTCTGATGGTGTGAGGTAGTGAGTTCCAGAGGGTGGGCGCAGCGATGGAGAAGGCCCTGTCCCCCCAGGATCTGAATTTGGTCCGGATGGAGGGGGTCAGGAGGTTTGTACCAGCAGAGCGGAGGTTGCGGGTGGGAGTGTGTCTGGAGAGGAGGTCAGCCAGGTAGGATGGGGCCAGGTTATGGAGGGGTTTGTATGTCAAGAGGAGGATTTTGTACTGGATTCTCTGGGGGATGGGGAGCCAGTGAAGCTTGTAAAGGACGGGGGTGATGTGGTCACGGGTCCGGGAATGGGTGAGTAGACGGGCAGCGGAGTTCTGAATGTATTGGAGTTTATTGGTGATTGTTGAGGGTGAACCATAAAGGAGGCTATTGCAGTAGTCCAGACGGGAAGTGATGAAGGCGTGGATGAGGGTTTCTGCAGCCACGGAGGAGAGGGATGGACGGAGACGGGCGATGTTTTTCAGGTGAAAGAAGGCTGTCTTTGTGATCTGTTTAGTGTATTTGTCGAAGGAGAGGATTTGGTCAAAGATGATGCCAAGATTCCGGATGTGAGGGGAGGTGGATACTGGGATACCGTCGATGTTGAGGGCAAAGTTATGGGTGGATTTTGTGAGCGTTTTTGGGCCAATGATGATTATTTCAGATTTATCATAGTTAAGTTTGAGGAAGTTGATTTGAAGCCAGGATTTTATTTCAGTGATGCAGTTTGTCAGGATAGAGTGGGTGTCGGTGGAGACGAACTTGGTGGAGATGAAAAGCTGGATGTCATCGGCGAAGCAGTGGAATTGGAGACCATGACGGCGGATTAAGTGACCGAGCGGGGACAGGTAAAGGATGAAGAGGAGGGGGCCAAGAACTGAACCGTGGGGGACACCTTGGGGGAGGGGAGCAGTGGGGGATTTGCAGTTATTGATGGAGATGAACTGGCATCTGTCATAGAGGTATGATTTAATCCAAGAGAGGGCAGTGCCGGTAACGTTAAAGGTGGATTCAAGTCAGGTGAGGAGGATAGTGTGATCGATGGTGTCAAAGGCAGCGCTGAGGTCGAGGAGGACGAGAATGTTGAGGTTGCCAGCGTCAGAGGAGAGGAGAAGGTCGTTGGTGATTTTGAGGAGAGCAGTTTCAGTACTGTGGTTGGACCGGAATCCGGATTGGAATGTTTCATACAGGTTATTGGCAGAGAGATGATGTTTGAGTTGAGTGGCTACAGCGCGTTCCAATACTTTTGACAGAAAGGGTAGGTTGGAGATGGGTCTGAAGTTGTTTAGGGTGCGATGAGGAGGGAATGTCAGATGTTACGTGAGGGACTGACAACGAGGTTGGACGAGGTGACAGAAGTAATGGAGACAAAGGACCGGGAGGTGAGGACGCACATAGAAACGGTCAAGGCAGCCTTAGAGGACGAAATTGAGGAGACGCACCGGGAAATAAAAGAGGTGAAGCAAAAGTTAGAGAAAGTGGAGGAGGGGGTGAGTGAAATTAAGAAGAGACGAAGGGAAACTAAGAGGGAGATAAAGGAGGAGGTGATGGAATATGTGCAAGGTCGGTGCTGAAATCGTGATGGTGTGCTTGCTAACCAGATAAAGTTTGCAGGTGGCGAAGGAGGTGCGGAGACGAGGTGCCAAGGTGAGTGGCGATATATTCGGAAATGTATATGGTGTGAGGGAAGCTTCAGTCGGCTTGGGGGTTGATTTGGATCCGGGTGTTCGTGAGAGGCCGCTGGTGAAGTGTGTGACAGGTACGGTGTGCGAAGGAGGAGGCGAGCGAGAATGTCCGACTATGGGGTGTGTGAGGAAAAAGTGCGCGCCGAGGAGTGAGTGTGCTGTCGAGAGTGAGTTGGTCGTAGCACGTGTGCGAGGGGGCACATGGAAGCGCGTAGTGAGGAGTGTTACAGAGGGTGTAACGGGAGAGGATGCGCGAGAAAGGTGTGTAACGGACGGGTGCATGAGGAGAGAGTGCGCTGTCAAGAGTAAGGGAGAATGCACACCTGTGGTGAGTGTTACAGAGGGTGTAATGGGAGAGTGTGCGCAAGAGGATGCACGAGAAAGGTGTGTAACGGACAGGTGCATGAGGAAAGAGTGCGCTGTCAAGAGTAAGGGAGAATGCACACCTGTGGTGAGTGTTACGGAGGGTGCAACGGGAGAGTGTGCGCAAGAGGATGCGCGAGAAAGGTGTGTAACAGAGGAGTGCATGAGGAAAGAGTGCGCTGTCAAGAGTGGTGGTGAAAGTGGTAAGAGTGACACGGAGCGTGAGTTGGTTGTGGCAGGTGAGAGAGGATGTACACCTGGAATGGAAGGATGCACACTGGAATTGGTAGTGAGGCACGTGGTTGGGTGTGCAAGTGAGAGCACACCTGTGGTTGTCACAGAAGAGGTGACCGAGGAGGGGGCGCGAAGAGGTGTGTTGGTGAGGTGTGCGAACGACGAGTGTGTGCAAAGGTGTGCGGTGGTCAGGTGTGTGATGAAGTCTGTGAGCGAAAGAACGAGTGCAATAACGAAGTACGCGGGGTGTACGGGCGGCGTTGGAGCACCGAGCTCGGTGAGGGTGAAAGGGGTCGCGTATGCATGTGAGCATGCAGGTGAAGCATCGACGGTAACCGGGTTAGCGGTTAGAGCGACGTATAGCCGAATCGGGCCCTCGGTGCGCGCCGGGCACCTTTGCGTGCCGCGGGGATCCGCGGCGGTTTCGAAAGAACCGCCATGCGGGATCCATGCCGGGCCGCGCTTTGAACGGCCGCGTCCGTGCTCCACTAGGCGGAGCGGGCAGCCTGATAGGAAGGGTCGTCATGGCGACCCCTTTTTGTTGAGGCGTTCCGGCAGGTCAAGATCGGGCCATTGGACGGCTCCGTGCCGAGGTGGTGCGTGGGCTCTCGGCCCGGGTAAGCGTCCTTCCCTGCACCGAGTGCCGGACGCATCCAGCCGCTGGCACCAAACCACCCGCATCCATTGTTCGGCTTTACGAAGCAGAGCTTTGGAAACGAATTGGCGCACCGAGAGGATCTAGTGAGTAGACGGGTGATGATGATAGTGGTTTTGGACCCGAAATTAGAAAAACAAAATTTGATGATTGGCAAAGGATTGGCAGAGTGATGATTGGCAGATGATTGGTAGTGATTAGCAAATTTTTGATTGGCTGGAATTAGGTGAGCAAAATTGATAGTGGGAGATACCCGATGTGAGGGGATGGCAACTCTGCCATCCCTCATAACGGGGGCAAAGGAGCACTAGGTTTATGGGGTTTGGCAGTGAAAACTAGCCCGGGAGGGTTAGGATATAGTGTGTAGGGATCTAGAGAAGATGACCTTAGGTAACGTTAAGGTTAGGTAGTGACAATGATACCTGTAGTGGGGACGCAGCTAGATTAGTGTGGATGATAATGACGTGGTATGTGCTTAGTTTAAAGGGAAGACGGGGAGCACTAAGTTAGCAGGGCAACAGGTAGTTCAGATGATGCCGTGGGTGTGAGGATCGAAAGTTTATTGAGCAGGGTATGAGTAAATGATGGTGATTGTGAGTTGTAGTGAGATTGCACAGGTGTGCAACTGAACAGGTGTATGGAGCAGAGTATGAGTGAGTGATGGTGATTGCGTGTTGTGTTGACCAAATGGTCCAGGGAGGAAGGAGGGTGCAGGAAGCACCAAGAGATTGCACAGGTGTGCAACTGCAGGTGAATGGAGAATGGTTGTATGGAGTATACGGAGTATTGGAATGGATGGTCGTGGAGTGGGTATGGTGGAAACTGTGGAGTGGAGTGGATGGTGCGAAGGTGTGGATGGGGGAAAGGAGGATGGACCCCATCACGAATACCCGGGGAGGGTAGTGTAAGACTTAGGTAGAGGGTACAGGTAAATTGTGGTTGGATATTGGCATCTGTGGTGCGTGGTGGAAGAATGGTATTTGGATGGGTGCATTAATGACGTGGAAATGGCTGGGCGTGTAGCCTGTTAGTGTGTGTAGTTGGTTTGGGAACTCCACCACTGTGAGGATGTCGGCCAGGTGAGGCCGCAGGTGGGCTCTGGGAGCCGGTAGAGTTGTTGTGGATGGGGCCCGAGGATCCGGAGGACGGACCCGGGTAGCCCAGTGCCAGAGGGCACCGAGGGGTGACAGAGCCAGGAGGGGCCTTCCCCAGTTAGATAGGTTAGGGTGAGGAGCTAGGTAAGCTCGGGTGGCAACTACAGTGGTGGAGGTGTGCAGGTGGGTAGACCTGCTGGGAGAGCTGCACGACCCAGCCCGGAAATTGTGCAAGGGCACCGGGAGATGAATCGGGGGAGTGAGACCACAAATTGAGAAGCACCACAGTTTGGTCAATGGGAATTGGTTTTTAGAACCCATAGTGTAAGTTGGCCAATGGATTGGCAGGGAAAGACCCCGGGTAGTGTAAAGTGTGTTAAAGTCAATTAGAGGATAGTTAGGATGGAGATCTCCTCGCACCATCTGCATCCACTCACCTGGGATGACGTACCTCCACACCATGCCAGGTTGTTTTGTTATTTTTATTGTGCAAATGTTTGGAATGTGAGACGCATCATGACGTGGGTGTGACATTGTGCTGATGTTCCATCTCTTCCTCCTTATGAGGATTGATGATGAATTGGGGGATGGCAAATTTTGGTTGGAGGGATTGTGGTGACGAATTTGGTGTAGGAGAAATATGGGGAGACGTGACAGTAGTGACGAATTTGTAAATGTGTAGATTTTGTAAATATGGGGTAAGGGCAAGGGTAGAGTAGGTGACAGGGGGGGGGGGGGGGTGACGTACGGTAGGGACGAGCTTTTCTCCGCTCCGTCTCCATACGCACCTCGCCTTGCATTGCCTTGTTTGATGTGTACCCTTGAGACCTTACCCCTCGCTCATCTGTCTTTTCCCCCCTTTGTCTCCCACATGAGGACTGTGCGCCACTGGGCGCCGAGGGGAGCGTGCGAGAGTCCGCCATTGTGCGCCCGGAACTCCCAGAACCAGCTGTCTGCATCGATGCACCACCTTATGGACCACATGTCTGTGGCCGAGCACCACTTATGGACCCCATGGGTTGGGGCAAGGCCCCTCTGCTGGAACCGGCCATGAAGGCCCGAGATCTTGCTGGCGGACCTTGGTCACAGGGCACCTATGCCCCACAGGTGAACCACACTAGTCGGCCCTGTGGGCAATAAATAAATAAAATAAAAATGGACACGTTTTGTGCAAGTTTTATGTCCAAATAGGCCGCCAGCAAAGAAGATGACAACACCAGGAAGATAGCAATAGCCAGCAGAGGGAGCCGAAGAACAAGAGACCACCAGCAGGGTTTGTTGGTTTTATTTTTGATTGAGAATTGTAGTGACTGTGCACCGATTGGTGCTTGAGGGTGCTTTGGTGCGTTTTTGGGTGCTTTCATGGTGCATCGATGCAGGGCAGACTGTCTCCCCCCCCCCAAAAAGAACGATCACAGGTCCTGGGTTGCGTTTTGCAAATAATGCGCCCCCACCGTAAATGTATAGTTTGAAGACAATTCCGCAATTCGGTTAGCTGTGGGCCGTGAGTCTGTTAGGTAGGGTGCAATGGAGCAGCGGGACATATTTATTTATGTTTTAAAACTGTCACACTCAGGGTCAGGTTAAATGTAGAGGGAACTACACCTACGTGCCACACTAAAAGTTAAGGTAAGAGGCCCGGGACGTACCTAAGAGGAGGAGGGTGCAGTGTTGTGGATATGAGGATTGCGTTTTTATTGTGTTTTTTTTATTATTGCTTTATTCTGGACCCTCCTGCCTCCAGTCTGTGTATAAAGGTTAAAGGCCGTACCGTAATTAGTTCATAAGCACTCACGTTAGCCAATCATAGATTTCCCCCTTGTTGACAGTTATTTCCTTATTCTGTGTATTAGGCTAAGGATTTGTCTTCCATTAATTTGACACTCCATTGCACTGCATTAAATAAAGTAGATCCCTCCGACATGGCATCTTCAAAGTGCCAGGTTTGCCAGGTTTGCCAGGTTTGCCAGGTTTGCTGCAATTGCCAACTGCATTTGGGCAGTTTTCTTCGTTCGCCATTGCTGCCCTTTGGCTGGGGCTAGCTCGAATCGCCCCAAAACCGCCAATAGCCACGAGGTAAGGTCAGGGAAGAAAGGCGTGTGTCCACCTCGTCATAGAGGGGAGGAGTGAACCAGCCCTTGCCGACCAACCCAGAACGAGGGGTTGGCTTTAGAGGGCGGAGAAAGAACGTTTGGGGGAGGTTCGCAAAAGGGTCAAGGGTGGGGCTTATATAACCTGAGGAAGACGCCCCCCAGGAGAGTCGAGGAGGGAGGAGATCAGAACACAGACAAGCCTGAAGAGAGTCCTGGAGTTTGTGAGAGAGGGAGAGAGAACCCGTCACGCCAGACCCCCCACCAGCAGCGTTGGCTCCACCAAGCAGCTCCGACCCGTTACCCCGCGCACACGACAGGATCGGTGGCATCGGCGGCCGTTGAGGTCCAGCCCGACGTCCCGTGCGGGATCAAGCTCCAGCCAGCTCTGTGCCTTCCTCCCCCTCCAGCCACCCACCTCCTTCCAGCCAATCCACTCTGCAATTCCCCGTGTGAGTCCGTCTTTGTTTGTTCTGTCCAGGGTATTAATTAAGCCTGTTTACATAAGCTGGCGATTTTCACTGTGTCTCTGATTTCTTCTGTAAATTATTTTATTATCCTTCCTTCTTCCTTGGTTTCTTTTGGTCCTGTAAATAGAAATAAATTATATTCGTATTCCCTACTTCTGTCTTCCTCGTCTTCACATCCGTGTCGCCTTAGTCTTTTCCCCATTGAATATCTGGGGCGCGATTCGGCCAACGTTCAGGAATCGGGTTAGTCGGGGTAACTGTTCGGGCGCGGCGGCCATCCGCTCGGCAAACAACATCCTCGCCGCGGTCCCGTAACAATATATATATATATATATACATATATACATATATATATATATACATATAATATTGGTACGGTTTTTAGAACCTTCACTGGGTAAATTTTAGTAAATGTTCCCTTATAAATGATCCCCTGTAAATATCCCCATTAATTGGCTTTATTAAAGATCGCACCCTAGGTAGTCCATGTACAACACGTAGAGCACCATAGGACCTCTCTGTAGTTATTTCATTATTATGTGTTTCAGTTAAGGATCTGTTCCCAATAGTTGAATCTGCATTGCATTTATCAAATAAGATAGGCCCCTTCAATTTCCCCAGTCATCGCTCCCGCTCTTCAAAGTGCAGAGAGAGCGGTAGGGCAGCGTTCGCCGCCCCCTGTCTTGATTCGGTTGTTGGCCCCAAGCCGCCATTGAACATGCGGTCTCAAGCCGAGGAAAAAGGGGGCGGGACACAAGAACAAGGTGTGGCACGTCAACTCACCATCAGAGGTGTCGCCAGCGAGCCCTGACCGGCCAACCAGGGCCGAGGTGAGCCGACCGGTAGGTGTGTCATCGGAGCCGGCGGCTTGATACAACAACGGCCAATAAAAGCGGTTGCGAGGGACTGCTTCATGAGATGAGTGAGAGGGAGATGAGTGCGAAGGATCGTGAGGCAGAAGAGTGGGTCCGCTGACATTACAAGATATATTCACATTGTCAGCCCACGTGAAAATATACGTGGAGCTGCCGCCGGGTTTCGCCTCAAGCCCAGAGTGTGGACTGGAGCCAACCTCGACGCTGTGCATTTGCCCGGACCTTCCTGCCCTGCCGTCTGCCTGGACCTTCTCCTCCTTCCAGCCATTCCCTATTCGTGTGAGTCTGTTTGTTTTGTCCGGGGTTATAATATAAGACTGTTTTAAGGCTGCCCCGTGTACCTTCTTCTTCTTCTCCTCCTTGTAAATGCCCTTCTTTCGTTTCCTCTTCATTTCGTGTACATAATTAATAAATATGTGTTATTCCTTTACTTTGGTTTCTTCTTCCCCCGATCGCTTTAGTCCTTTCCCGATTGAGTACCTGTGGCGCGATTTGGCCAACCGCTATAGTCGGGTTTAGTCCTTTTGTTAACGGCCTGAGTCGTGGCTCGCTTCGCTTGGCATGTCCATTACAGCCGCGGCTCGGGCGGGGCTCATTTCCTCGCTTACCGGAAGGCGCTGGTAATTAGGTAATAGGAATAATTGGCCTACACCCTATTCAACGCTGACCGGAAGTGACGTCATAGCTCCAGGACTAGGAACGGGCAGTGTGATAGATGAGGGGATTAAACCCCCCTCGGTAAGGGGAGTGCTGTAACCGAGATCCGTAACAATATATATATATATATATACAGTGAAACCTTGACTTGCGAGTGCACCAACTTACGAGTTTTCCGAGATACGAGCCGTCGCTCGGGCGGTTTATTGCTTTGAGATGCGCGCCGAGATCTGAGTTACGAGCTTACGCCACCCGCCACCAAGTGGGTTCCGGTCACGTGGTTATCTTGCCGTGCAAGCATCTCTGCCGTATATCGCTGCTGCTTTGTTTTCGCATTTTGGTTATTTTGGAGCTTACGCCACCCGCCACCAGGTGGGTTCCGGTCACGTGGTTATCTTGCCGTGCAAGCATCTCTGCCGTATATCGCTGCTGCTTTGTTTTTGCATTTTGGTTATTTTGGAGCTTACGCCAACCGCCACCAGGTGGGTTCAGGTCACGTGGTTATCTTGCCGTGCAAGCATCTCTGCCGTATATAGCTGCTGCTTTGTTTTCGCATTTTGGTTATTTTGGAAAATTTCTTCGTTTTAACCATGGGTCCTAAGAAATTGAGTGCCAAGGGCAGTATTGAGAAGAAGAAGAGGATGATGTGCTTGGATATAAAACACGCAATCGTCGAAAAACATGAGCGAGGTGTGCGTGTTGTCCACTTGGTGAGGCAGTACGATCGTAGTACTTCTACGATATGTACGATTTTGAAGCAGAAGGAGTCGATAAAGGCTATAACGCCAGCCAAGGGCGTTATGATTATTTCAAAGCTCCGGATCTCTATCCATGAAGAGATGGAGAAGTTGTTGTTTGTGTGGTTGACGGAGAAGCAGCTCACAGGATGCCGAGGAGGACGTATATAACGGCAGAGGAGAAGAGCATGCCAGGCCACAACTTGTTCAGAGTGCCGGCGATAGCTCGCCTTCTCTTTGTGGAAAACACGGTGAGATCCTTAACATCCAACAACTAATGGGACGCAAACGGGGCGCCCAGTTTAGCGGTACACACATTGATGAATCACCCTGCCTGTGATTCACCCATGACAGGTTATAGCTGGGTCGGGATTCAAACCCAGGCTGGACAGTTTAGAGTCAAGTGTGCGTACCTCCAGTCCAGGCCATCCTGCCAACTTGTATGCTGCATACAGGTGAAATATAAAGCGCGAGATATTTTTATATATACTGTATATTTAAAAAAAAATTGATGTGGTTTTTGGCGGGCTGGAACGGATTAATAGCATTTCAATGCATTTTAATGGGGAAATTTAATTTGAGAAACGAGCAAATTGAGTTACGAGCTCGGTCACAGAACGAATTAAACTCGTAAGTCAAAGTTTCACTGTGTATATATATATATGGATATATCTCTATATATAAAGGAGGAGTGTCTGTCTGTGTGTGTATGTGTGTGTCTGTCTGGATGTCCGCTTAAAACTCAAGAACTACACATCGGAGAAAAGTTTTGGACACAGATTCGGAATCAGCATAAAATCCCGGTGGTTTTAGGCTACGTTTTATTTTAATATCAATGGTTTTAAAAAACCGCGCCAGCTGCAATTCCATGGTGTAGTTTGTGGCGGCGCTAGACGTTCGGGGTGTATTGCAATGGTTTGTCGGGTTTGGCTGTGGGTCCAGAATAGCTCCAATTTCCTTTTGTTCTTCTACGTATATTTTGAATCTTCTGTTACAACGCCTTCCTTATCTACCTTATATCCCCCCGACGAGGCCTTTACATAATTTCATGTGGCAGAATTTCGTGCATTTTGAGTGAAAGAAGTGAGACGAAGTTGAAGGAGGAAGAAGAGGCGCGATCACTCTGGAGGCCTTGATCGTGAGTGGAAATGGCGGGAATTGCGTTTGTATCGCAAAGTAAAGGATCTGCATTCATTTCTGAACTTGCATTGGTGGATTGTTATACATCTGCATTATTTTTCATAAAAAAACTTTATGTTGAACTTGAAGGCTCCAAGCACGGACTATATATATAGCCCTCATTGAGGTAAAAATAAAAGTAAAAATCCTGCTATCGCTTGCCAAGCTAGCCGTTCCCCTCTCCCCCTCCCTCCTCTTCTCCCCTCTCCTCCTCTTCTCCCTCCCCCCTCTTCTCCCCTCCCCCCCTCTTCTCCCCTCCCCCCCACTCCTCCCCTCCCCCCCCACCCTCTCCTCCCCCCCTCCCCCCCCCACCCTCTCCTCCCCCCACCCTCTCCTCCCCTCCCCCCACCCTCCCCTCCCCCCCACCCTCTCCTCGCCCCCACCCTCTCCTCCCCTCCCCCTCTCCTCCCCTCCCCCCTACCCTCTCCTCCCCTCCCCCCCACCCTCTCCTCCCCTCCCCCCACCCTCTCCTCCCCTCCCCCCCCCACTTCCTCCTCCCCCCCCATTCCCCTCCCGTTCCCCTCCCCTCCTCTTCTCCCCTCTCCTCCCCCTTCCTCCTCTTCTCCCCTCCCCCCCTCTTCTCCCCTCCCCCCCTCTTCTCCCCTCCCCCCCTCTTCTCCCCTCCCCACCCTCTCCTCCCCTCCTCCCCCGTTCCCCTCCTCCCCATCCTCCTCCTCCCCCTTCCCCCGCCCGGCAATGCCGGGTACTTCCCATGGCCAGCTGTACGTGGGCTGCTCGAGGGTTGGAAAACCAAGCAATCTTTATGTCTTGGCACCAAGTAAGAAAACCAGAAATGTATACCAAGAGATTTTGAGAAATTGAAAATTGACAAAACGTCATGGAGGAAATGTACTGTGATATTGCTCTAAAATATACATGTTCTTTTCATCATATATTTGTATTATTCTTATTCACCCCGGGCGAAGCCCCCCCTCCCCTCCCCCCCTCCCCCCTCCCCACCCTCTCCTCCCCCCCCTCCCCATCCTCTCCTCCCCCCCACCCTCTCCTCCCCTCCCCCCCCCCACCCTCTCCTCCCCTCCCCCCCCCACCCTCTCCTCCCCTCCCCCCCCACCCTCTCCTCCCCTCCCCCACCCTCTCCTCCCCTCCCCCCCCCACCCTCTCCTCCCCTCCCCCCCCACCCTCTCCTCCCCTCCCCCCCCCATCCTCTCCTCCCCTCCCCCCACCCTCTCCTTCCCTCCCACCCTCTCCTCCCCTCCCCTCCCAGTCCCCTCCCCTCCCCTTCCTCCCTCCTCTTCTCCCCTCTCCTCCCCCTTCCTCCTCTTCTCCCCTCCCCCCCTCTTCTCCCCTGCCCCCCTCTTCTCCCCTCCCCACCCTCTCCTCCCCCGTTCCCCTCCCCTCCCCATCCTCCTCCCCTCCCTTCCCCCACCCGGTACTTCCAATGGCCAGCTGTACGTGGGCTGCTCGAGGGTTGGAAAAGAAAGCAATCTTTATGTCTTGGCACCAAGTAAGAAAACCAGAAATGTTGTATACCAAGAGGTTTTAAGAAATTGAAAATTGACAAAACGTCATGTAGGAAATGTACTGTGATATTGCTCTAAAATATACATGTTCTTTTCATCATATATTTGTATTATTCTTATTCAACCCGGGTACCTCAGCTAGTGTGTGTGTATGTATATATATGTATGTATAAAATTAAAAAAAGCCACCTTTAGAGGCCATTTTTCCCCGCAAGCGGGGGTTGGCCTTTTTCGGGAACCGTGGTTGTTGTTGTTTTTTGGTCCCCTTTTTGAAGCAATGTTTTACGGCCGGATGCCCTTCCTGACGCCAACCCTTTTTGCCGCCTTTAACGACAAGCAGGGAATTACCAGTGAACTGGTACTCATATATATATATATATATATATATATATATATATATATATATATATATATATATATATATATATATATATATATAAATATAATCGGGAGATTGAATAAGACGCGGACGTAGCTTCAGGGCTTCGATCTTTAATTCGACAAGCTTTCGACCAACAAAGGTCTTCTTCTGAGTCGGCCCCAAGTTCAACGGAAGTCTTCTTCTTTGAACTTGGGGCCGTTGAACTTCCGTTGAACTTGGGGCCGACTCAGAAGAAGACCTTTGTTGGTCGAAAGCTTGTCGAATTAAAGATCGAAGCCCTGAAGCTACGTCCGCGTCTTATTCAATCTCCCGATTATTTATTCAATGCAAATGAGACGCCCTGCTCGTACTGTGGAGTTTCTACTATTTCTCACAGTTATATATATATATACACACACACACACACACACACACACACACACACACACATGTATATATGAGGTGTGTGTGTGTGTGTGTGTGTGTGTGTGTGTGTGTGTGTGTGTGTGTGTGTGTGTGTGTGTGTGTGTGTGTCTATATAATTTCGATTTTTAAAGGTTTTTCTCTGCAACTACTTGTCTGATCGATGCAAAATTATAAAAATAGGAGGGACTCCCCATGGAGAATATTTTATTGACAATTCTGAAATCATAGGTCTCATGGTATGGCAGCCATATTTGATTAACGGAAAAAAATTGGACAACCTTTTCTCTGAAATGGCTCAATGAAAAAATTTGAAACTTGTCATCAACTCCCCCATGTGGTATATAGGGTGATAACGATGACATCATTGGTGAAATGGTATTCCAGCATAATTGGTTGAATCAAAATCCTTATCTGAAAAATCTGAAAATTCATCTATTTCATCTTCGACCCTTCTTCGATCTTCGATCTTCGACCCGATGTGAGTGAAGAATGAAATTTATGACATTATCGGTACCTCATCTGAAGGCCATATTGGATTGAAAATAAAAATCGTAAAACAAATCTTATCTAGACCGCTTAACAGATCGATGCAAAACTTCATACATATGATAGACTCATCATGGGAAACATCATTTGAAAAAAAATTAATAATCATCTTCAATGACACAATATAGCCTTAACGTACACAAAAGTGGTTATTAAATATTCTAATAATTAATCAATGAAGCTATGGATGATGGCATTGCACAGTGCATTCAGAAAGTATTCAGACCCCTTCACTTTTTTCACATTTTGTTATGTTGCAGCCTTATGCTGAAATTGTTTAAATTCATTTTTTCCCTCATCAATCTACACTCAATACCCCATAATGACAAAGAGAAAACGATTTTAGAAAGTTTTGCAAATTTATTAAAAAGAAAAAACTGAGATATCACATTGACAACATTAGTATTCAGACCCCTTTGTATGACACTTGAAATATAGCTCAAGTGCCTCCCGTTTCTCTTGATCATCTTTGAGATGTTTCTACACCTTGATTGGAGTCCACCTGTGGTAAATTCAATTGATTGGACATGATTTGGAAAGTCACACACCTGTCTATAAAAGGTCTCACAGCTGACAATGCATATCAGAGCAAAAACCAAGCCATGAGGTCGAAGGAACTGCCTGCAGAGCTCAGAGACAGGATTGTGTCGAGGCACAGATCTGGAGAAGCCTACAAAAAAATTTCTGCTGCATTGAAGGTTCCCAAGAGCACAGTGGCCTCCATAATTCTTAAATGGAAGAAGTTTGGAACAACCAGGACTCTTCCTAGAGCTGGCCGTCCGGCCAAACTGAGCAATCGGGGGAGAAGGGCCTTGGTAAGAGAGGTGACCAAGAACTCGATGGTCACTCTGGCTGAGCTCCAGAGATCCTGTGTGGAGATGGGAGAAACTTCCAGAAGGACAACCATCACTGCAACACTCAACCGATCTGGGCTTTATGGCAGAGTGACCAGACGGGAGCATCTCCTCAGTGAAAGACACATGAAAGCCCCCTTGGAGTTTGCAAAAAAGCACCTAAAGGACTCTCAGACTGTGAGAAACAAGATTCTGTGGTCTGATGAAACCAATATTGAACTGTTTGGCCTCAATTCTAAGCGCCATGTCTGGAGGAAACCAGGCACTGCTCATCACCTGCCCAATACCATCCCAACGGTGAGGCATAGTGGTGGCAGCATTTCTCATCTCATCATGCTGTGGGTGTGTTTTTCAGCAACAGGGAATGGAGGACTGGTCAGGGTTGAGGGAACAATAAACGGAGCAAAGTACAGAGATATCCTTCATGAAAACCTGAAACAGAGCGCTCAGGACCTCAGACTGGGCCGAAGGTTCACCTTCCAACAGGACAATGACCCTAACCACACAGCCAAGACAACGCAGGAGTGGCTTAGGGACAACTCTGTGAATGTCCTTGAGTGGCCCAGCCAGAGCCCTGACTTGAACCCAATCGAACATCTCTGGAGAGACTTGAAAATGGCTGTCCACCGAACGGTCCCCATCCAACCTGACAGAGCTTGAGAGGATCTGCAGAGAAGAATGGCAGAAAATCCGCAAACCCAGGTGTGCAAAGCTTGTTGCGTCATACCCAAGAAAACACGAGGCTGTAATCGCTGCCAAAGGTGCTTCAACTAAGTACTGAGTTAAGGGTCTGAATACTTATGTCAATGTGATATTTCAGTTTTTTCTTTTTAATAAATTTGCAAAACTTTCTAAAATCCTGTTTTCTCTTTGTCATTATGGGGTATTGAGTGTAGATTGATGAGGGGAAAAATGAATTTAAACAATTTCAGCATAAGGCTGCAACATAACAAAATGTGAAAAAAGTGAAGGGGTCTGAATACTTTCTGAATGCACTGTATATGACATACGAGGGTGCATGGATGATACTGGCATATGGGCCATAAGCATAGCATGTTCAGTTAACGATAGTAACCATTATTCCTCCAAGTGTCCCTCTGTTGTGTCCCTCTAACCCTGACTGGTGTGTTTCCTCACTTTCCACTATGGTATCTCTGTGCCTCTTCTACGATCCTCGATTTTATGCACCAAAAATATTTTGTCCATACTTGTATCTTTTTAAATGCTGCACATCCACCAAAGAAGCAGAACATACCATTTTAAAGTCTTTGATATGACTAAGGGTTGGAACCACCGTCCTTCCAAACTCAGAGCGGACGCTCTAACCATTGCACCATCGAGTCTGGCAAAGAACGTTAACCAACTTATATGTGTATATACATACCTCAAGGCGCGGCAAAAAGACTGCTGCGTATCAAATTCATTCAATGAGAGTAGCCTCACAACCTTGTCCAGCTCAGTTTCTATCCTCGGAATGTCATTTAAGCTCAGCAATCGCGAGTGAGTGGATACCTGTGGGAAGTCCAAGGTTGTGGTTGTTGTTCCAGGAATGATGTTACAGTTACTTCAGCAGCATTACTAACCCATGTCAGTCAATCAGGTGGAAATGTTATACATTTTAACAGTAAAACACATTCACAAAGTTTCTATTTTTATTTTTTGTATACAAGATCGAGGCTCGTGAAAGAGCTAAAATTAATCACACAAAAAGTCAAAACGACACATAAAACACATAATAAGGGGTGCGGTAGACATATTGGGGAGAGGGGGAAGGACACAAACACAACATTTGAAAGAAGGGACATCGAGAGATCTGTGAGAGGTAGAGTGCTGGGGGGAGGAGGCATGGGAAGGGGGGGGGGGGGGTGGGAGAGGTATAAAACATATGGACACTGCAAGGACTTCCAGGAAAGAAGTTGGATTTTTCACAAAAAGTGGATCTGGGGTGAATTAGCGGGGGTAGAAAAGATCAATGTTTTGGATGGGGGAAGATAATAGATGGTGGTGAACAATTGTTTTAAAGACCTGGAGGGAGGAGTGGGATTGAAGGGAGTGGGGGAGTTTGTTCCAGAGGCAGGAGAAAAGAGGAATGAAAGAGTGAAGGTGAGCAGAGAGTCTAGAATTTGAGAGTTTAACCATAAGAGGGTTGCTGGCAGATCTTGTGTGAACTGAAGGAATATTTGGGGGACAGAGCACAGAGAGAGCTGGGGGAGCAAGGCCGGAGAGGAGTCGATAGAAGACAGAAAGACCACCTACCTGCCTGCGGTGAGTGAGTGAAAGGCCCTCGGAGTTAGCTTCATCGGGGGAGATTCCAATGATTCTGAAAGCTTTGGTTTCAACAGCGTAAAGCTGAGCTAGATGTGAGGCAGGAGCACCGGCCCATAGGGGAGAACAGTATTCCATTGAGCTGCGGATGAAAGCCTTGTATGTGGTGAGGAGCTCAGGTGTGCCAAGGAAGGACTTCGCACGACGGAGGATGCCCAGTCGGCGACTAGATTTGGAGGCCAGCTTGTAAATGTGGTTTTCCCAGGAAAGATCATGGCCTATAGTGAGACCCAAAAGCTTGAGGGACAGACTTCTTGGAGAGGATTGTTGAGAAAGTAGATGGGAGGGTTGTCCAGTCGGTCTTTTCGGAGAGACATAGCAAGAGTGTGAGATTTGTCAGGATTGAAAGACATGTTCCACTTGTTTGACCAGTCTGTGATTTTGTCTAGGTCTTCAGAGAGTGAGGAGGCTGCAGACTGCCGATCTGAGGGATGAGAAATGGAGTGGCAGAGAGTGGAGTCATCAGCAAAGAGATAGGGAGGATTTTCCAGAGAGTCGGCGAGATCATTGATGAAGACCAGAAAAAGCACAGGGCCAAGAACACTGCCTTGGGGAACTCCAACCTGAACAGGAAGGGGAGATGAGACAAATCCATTCAGGGCCACACGTTGACTACGACCAGAGAGGAAGTCCACAAGCCATGCGTGGAGATTTCCATGGATACCATAGGAGGAGAGTTTGGTGAGCAGAGCTGGGTGCCAGACCGTATCGAAGGCACGTGATATGTCAAGGGAGACAGCTCTGATTTCCTGTTTGGCATTGAGGACCTCCATCCATTGTTGAGACAGCAGAAGCAGCATGTCCAGAGTAGAATGACCTGGTCTGAATCCAAATAGATTTTTTTTTTTTTTTTGTATACAGAGTCGAGGCTCGTGAAAGAGCTAACATTTATCAAACAAACAAATCAAACAAACAAGCAAACAAGCAAACAAAGTATATAAAAAGGGGAGCGGTCGACAAGATGGGGAGAGAAGGGGAGGAAGCACACAAACACAACATTTGAGAGCAGGGACATCGGGAGATGTTTTTGGAGGGAGAGGGCCTGGGGGGAGGCAGGATAGGTATAAAACGCAAGGACACCAAGGACTTCCAGGAAAGAAGTCAAAAGTCACCTCAAAAAAGTGGATTTGGGGTGAAATTAGCGGGGGACCTGAAGCAAGTTGCCAGTTGCCAGTTTGCCAGTTTCCGCAACAATTGGTGTCGGGAGCGAGATTCGGACCTGAAGTGCGCTTAGCACACTCAAAATTACGAGTGGCCAAAATTTTATTAAAACATCCAAATTTAAAATCGTGCCATGGATAGTCAAGGCAGTCCACCAGAGCCCAGTCAAGAGAGTTCAGTTGAGGAGGAGAGAGTGAGTTCTGGAGAGGAAAGCGAATGAGAATCGGCACGCCCTGCTCGCGATACCAACCAGCACTCTGAAGAACAACCAGTGCGGGCACGCGAACCTCGACGTGCCGCGGTCTTCGGATCTCCCTGTCGCCCGTTCTGTGAACCAGAGTGCGAGGAGTCGGAGCTGTCACCTCAAGCCCTGCCGTTTGCACGGACCTGAACCTTCTCATCCCTCCACCCATTCCTGCCATTCCATCCTTTTGTGTACGTGAGTTTGTTTTGTGTCTTGTCCCTGGGGTATAAGTAAGCCTGTATAGATAAGTAGAATTGCACTGTGTCTTCTCCTTCTGTCATTATTTTCGTTTCTTTCCTCCTCCTTGGTTTCTTTGGTTTTGTACAATAGTTAGTAATAAATTCCTGTTCTTCCTTACTCTGCATTCTTTTTTTCACATCCGTTCGTCTTTGTGATTTCCCCATTGAATACCTGTGGCACGATTTGGCCAACGTTTAGGATCGGGTTTAGTATTGCTAATGGTTCGAGCCGCGGGCTGCTAATCCGCTCGGCAAAATAACATCTTGTCCGCGGTCTCGAACGAGGTTGCTCACCTGCCTCGTGGAGGGAGCTGGGCAGCTTCAGGAGCGGAGACGGCCAGTGAAAATAAAAGGGGGATTAACCCCCCTCTTGGTAAGGGGAAGAGCCGTACTCCGTATCCGCAACAATGATCATGATCGGAGATCAAGCCATTGGAGAAGAGGAAAGATTTGATATCCGAAGCAATGATGGATTCCATGACTTTGCTGATAATTGGGAGCAGGCTGATTGGTCTGTCGTTGCTAGGATCTGTTTTTGCACATTTTTTGTGTAAAGCGGTAATGTTTGCTGATTTCCAAGTTGCTGGCAGATGACCTTGAGCAAAAGAGAGGGTGAAAAGAACAGAGAGAGGGTGAGATGGAGTGGCAGAGCATGATTTTAGGACCGTGGGCTGATGCCGTCTGGTCCAGTTGCAGAATCAGAGTTGAGGTTTGACAAAAACCTGTCAGGAGAGAAGGACACAGAGTCCAGGAGAAGTTGGGTTCGACTGGGTAAGGTGGGAACAGAGAGAGATGGGTTTGGGACACAAGATTTTGAGGCAAACACAGAGTTGAGGCATTCAGCTTTGTCACGTGAGGTGTCAACTGTGTAGCCATTTGCGGTAAGGGAGGGGATGGAGGGGGAACAAACACCAAAAACGGATTTGACCAGACGCCACCAGGATTTGGAGGAAGGAGACAGGTTTGAGAGTTCAATCTTTAGTGTGGAGAGATAGTGCTTCCTGGCACTCCTGAGGGTAGACACACACTTGTTCCGAGCTTTGTGGAAGGAACTGAGATTGCCTTCAGTTGGATTAGCCTTCCAAGAGGCAAAGGCAAGTTGTTTCAGGGCAACTGCCTCACCACAAGATTCAGTGTACCATGGATGGGAGCAAGGGTAAGGCAACTGAAGACTAGATGGGATAAATCTGTGCATGAGAGAGAGCAGTTTGCTTTGGAAGAATTCCCAGGAAGAATTGATGTCAGACGCAGTAGAGATGGGAGACCAGTCCAGATGATTGATGGCTGCTTGAAGACCGTGCCAGTCGGCCTGAGTTAAATGCCAGACTCGTCGACGTTGAGGAGGCTCTCTGAGAATGGCCAGAGAGATATCCACTTTAACAAGCACATGATCAGAAGAACCGATTGGAGCAGAAGAAGAGCAGCAGACATTAGCAGGGAAGTTTGTCATAAACAAGTCTAGAAGAGAAGATACTCCATTGGCTGAGATCCGGGTCGGGAAATTGACAGGTTGTGTCAATCCCAGTGAGTCACAGAAGTCCTTTGCTGAGGTGCCATGACTGGTGAGAGAGGAACCCACACCCAACCAGGTTGCATGATGACAGTTGAACTCGCCACACATGAGGAAGAGAGAGTTGGGATGAGTGGATAGAAGTTGGTCCATGTTGTCAGACAGCGAAATGTAAATGGAGTCATCACTGTTTGGAGGACGGTACAGAACACATATGAACTAAAGGTGGGAGCGGAGAGGAAGCCATAGCCAGAGGTACTCCTGGGGGTGCGGTGGAGAGAGGGCAGTGCAAGGAGATTGAGGAAAAGAGTTTTTGATAAAGATAGCCACCCCACCACCAGAACGAGGCTCAGGTCTATCATACCGGAGGAGGGAGTAACCAGGAAGAGATATTAAGGAATCAGAGACATCTTGAAGGAAGAAAGTTTCTGTTAAGCAGATCAAGTCTGGATTGTCAGAAGCAACCTGTATGGAGAGATGTCAGATTTGAGCGAAGGCCCCGGATGTTTGAGGTCCATACCGTTAATGAGGAGAGAGGGGGAGCATCAGGTGCAGGACAGGGGAGGGGAGGGGTAGGGTCAGATGAAGGATGAGAGGGGGAGGTAGGGAGAGCAGTTGATAGTGTGTCAGAGATTACAGAAGAGTTACAAGAAAGGGAAGGATGAGGAGGACGAAAGGTTTGATGGTGATGGGATGAGGCACAGTGAGGGGTTGTTTGAGGGGGGAGCAGAGGAAAGTAGACGGTTGGGGGAGGTGGAGGTATGAGATAGAAGGGAGACGAAGTGGGGAGGAGGCGGCTTTGAGGAGGAGGGGGAGGGGGGAGAATTGGAGAGGGATTGTATGGGGGGAGATTTGAAGCGGAGGGGTTGAGGAAGAGTTTTGAAGGGGAGGGGTGAGGAGGGAGTTTAAGAGGGGAGGGGCAAGGGGGTAGTTTAGAAAGTGGATGATTAATGAAAGACTAACATTGATAACAAATTGGGTTTATTGTGATTTTCAAGTCAGATCCGTTTAAGAACGATCAAGGAGGGGTGGAATGAAAGTGAGTTTAGAACATGTAGTGAGGAAGGATTGTAAGAGATTGAATTTTTTTTTTTGAAGTGGCATGAGTTGAAGAGTAAATTGAAAAGAGCCTTTTAAATCGGAAGAAAAACAGCATGTTGCAATATACCACTGAATAAAACATTGCAGGGGAAAGTTTAAACATATTTAAGGAATATTTAAACAGAAACGTGAAGAACAATCATATTCACAAAATACCAATGGGGAGTGGGCCTGGAGGGACAACCACGAGTAATGTGAACAGTGCAAATGGTGGAAGACAAGGAGATAATGAAATCAGGGCAAATCAGTGTTGCATTTGTGTGAACAGGGCAAATGCAATACCCTCTCCTCAGGCGAGATAAGTTGCATGCATTATGCAGTTATGCAAAAGTGCAGAAGTGCATTTCATACCTGCAGTTAAACAAAAAAGGCTCTCTTATAGTTTACTTTACACTTGTCCATTAAAATAAACTGCATGTATCGCTTTCAAATACACCAATGAGTACTGAAGAAAAAGTACAAAATATTAAAGCAAGTAAATTAACGAGATATCTGTGATCACAAAGCAATCTCCATGGGTCGGGCTCCCCCGGCCGGGAGAGACTTACCCATTTTGATTGCCCGCGACTGGCCCGTGATCCAATGATGGCCAAATTTTTTTCTGACCACCATACGACCTTGACCTTCAACAATTAGGGATAAAATGTGTCCCCATCTACAATCTATCCACATCTCAAAATCATGAAAATTGGAGGCAAATTATTTAAGTTATGATCAAAAAGATGTTTTGTGTTAATTCAGTCACAATTAAAAAAAAGTAGGTCATGGACGCTAATCAAATATCAGGTGCACAACTTTAATCCAGGTGCACTACAGGTATCCCCGGCTTAACAAACGTTTGAATAGCGAAGGTTCTCCACAACGAATGGTTTATTTTAGGGCTATCCGTCACTTAACGAAGGTCTTCATTTGCTACAACGAAGGAGCCGTCACAGTGTCTGGTGATGGAGCAACTTCACTTGTCCCGGAGACGTTTTTCCGCCAATTAACTTTTCAATGTGGTGCTTAACGTTTCTTAAGGCTTGCAAATAATTAACTTTTCAGAATGGAAAGTGTTCTCAAGGGTCTAATGTAATTAATACACATACATTCTGTGCAGACAGACCCCAATGCAACACCCTCTCCTCTGGCAAGAGTAGTAATGGAAGACGAGCTCCCTCATAACAAAGGTTTGCTATCCAAAGGGGTATAAAAATACATAGCCCCTTCATTAACCAGGGGATACAGTACCTGTATTATGATACAATAACATAATGGAAGGACAATCAGTCTTTGAGATTCATTCCGCATTGGCAAAACAAGGTTATTTTTAGACTGGCATTTGACCTTAACCATAACTCGAAGGTGTAAGATGTAAAATAAGCGTGAATGCACCTTTCTCTGAGCTACCTATGGAGCTCAATATCATTCATATCGAGCAAATTCATATCGAGGTCTTTCCCTCGCGGTCCCCCTGTGCTGTCTTTCCCTCGCGGTCCCCCTGTACTGTCTTTCCCTCGCGGTCCCCCTGTGCTGTCTTTCCCTCGCGGTCCCCCTGTACTGTCTTTCCCTCGCGGTGACCCTGTGCTGTCTTTCCCTCGCGGTCCCCCCCCCTGTGCTGTCTTTCCCTCGCGGTGCCCCTGTACTGTCTTTTCCTCGTGGTCCCCCTGTGCTGTCTTTCCCTCGCGGTCCCCCTGTGCTGTCTTTCCCTCGCGGTGCCCCTGTGCTGTCTTTCCCTCATGGTCCCCCTGTGCTGTCTTTCCCTCGCGGTCCCCCTGTGCTGTCTTTCCCTCGCGGTCCCCCTGTACTGTCTTTCCCTCACGGTCCCCCTGTGCTGTCTTTCCCTCGCGGTCCCCCCCTGTACTGTCTTTCCCTCGCGGTGCCCCTGTGCTGTCTTTCCCTCGCGGTCCCCCTGTGCTGTCTTTCCCTCGCGGTGCCCCTGTACTGTCTTTCCCTCGTGGTCCCCCTGTGCTGTCTTTCCCTCGCGGTGCCCCTGTGCTGTCTTTCCCTTGCGGTGCCCCTGTGCTGTCTTTCCCTCACGGTCCCCGTGTACTGTCTTTCCCTCGCGGTCCCCCTGTGCTGTCTTTCCCTTGTGGTGCCCCTGTGCTGTCTTTCCCTCGTGGTCCCCCTGTGCTGTCTTTCCCTCGTGGTCCCCCTGTGCTGTCTTTCCCTCATAGTCCCCCTGTGCTGTCTTTCCCTCTTGGTCCCCCTGTGCTGTCTTTCCCTCGCGGTGCCCCTGTGCTGTCTTTCCCTCGCGGTCCCCCTGTGATGTCTTTCCCTCGCGGTGCCCCTGTGCTGTCTTTCCCTCGCGGTGCCCCTGTGCTATCTTTCCCTCGCGGTGCCCCTGTGCTGTCTTTCCCTCGCGGTGCCCCTCTGCTGTCTTTCCCTCGTGGTGCACCTGTACTGTCTTTCCCTCGCGGTCCCCCTGTGCTGTCTTTCCCTCGCGGTCCCCCTGTGCTGTCTTTCCCTCGGGGTCCCCCTGTGCTGTCTTTCCCTCGTGGTCCCCCTGTGCTGTCTTTCCCTCGCGGTGCCCCTGTGCTGTCTTTCCCTCGTGGTGCCCCTGTGCTGTCTTTCCCTCGTGGTCCCCCTGTGCTGTCTTTCCCTCGTGGTCCCCCGGTGCTGTCTTTCCCTCGTGGTCCCCCTGTGCTGTCTTTCCCTCGCGGTGCCCCTGTGCTGTCTTTCCCTCGTGGTCCCCCTGTGCTGTCTTTCCCTCGCGGTCCCCCTGTGCTGTCTTTCCCTCGCGGTGCCCCTGTGCTGTCTTTCCCTCGCGGTGCCCCTGTGCTGGCTTTCCCTCGTGGCCCCCCTGTGCTGTCTTTCCCTCGCGGTGCCCCTGTGCTGTCTTTCCCTCATCGTACCCCTGTGCTGTCTTTCCCTCGCGGTGCCCCTGTGCTGTCTTTCCCTCGTGGTCCCCCTGTGCTGTCTTTCCCTCGCGGTGCCCCTGTGCTGTCTTTCCCTCGCGGTCCCCCTGTGCTGTCTTTCCCTCGCGGTGCCCCTGTGCTGTCTTTCCCTCGTGGTCCCCCTGTGCTGTCTTTCCCTCGCGGTGCCCCTGTGCTGTCTTTCCCTCACTGTGCCCCTGTGCTGTCTTTCCCTCGCGGTCCCCCTGTGCTGTCTTTCCCTCGTGGTCCCCCCTGTGCTGTCTTTCCCTCGCGGTGCCCCTGTGCTGTCTTTCCCTCGCGGTCCCCCTGTGCTGTCTTTCCCTCACGGTCCCCCTGTGCTGTCTTTCCCTCGCGGTCCCCCTGTGCTGTCTTTCCCTCGTGGTCCCCCTGTGCTGTCTTTCCCTCGCGGTCCCCCTGTGCTGTCTTTCCCTCGTGGTCCCCCTGTGCTGTCTTTCCCTCGCGGTGCCCCTGTGCTGTCTTTCCCTCGTGGTCCCCCTGTGCTGTCTTTCCCTTGCAGTGCCCCTGTGCTGTCTTTCCCTCACGGTGCCCCTGTGCTGTCTTTCCCTCGTGGTCCCCCTGTGCTGTCTTTCCCTCGTGGTTGTCAGCTCTTTCACGAGCAACCGTAGTTGCACGAGCAACCGAGCAATTCAGTATACAAAAAAAACAAAAAACAAACAAAAAAAAACCGTAGTCGAGTTGTGGTAAAGAATGTTAAAATGTCTATATTTGTCAAATTGTCTAATCGACCTGTCTGGTACAATGTTAAAATGTCTAATCTACGTTAAAAAGGTCAAAACAATGTCAAAGCCACATACTTCATATTCACATTATTGATGCAGAATTGTATTCTAAAAGTCCCAGTCGGCTCTCAGATTGAATGAAGTAAATTATCATCATCATACTAAAATACTCCTAAAATATCACCATCCCATACAGAGAATGAAGGGGATGGCAACATAGAGAGTAACCCAGTTTTAGGACGGGCAGAGAAGATAACTGAGAAGGAAGTTGAGGAAATGATAAAAGCAATGAAGAGTAGAAAAGCAGGAGGGCCGATGGGAGTTGTGGGAGATATGTTGAAGGCAGCAGGAAGTTGGGGTGTGAAGAGAATGACAGAGATCTGTAATCTGGCGGTGAAAGAAGGCCGCATTCCAGTGGATTGGGAACTGAGTACCCTCGTCCCTCGATACAAGGGGAAAGGTGACCCTCCAGAGTGTGGCCCGTACCGAGCGATAAAGTTATTGGAGCATAGAATGAAGGTATTGGAAAGGGTGTTGGAGAGGAGGATAAGGAAGAAAGTGAAAATGCAGTTTGGATTTATGCCAGGAAGAGGAACGACAGACGTGCTTTTTATTGTGAGGCAGTTGCAGGAGAAGTACATGGAGAAGAGGAAGAAGTTGTTTCTTGGGTTTGTTGATCTGGAGAAAGCATTCGATAGGGTTCCACGCAATGTATTGACATGGGCAATGAGGAAGTTAGGAGTGGAGGAATGGTTGATCAGAGTAGTGATGGCAATGTACAAAAGAGCGCGCACAGCTGTAAGGACGAAGGACGGGAACAGTGGTGAGTTTGAGGTGAAGGTGGGAGTGCATCAGGGGTCGGTACTAATTCCACTACTATTTGTAGCTGTGATGGAGGTGCTGGCTCAGAACGTAAAGGAGGGTTTACCGTGGGAGTTGTTGTATGCAGATGATCTGGTGTTGATTGCGGAAAGTATGATGGACTGAAGGAAAAGATGAACAAGTGGAAGGAATGTATGGAGACAAAAGGTCTGAAGGTGAATATCGGAAGGACGAAGGTGATGGCAAGTGGTAAAGCATGTGGTGAGGTGGAAAGAACTGGGAAGTGGCCCTGTGCTGTGTGCAGGAAGGGTGTCAGAGTGAACTCCATTCAATGTACAATGTGCACTGAGTGGGTTCATCAAAAATGTAGTGGTCTGAGAGGGTCATTAACCAGTGTGGCAGCTACATTCAAATGTAAGGTGTGCACAGAGGGAGCTGCAGATGGAGGAAATGTTGAGTTGGATCTTGGAGACGGCGTGAAGCTGGAAGGTGTAAAAACATTTTGCTACATCGGAGACATGCTGAATGGAGAAGGTGGATCAGACTCGGCAACAGTTGCTAGAGTGAGATGTGCATGGAAGAAGTTTCGGGAACTGAGCAGCATGCTGATGAGGAGGGGAGTGTCGTTGAAGCTGAAGGGAAAGGTGTATGCTGCATGTGTGAGAAGTGTCATGATTTATGGGAGCGAGACATGGGTAATGAACGTAGAGCAGCAACGAAGGTTGGAAAGGGTGGAAATGCGAATGGTTCGATGGATGTGCGGAGTATCGTTGACAGAGAGGAAGACAAATGATGAATTGCGAAAGATGATGGGAATAGAGCCTGTGATTGATGCTGTGAAGAGGAACAGGTTGAGATGGTTTGGTCATGTGTTGAGGAAGGATGAAAGTGACTGGTTGAGAAGAGTGATGGAAATGAATGTAGAAGGAAGTAGAGGACGGGGAAGACCGAGAAAGACTTGGCCAAAGATGGTGGAAGAAGAAATGCGGGCAAGGGGGTTAACAAGGAGAGATGCAGAAAATAGGGCAAGATGGAGAAGATCGTCATGGGGACCGCAAGGCTAACCCCCGCTCTAGCAGGGAAAATGGCCTTAAAATGCATGTTGTTTGTTGTTGTTGGTGTCTGTCTGTCTGTCTATCTATCTGTCTGTCTGACGATTTCTTAACACGATACATTCGGTCATTACTTATCCAATCTCAACCAAACCAGACAGGAGGACTAAGGATCACACGATGGAAGTTGTAGCGACTGAATTATTTTGCCCCACTCCCCAAGGGGGTTGACTGCTTTGTGAACAAGCGTTACGCCTCGGTCCCCCGACAGGTGAAGTGATGCGAGCTGACAAAGTGGAGGCCGCAAGGCGGCCATCTTGGATTTTGACGTGGCGACCCAATTTTCAATAGCGTTCTCCCATATGTATAGATACACCCACACACCAGATTAGAAGTTCGTAGTTTGTTTATTTTTCTAGATATTTCGCTCACAATGTTCAGACATATATATGGTGGCGGCCATCTTGGATTTTGACACGGCGACCCAATTTTCAATAGCGTTCTTCCTTATGCCTAGATACACCTACACACCAGATTAGAAGTTGGTACTTCGCTTATTTTTCAAGATATTCTGGTCACAAGGTTCAGACATACATGGCAGTGGCCATCTTGGATTTTGACGTGGCGACCCAATTTTCAATAGCGTTTTTCCTTATGTGTAGATGCACCCACACACCAGATCAGACATTAGTAGTTCGCTTATTTTTAAAGATATTCCGCTCACAAGGTTCAGACATACATGGCGGTGGCCATCTTGGATTTTGACGTGGCGACCCAATTTTCAAAAGGGTTCTTCCTTTTGCCTAGATACACCCACACACCAGATTAGAAGTTGGTACTTCGCTTATTTTTCAAGATGTTCCGCTCACAAGGTTCACACATAAATGGCGTCAGACATACATGGCGGTGGCCATCTTGGATTTTGACGTGGGTTGCACGCACCCGCACACCAAATTTGAATGCGGTCCTTCGCTTACGCACAAACGCACGTACACACGGACGGACGGACGGACGGACGGAGGGGAAAACCATAGTCACCATTTCGCTCTGCGGTGCGACGGGGGACAAAAGCCGTGTTAAGATAGCTAAACGCGGCATTTTTTAAGGCCGCTTCTAAAAACAAAAGTAACAAGAAAAAGAGCAATCAGAGATTGCAAGCCCTCGCCAGGATGTAGTTTCAGTGGTTTTTAAGGCTTTTGTGTTCAAACAAACGAGGGAGATACCCGTGCTACGCACGGGTGGGAGGCCAGAAGCAAGCCGGCAATGCAGATATGGCGAATGCTAAAGCATGAAACCAATAAATTCCACATTCCTGGAGCACCGTCAGTCGCACTTCAGACATGGACAGCAAGTTCGTGAAGGACTTCCATGAAAAACGTACCAGTTCGCAAACAAACGGGTACGTTCACGTATCGAAACATCGATCGTGAGACCCTGGCAAATCTGCATATGGCGATCCACGAAGTTCACGTTCAGAAAGTGGAAACCATCACGGCATGTCATCATTCACTTGAACTTGATATCTCTTTTTTCATTCCAAACAACATAACTCCAATTAATCACAAATAAACTTTTAACAACATTGTTAATGTTTCCTTCATTGCAAAAACTACCAAATCAACAGTTAAAAGGATTTTGAGCCGATAACTGTTACGGCTTTGGCAAGATCGATGGAGACAGCGATCTGTTAGCGTATTCACCACCCAAATAGCTATGTGGAATTCTCTCATGTGGAGATTAAATGCCGTTTGAACTTTGGCCGAGGTCATTATTTACTTTTTATGACATTTAGATACGAATGATGTTTAATGATGTTTATATTAGTTTTGGGTCGTCCTTTCCGCATATCTCGTGGGATTGTAAGTTGGAGAGACGGCCGTGATGGCGGGGAGGGGGATAGAATTCTCTCAAGCAGGGATTCAACCAGTGTCCTTATAAAAGGTCTTTATTTTTCGCTTATTTTTCAAGATCATAAGGAAGATCACCGAGTTCGATCGGTGCAGCCGTGGAGCGATCGGTGCAGCCATTTGTGTGGCACCCGGGAAAACAACATCGTCACAATGAAAACATCGTCACAATGAACGTTATGCGAACGCGAATGTTATGCGGGAGTCCAAACCTGAGAAAGCTGGAGACCAAAGCTGAAATTGGGAAAACTAAATAGCCTATTTTACTCCTGGAGACCCCAGGAGTAACCACCCAAAATATTGTTGCGATCGGTTCAGCTGTTTGTGCGGTACCTTCGAACGGACAGACGGACATTTGGTGAATTATAGTAAGATGCTATTATCATTGGTGTTGTTATTACCCTCGCCTGAGGATAGGGTATTGCATTTGAGTCCGTTTGTTTGTCTGTCTGTTTGTCCGCACAGAATAAATTAGATTTTCTCTGCAACCGTTGGTCCGATTGACAGGAAATTTTCACCATAGGTGCAACTCCACCTGTAGAATTTTTTAAATGATAATTATGACGTCACCGGTCACGTGGTTCGGCCGCCATATCTTACTATAATTCACCAAATGTCCGTCTGTCTGTCTGTCCGTTCGAATTCAATGAGCTGAGCAGGTGTTCTGGAATGGCCAATTTTGTGTTTCATCAAACTTGTCACCGGTCACGTGGTTCGGCCGCCATATCTTACTATAATTCACCAAATGTCCGTCTGTCTGTCTGTCCGTTCGAATTCAATGACCTGAGCTGGTGTTCTGGAATGGCCAATTTTGTGTTTCATCAAACTTGCATCAAAACTGCAACTTGGTTTCTGGGTCGTACCCATAAACCCAGGACTCATCGACAGTGATCACTGTGTTGAGGAAGCTGGGATCGCTGTTCACAGCCTCCAGCATGTCCTGTGCGATCTCCAAACGGAGTTGCTTCTGCTCAATCGTTAGCAGCTTTGGTACGAACTTCGCTGAGATTCTCCTGAAGCCCAAATCCTCCTTCATAATGGAATGAATGGTGTTGAATCTTGCGGATCGTTTCCACTTGGGAATCGCCAAGCTTTACACAAAATTTGATGCAGTATCGTTGTTCAGGTTTTTCCGTCATTTTGTCAAAAGCGAAAATCCGACGGCGCTCACTTGCATGTCCTCACTCATCGGCGGTCTGCCGTTGAATGACAGCTTCTGCAGGTGGGAAAAAATTCACGCGTGCGCATTAGGATCGCCTAATCAACCAATCAACGTGCACCAATCAACGCCTCCCTAGCTTCTTTTTTTTTTACGCACGAAAAATAAAGGTCGGATACTTTTTGAACACAGTAGTATATATATATATGTATATATATATATATATATATATATATATATATATATATATATATATATATATAATCGTTAGATTAAATAAGACGTGGACGTAGCTTCAGGACATCGATCTTTAATTGTCGACAAGCTTTCGACCAACAAAGGTCTTCTTCTGAGTCGGCCCCAAGTTCAACGGAAGTCTTATTTAATCGTCCGCGTCCGCGTCTTATTTAATCTAACGATTATTTATTCAATACAAATGAGACGCCCTGCTCGTACTTTGGAGTTTCTACTATTTCTTACAGTCATATATATATATATATATATATATATATATATATATATATATATATATATATATGTATATGTATGTACAGTCACGTGAAAAAGTAAGTACACCCCATGTAAAGTTTTGACTTTCAACATATATCAACATACAGCTATTTGATCTTCATTTCAACAATATTGACAGATAAAGTTGATATAATGTAAAAAATATCATGACACATTTACATTTTGTAGTCCATTGTATAATTTAAATAAACATAGATGCAAATTTCGCATGTGGAAAAAGTAAGTACACCCTTGGCTCTAATATGTGGTATTGCTCCCTTTGGCAGAAACAACCTCAAGTAGGCATTCCTCATAACTGTCTACCAGACTCTGACATCGACTGGGAGAAATTTTTGCCCACTCCTCCGTTCAGAATTCTTTCAGCTGTGCGATGTTTGAGGGGTTTCTTGCATGCACAGCTCGTTTCAAATCCCCCCACAACATATCGATGGGATTTAGATCCGGGCTTTGACTTGGCCATTCCAGAACCCTCCATTTCTTTCTTTTCAGCCATTCCTTGGGGGATTTACTGGTATGTTTGGGGTCATTGTCATGTTGCAAGGTCTACCTTCGGTTGAGCTTCAACTCTCCGACAGATGGCCTCACATTATCTTCAAGCACCCTCTGGTATAATGAAGAATTCATAGTGGATTCTATGATGGTGAGCTGCCCAGGCCCTGATGCAGCAAAGCTGCCCCAAACCATATTATTTCCGCCACCATGCTTTACAGTTGGTATCAGGTTCTTGTGGTCAAATGCTGTCTTTGGTTTTCGCCAAACATGTCTTCTGGTACTGTGGCCAAATAGCTCTACCCTTGACTCATCTGTCCAGAGCAAATTGTTCCAAAAGTGATGGTCTTTGCCTAGGTGTTCATTGACAAACTTAAGTCTTGCCCTGATGTTCTTTCTGGAGAGCAAAGGTTTCCTCCTGGCACACCTCCCATGTAGATCAAATTTGTGCAGCCTCTTTCTAATGGTAGATTCGTGCACTTTGACATCAACAGTGGCAAGAGCTACCTGTAGGTACCTTGATGACATTCTGGGGTTCTTAGAGACTTCTTTCAGCATCTTTCGGTCTGCTCTTGAGCTGAACTTGCTGGGGTGGCCTGGCCTGAACAAGTTGGCAGTTGTTTGGAATCTTCGCCACTTGTAGATGATCTTCCCGACAGTCGAATGATTGATTTTAAATTGTTTGGAGATCTTTTTAAGTCCCTTCCCAGACTCGTAGACATCTATAACCTTCTTTCTGAAGGCCTCAGAGAGCTCTTTTGATCTAGGCATGGTGACGCCGCACACTTCAACAACAAAGAGCAAACCAAACTAAATGTCTGAGGTTTAAATAAGACAGGTTCATCCACGATCCTCTCTAACGATGTTCTAATCATTTGCACCTGAGCTGGTGCACCTGATTGTAATTTTAGGTATTTGAAGTAGTGATAAATGTAGGGGTATACTACTTTTTTTTTACTACTTTGAAGTAGTGATACTTACTTTTTCCACATGCGGAATTTGCATTTATGTTTATTTAAATTATACAATGGACGACAAAATGTAAATGTTTCATGATATTTGTTATATTATATCACCTTTATCTGTCAATATTGTTGAAATGAAGATCAAATAGCTGTATGTTGAAATATGTTGAAAAAGTCAAAACTTTACATGGGGTGTACTTACTTTTTCACGTGACTGTATGTATAAATATATATATTGGCTGGGCTATATTGTTTTTCCAATTTTTTCACAATTTTCCAGTTTTTCCAAACACGATGGAATAATATTTACTGATATGAACAGTGATGTGGCTTTTATTGAAATTCTACAAATACCGTTTAGATTTTGATGAGAATTACGAACCTGAGTTGAGTACTAGTTCACTGGTAATTCCCTGTGTCGCAAAAGGCAACTAACAGGGTTGGCGGCAGGAAGGGCATCTGGCCATAAAACATTGCTTCAAAAAAAAGGGGACCACGGTGCCCGAAAAAGGCCAACCCCCACTCTGTGGGGAAAAATGGCCTCTAAAGCTGGTTCTTCTACGAACCTGCCGCGAATGCGTAAGTGGACAGATGACGGCAATGCGCGGGTTTGATAATATCCCAATACAACCGTCATTCAATCGTAATGTTTAATCGTTAAATGTTAATCGCGTTAATTGTTTTGTTAAAGTATCAATGGATGATTGGAATTGAGTGAATACAAGTACGATTTTGAATTTGTAATTGTATTCACCCAACCGTACGGACCTTCACATCAGGATTTAAATATTTGTTTATGTCACGAATGTTGTTAAAAGTTTATTATATTAATGTATATTTGTGATTGGAGTTATGCTGTTTGGAATGAAAAAAGAGATATCGAGTTCAAGTGAATGACGAAATGCAGTGACGGTTTTACGTTCTAAACGTGAAATTCGCGGATCGCCATATGCAGATTCGCCATTGACTGGGAACGGAACACACATACCTGTTTGTTTGCGAACGGGTCAGTTTTTCATGGACGTCCTTCACGAACTTGCTGTCCATGTCTGACGTGCGACTAAAGGTGCTCCAGTAATGTGGCATTTATTGGTTTCATGCTTTAGCATTCGCCGTTTCTGCATTGTCTGTTTGCATATGGCCTCCCACACATGCGTAGCACGGGTACCTCACTAGTAATATTTATGTTATTACAAAACAAAATTAATACTAATAATATCCCCCCCTCCCCAAAGGGTTTTTCCTCCTTGGACGAACACCACGTTAACACCACGTTAAAATAGCTTATCGTGGCGTTTCGTGGGGCACTGCAAAAATATTATAAACCACAAACACGTATGATTACCTTTTTAAACAGTCGCTAGTGCTGTTCATCACTAAACTGAAACGGAGGAACCCAGGGGGGTGGTCAGTTACCAAGCAGCTATCAAGCGCTTGCCAAGCCAGCCGTTCCTTTTCAAACGGTTACGAATTGAATGCTTGTGTGAATGCTTAAGCCAATTGGCAAGCGCTCTACAAGAAACTTGGTAACTGAACACACCCTGACATTCTTGAGGCCTGAATCTAGATCTACTGTAATCTATATATGCCAGAAACGATAACAACATAAACCTTCCTGCCACTCCCATACGGAGTGGGTGGTCTCGTAGGTAAAATGAAATGGCAATCGTCCAAATCCATTCACAACTTTTTGAGATATCCTGTTCACAGACAGACAGACAAATAGACAAACAGGGGTGAAAATATAACATTTACCCACTTTCGGTGGTGGAGGTAAAGTCTTTTTTTTTTTTAATCTTTTAATTTTTTTGGTATACCACATCGAGGCTCGTGTAAGAGCTAACATCAACACAAAAAAAAGCAACGGACACACAAAACATACAATAAAGGAAGCGGGAGACAAGATGGGGAGAGAGAGGAAAGCACACAAGTACAAAAGCAGAAAACAGGGACATTGAGAGATCTGTGGGAGGGAGAGGGCCTGGGAGAGGGCAGGGGTGAGAGAGGTATAAAATACATGGACACTGCTAGGACTTCCAGGAAAGAAGTCGGTATTTCAAAAAAGTGGATCTGGGGTGTCATAACTAGAACGGCACTCGGTAGTTAGCAAACCTCCCTCTGCCAGGCTGAACACTTTACGTTTTGTATCCCATTAACATGTCGGATCTGGTTTCAGACCCAAATCAAAATCTAATTGGCTTGTTCTTGTTCTTGTGGTGTGAATGTAGGCCCAAGGGAGACTTAAGGCATACATAATTATGAAGGCTCCCGTTCATCATTTGGTCTGTGAGTGTGAGTTTTGGAAGGGGTAAGGGGATTGCTTGTTGTATTGGCATTGCTTCGTGTACATTCCCTCTCCATGACCATTGCTTTTCTATTAATTAAAGATACCTGTCCTGGGTGAATATGGGTCATGGTGATCACTCAGTGGTAATTTGGAGAAGCCCGTTGAGGGTTATTCGGCAGCGGCAATTAAAGCCGCATATCAAGACCGTGCCATGCGCCTCTCAGCATCGCTTGCCCTAATTGGAGTCGAAGCGTACGGTACCAATAAACGTAAGACCTGGCTGGTTATACCGTCCCACAGGTATTTAATCGGAAGTGGAAAGGCCCTTCACCCGGCTCGGGACGGCCGACCCAGTTGGCCGTTATGGTTGCATTGAGGCGATTTGCTACACTTGTAGCAGGCAACTGTAACAACCCACATGACTACAACAATATATCAACCAACCAAAAAAGGAAATTAGGAAATCCACTAATTGGCAGATGTTTGGCACATTTGTTTTGACCTTGGTTGCCATGGTGGTAACTGTAAAGTTTTTATGCCTCTGCCGACAAAGTCACCGGAGGCATTATGTTTTTGGGTTGTCCGTCCGTCTGTCCTTCCGTACGGGCTAAACCTCGTTTTTCTTAGCAACCACATGTCCGATTGAGATGAAACTTTCATGGTAGGAGTGACACCCAAGCAGAATGTTTTTATGATAATTGTGATGTCATAGGTCACGTGGTATGGCAGACATCTTGGATTAAATGCAAATAATAAAAAATTATTTCTCAGAAACCGCTGAATGGAAAAATTTGAAACTTGGCACATTGTCAAGTACTCCCAATGGGGAACAAAATCGTGATAATGATGACATCATAGGTGAAGTGGTATATCAGCCAAAAATGTTTTCATCGAATTCCTTATCCTAAAAATCTGAAATTGCATGCACATGATCTATGACCCATTTGTATTGAAATATTAAATTTATGATGTCAAAGGTCATGTGGTTTGGCAGCCATCTTGGATAGAAAAACGAACCTCATCCGATCAACACGAAACTTCACAAACGTGATCCCCCACCCACACATATGCAGAGTGATGGCATCTACCTGTTGTGGGACTATGCAGTGGCATATTGGCGACACAGTCGCATTGTTATAGTTTTTTTCTAAAATGTAATTGAAGCTTGTGGAGGATCTTGTACAAATATGATATAGTCCGGCAGCTAAGCTAAATATAGCATAACAATTGTGCATTTTGTGAGGAAAGCACCAAATTTGGCACACTAGTAGACTATCATATTATGAAAAGATCTGGATATTGGGCCATCTCAGATTCAGAGATTTGATTTTTGCAAGATTTGCCGATTTTGCAGATTTGCAAGCTGAGATTGCAACGCCAGGGACGGCCGACTCCTTCCTGCGAGCTGCCCACGTCACCCGCACAAGAAGAGCTCATCAAATCACTGCAGCAGCACTGCACATCCTGCAACACCGTGCGTATGAATGCCACTGTATGACATATGCTGATGATGCAGAAGACCTGCCTGAGTTCGAAGACTGGTGTCACCAGAGAGGAGAAGACATTCCCAACTTTCAGTACTGGGCAACTGTGCTGGAACTAGAGATGTTGGTACTGGTCTACGTGCGTTCTCTGCGGCAGGCTTCATTCACGATGTACCTTGATGCCCTGACGGAACTGGTCCCATGGTTCCATGCCTTAGACCACACACACTATGCCAGGTGGGTCCCTGTTCACCTGAGGGACATGGTTGCACTCCCAATGAAGCACCCAGATGTAGCCAGAGAATTCAGGGCTGGCAACTTCACTGTACAGAAGACGAAGAAGGTGTTCTCTTTGATCCCAATCGACCAGGCGCATGAACAGAATAACGCCTGCATCAAAGGAGATGGTGGAGCAGTCGGCCTCACTGACAACCCAAGTGCCCTGCGGCGTTGGACGATTGCCGGGCCATAAGTTGCCAGGGCCATAGAAGAGTTCCAAGATGGCCATCAACACTGGGGGAGGCGAGAGGACACACGTCATCACGACCAGACACCAAGTGTGCAGACCTCTTTCGCCAAGGATGTCCGCGCCCTTGTCAGCGTCATAGAAGAGCTTGGCAACCCCTTTGAGGAAGAGAGCATGGATCTGGTTGTCCTTGACACAAAGGAAATTGCAGGTCCTGCTGCAGTTGAGACTGTCAGGAATGTGAAGAAGATTGGCCAAGAGCAGTTCCAGGCTTTCACGAGAGAATGCCTGGTGGAAAGGACCAAGCCAATTGATGATGCAATTCGTCGGAACAAGCTGAAGGTGTCATTTTGGAAAATGGCTGCCACAGCCATCAGGGGCTGAATTGGAGATGGCCCAATATCCAAATCTGTTCATAATAGGATAGTCTGCTAGTGTGCCAAGTTTGGTGCTTTCCTCACAAAATGCACAATTGTTATGCTAAGTTGCCCCACTAGTATGCAGGACAAGGAAGGACATTAGAAGTCTGTGTACATTCACCCAAATTCTAAGGACTATTATCAAGGACCATTTTGGTATGTGTTAATGTCATAAAAAAGATAATTTCATTCATTTCAGAATTACAAAGCAACCCAAATAAGCACATAATAATACAATGTAAAATTTACCTCGAGAAAGACATCACCAACATCGCGTTTCAGTTGCTGATGTAACACAACCAGCAGGCTGCCATGTTGTTGTTCTTCAAAGTATGTATGCAGAACCATTTGCTTAAGAGGGCTCTCTTTTTTGCAGTACCTGATAATGGCATCTGGAGTACAGCATTCCATCAATATTTTCTTGGCAATGGCAAGAATGGTATGTTTCTCAACCTTTTGAAGAAACAACTCAATGATGATTGAGGCACAGGCATCCTCGTGGTAGCCAATGAATGCATCAGCAACCGTAAAGTGTCCAATCTTATTTGCTCGTTGGTCCAGGCCAGGGGGCTCAGCACTTGCAGAAAAGTCTTCTGCCCACTTTTTCAACTCGTTAGTGAAGTCTTGTTCCTCCTGTGTCAGAATTGTAGTCATCTCCAGGCAGTGCTTCTCCAAGCGATTTATTAAAGGAACAGGAAACTTGTCATAGACGACCTCTTTTTCTTCAATGACAATCAGTCTGAATTCTGGTTTGACTCTGCACTTCACACGGTGGCTTCCAAGCCCAAGGTCGACATAGCGGTTTCCTCCAAGGTAGACGTAGTACTGGTTCATGACATCATAAAGACTCTCATAGAGGTTCTGCATACTCATCAGGATGACAGTCTTGCCCGTCTCCATGCATACCTTGATGGTGTTTATGTTGCGGCAGACCTGGGTGTATTCCTGATCCATTGGAAAACTAGATCCAAACAAGGTGACAGTTTTCTGCAGATCAATGGTGTGGCGCAGCTGAAGAATAGTTAGAGCTGCACAGTTGCTTGTCAAAAGCAGCAAATATCGAAATTCTGTGGAACCTGAAGAAGTATCAACATTTGTCTTTACGAAATCCAGTGGGCAAAACTCTTTATGGGAATCATCATCTGGTACTTCTGACAAACTTTTCTGAAAGGCACTTCTGACATTTACCTTCTGAAAGCCACCAAAATTTCTTAGAACAGCTTGCAGCAGCTCCCCCCGGGTAGGAAATGTCCCTGACTCTTTTGCAAATGAATAGAGCATTTTTACGAGACTGTAGTAGTCACGCAAGCCAAAAAACTCTCTCTCTTGCTCCTTACAAACACGCAAGTAGGCTTGTGCCAGGCTGGGAAACAGTTTCTCCACCTTTTGGCATGTGTGAACATCTGATGAGCAAATACCTTGGGCACTACGGATTAGTTCTTTTTCATCGGGTACACCACGAAACACAAGAATACCGCGGTTTATTTTTGCTGGATCAAGTGCCCAGTTGGAAATGCCGACAAAACCAACTTTCATGTGCGCTTTAGGAATTTCATCTCCCACACAGCCATCCTCCAGTAAAGGATGCAATGTTTTCAGTGGCATGTGGGGTGAGTCTTCAGCCAGACCAACTTCATCCAACACCACCACAGAAACATATTCCTCCAGTTTCTGAGCCTGCTGAAAGGCTGCACATTGTCGGAAAGTAGATATTATGCCTTCTGCTGAGGAATGTGGGCTGCATTGGAATGACACTAGATGCGTCTGTTTGAATCCTTTGAACAGGTCACTGCGAGCTGCCTGGCCTTGCATGGCATCACTAACAACGGTTTTAGCTAATGACTTTGAACTTCCAGGCTTTCCAATTAAGAAAAGTGGGATCCTTTGCTCAATACACACTACCATCATAAAAATATTTTCTTTCAGGGCAGCATTTCTTGCAATTGTTGATTCCAGGTGCACACTTTCCAAAAACACATCCTGGCACAGTAATATTTCCCTTAACACTTGAGATGATGGATCACTGAGAGTGGAGAAAGCAGGAATTTGCCGAGCTATAGCATGCCTGTAGTCAGCACGGTCCTCAAGACTTGCATGGTAGCAAACACCAACAGCGAGTATCAGTGATCTGGTGACACAATCCAATTGGCGAATGCATTGAACAGTTTCATCTTCCTCATCTTCCTCATCTTCCTGTTCAACAAATTCATCAGGGTTGACTCGATCAAGAATCTTGGGGAACAGCTCGTGCTGGTGTGTGTAGAACCAGATGAACACCTTCATGCAACGGTCCACATTGCGTAGGCTCACAAAGCTGCACTCGTCGTTCCTCGATTTCAGGTACTCTTGAGAAGTAGCAAGAACATTTGAGATGAGATTCACACTTTCAAAAGGGATCTCCTGGGTCACAGCAAAGCGCTGCACCATCTGTTGGATGTACTGTTTCTCTGTCCGGTTACTGAGCTGGCCAAAATCCCAAACAAGGGGTAGCATGCTGGGTGGTAATGGCTGCACACGGTAAACCAACTGTCTCAAAGGGACTCGGCCCATTTTTTCTTCAGTGTCTTCAGTTCGAATTCTATATCCTAGACCTGCAGATTCAAGGCGTTTGATCATCTCCTCTGAATGCTTCCTGTAAGGATTACAGGCAGCAATGATCTTGAGCCTACTGGTTTTGATTGGCACGCCATCCACGGTTCTGTCACACAATGCTTCCTTAATGGAATAAATGGCTTCTGTAGTGTTTGCTTCATCAAAAAACAGAACAGTATCAATATCATACTTTTCATTCTTTTGTGCCAAGGAAGCAGCTCGTTTGATTTTCTGTTGGATGTGGTCTGTTGTCATTCCTCCGTGAACCTTCACGAGTACCATGTTGCTGGTGTCTTTGCCAGCTCGCTGCATGTCACACATGTACTCGATCAAGCGTGTCTTGCCACAGCCAGTCTCACCCATTATTATAACGGGGATGTCACAACGGAATCTCATCTGAATCGCCATCATTTTCAGGACATTGTCTGTGGTCAACTCGTACATTTCATCTGGATCAAATGGCCAATCTATGCCAAGAACAAGAGAAAGATAATTTATTTTGTCACTCCTTGGCAGTCCATCAAAATTTATATTGAAAGGAACTCTTTGAAATAGAAGCTGTTGATACATCTGTTGAGACATCGCATTCGCAAGAATAACTTGCCCAGTCACAGGACTGATCGCATTATACTGAGCATTTATGTGAATGCCAAGAAAGGTCATTGACGTGTGATCAGCATTAAAAAAAATATAAGGATGAAGGTCACTCTCCCATCTTCTGCGAAAACTGTAAGTCTCCAGGTTATCCAAAGGTGCATCAGCCCCTCGCCTTCGTGATGGACTTTCATCACAAATGTTTAAGGATGGCGTTGCAAAATCCTTCGCCATGATCACCATGAACATCACAACAAAGTTCTTGAAGCCTTGCAAAGCGTCTCCGGTGGCTGCCACACTACAGAACACTGACAATTCACAGTCCATCAGCTGTACATTGAGAAAAGTGGAGAAATTGTACAGCTCACTCCAAGAGGGGTTAGAAAGGCCACAAAAATAGAGCAGAGTTCTCAGACATCCTTCTGGACTTCCTTCCACTGTATTATTGAATGTGAACAAATCAAGATTAGCATTTGCCTTAAACCTGCTGAGGTACTGTAAAGGTCTTTGAAACACATTGCTCCTGAAAATGTTTGGGTCCATTGCGGGGCATTGAAAGATTTCTTCCTGTGATGGTTGGGGTCTCTCCCTAAAGAAAGAAAGATAAAAACAAAAAAAAAGATTTGCATCTTCCAACAACAATCAATCAAACAATCAAACAATAAACAAAAATCAAACAATAACAATCAAACAATCCCGGTCGATCGCTGAATTAACGCCAGGGGGGTTGACTCAGCCTGTCATCCTTCCGAGGTCGGCAAATTGAGTACCAGCTTGCTGGGATGAATGATCCCGGTGTGTACCCCGATTTAGAATAGGTACACCGTATCCCTGTGCATCGTAAGAGCGTGACCAAGGGTTGGTGTCAGGAAGGGCATCCGGCCATAAAAACATGGCCTCAAACAGGGAACCATGATTGTCATGGGGACGCAAGGCTAACCCCCGCTCTAGCGGGGAAAATGGCCTTAAAACGATCATTCATTCATTCATTCATCTTCTAACAACAAAACTAAACTTGCAGTTAATGTTATCGTGCATGTCACAACTTAGCCCCAACTCAAAACACAAATATAAAATGAAATGAAGCTAATGAATGATTGTAGAATATTACAGCTTGTAAGTCCAATAAAATAAGAAGATTGTTGTTTCCCAATTTTATGCTACTCACATCTAAAGTCATCAACTTACTTTGGAACTCAACATTTTGAGAGCACAACACCATTCAAATATCAAAAGGCACTTAAGCTCAGACACTAAATAAATGGTTGTTCCACCCTTAAATATACTAGCAAGGGTACCTGGTGTTTCCAGTCAATGCAAGGTCGCCTTGCTGATGTGATGTGTATATTAAGAAAGAGGCTGGGGGGGGGAAGGGGTAGGTGAGAGAGGACGGGTGGGGAAGGGGGGGGGGGAGAGATGGAAAGAGTGAGAGGGAGGAAGGGAGGGGAGAAGAGGAGAGGTAGGGGGGAGAGAGGAGGTGGAGTGAAGGCTGGAGAGAGGAGGGCAGGGAGGAGAGGGGGAAGGGGTGGGGATTGTTGTTGGGGGGAGGAGAAGAGGGGGAGAGTTGTAGGGGGAAAGGGAGGGGGGACGAGTGCGTGAGGGGACTGGGAAGGGAAGAGGGGAGTTAGCAAAGAGAATGATATGTTATGTTATGAGAATATGTGATGATGCCAAGAGACTTAACCTGAGCCGTATTTCAAAATTTAAACTGCGGATTTCAGCTTTGAAGTAGTTACGACTGCTAAACAAAAAAGTGTTCATTTGTTCTCCGGGCATCTATGGACATCTCTAGGTGGACGGCATGGATGAAGTACACCAAGCACAGAAACGGCAATCACACAAGTTTTACCTTTTAATAAATAGTGTTCTTTGATGAATTGATGTTAACTAAATGTTAACCAAACGAAATGTCTGAGGTTTAAATAAGACAGGTTCCTCCAAGATCCTCTCTAACCATGTTCTAATCATTTGCACCTGAGCTGGTGCACCTGATTCTAATTTTAAGTATTTGAAGTAGTGATAAATGTAGGAGTGTACTTACTTTTTCCACATGCGAAATGTGCATTTATGTTTATTTAAATTATACAATGGACTACAAAATGTAAATACAACAACAACAACATGCATTTTAAGGCCATTTTCCCTGCGAGAGCGGGGCTTAGCCTTGCGGTCCCCATGACAATCTTCTCCATCTTGCCCTATTTTCTGCATCTCTCCTTGTTAACCCCCTTGCCCGCATTTCTTCTTCCACCATCTTCAGCCAAGTCTTTCTCGGTCTTCCCCGTCCTCTACTTCCTTCTACATTCATTTCCATCACTCTTCTCAACCAGTCACTTTCATCCTTCCCCAACACATGACCAAACCATCTCAACCTGTTCCTCTTCACATATATCTCTCAATTAATGCTCTATCTCAGGTGTCAGCTCATTCACTTTTCCACCTGGAATATTTTGCTGACGTGTAAACATGACCTCACCCAGAAATTAATCAGTCTGAACCCCTTCCTGCTATCCTTTTTATTCAGAAATCCAAGTTTGAACAAACCTGTAACGCTGCAGCACTGCTTTTGGAGTCTCACATTGGGTCAATGGAAATAAATCGATTACATTCACCATCTTCCGGTCCTGCCAAAAACAGTCATAATTAAATAAGGTTATGCTTAACATCATGCGATATCTATTCTATAGTAATACAGTATGTGCTACATATCAACGTCTATCTAACATGTATTTCCTGAACATTAAAATAAATCTTGTAAAACAAAAAGAACAAGAAAACTCGTAGTTGCAGGCAACTACATGGCTTCCCAACTTCAGGAAAACCACACTCTATGAAGGCTAGTGTCAACTTCCATCGGTGCATGTAGAATCGGTGCAATGGTGCGGTACATGTGCCCTGACAGGTATGACGAAAATCGCGAGAACCTTAAACCTTTGACTTATACAGGGTGTCCCACAAGTCTGGAACCATAGGTCTAGATGATTTTATATTATAAGATATTATAAGATATCCTATGGTTCCAGACTTATGGGACATCCTGTATTGTCAAAAAGACATCGACAGCCTCACGTTATTCCTTCAGATTCCTCTGGTAAAGTTTGACAAAGATAGCTGAAAGCATTCGCGAGTTATCGTGTACTCAGACAAACAAACAAACAAACAAACACATAGAAACGAGACAGACCCACATATGACCTTCAAGTACCCCTCTTTCCTGCAAGTCGAGATCACCTGTCATAACAAACAAACGGACCCAAATGCAATACCCTCTCCTCTGGCGAGGGTAACAAAGAGCAAAAAAAAGGAACAGACTCAAAGAAATAGTTCACACATTGTGGTATTTGTAAGGGATCAAAGAATATATGCAAAATCAAGTATGAAATTCCTTAATGAAATTCCATAATTGCATGTGGGCCTGCAATTCCCATCAAACTTTGCTGTATTCATCGAAGAGGTGGAAATACTGCATATGAGAGGAAGTAAAAATATGTAAATAGAGAAAAGGGGACAGGCAAATGTGGTTTGTGCACAGGACATTTTCGTGGCAGAAAATCAATTTATAATGGATGAAATTGGGGCATTTTGAAGCCATATACATAAATAATGTCGGAAATACTACGAGGGAGGAGGGGGCGGTAGAGGAGGGTTACAGAGAGGCAAATGTACTGTGTACTTACTTGTCTTGCTGACGCATGAGCTGGTCGACAATTCAGTAGCTCCACAAAGTAGGCATGTGCCGGATGCCTCCGCCAAACTTTTCCACCCCTCCCCCGCAGATATCCCAGCACAAAGAGTTTCATCAGTAATAACTCAAAGCCCTTCTTCACCTGAAAGGAAAAGTAAAACTCTCGTTTACCATCGTCTCACTGGGAAAGAAATGACATCATTGTATCACCTAAAGCGATATTTGCATAAGAAATGATGCATTATGCTGTACTGCAGAGTACTGCAATCAAAACTAAAGTGGCACTCAGTAGAGGGCATACCACCCACAGGCTGAATAGTTGATGTTTTGTATCCCACTGACAGGCCAAATCTGGATCCGGACCTGAACCAAAATCTAATCACTTGTTCTTGCCATCTTTCGAACCCATCCACCTAGTTTTGTCATAATCAGTCCACAACTTTTTGAAATATGTTATATATCGGACTTGCCCCATTTTTTAAATGTTTTTTTTTCTTTTTTGTATACTGAATCGAGGCTCGTGAAAGAGCTAACATTTATTTCACAAACAAATCAACCAGACAAACAAAATATATAAGAAGAGGGAGCAGAAGACAAGATGGGGAGAGAAGGGGAAGCACACAAACACAACATTTGAGAGCAGGGAGATGTGTGGGAGGGAGAGGGCCTTGGGGGGAGGAGGCATGGGAAGGGGGGGGGGGGGGGAGGGTGGGAGAAGTATAAAACACAAGGACACCAAGGACTTCCAGGACAGAAGTTGGTATTTCAAAAAAGTGGATTTGGGGTGAAATTAGCGGGGGTAGAAAAGATCAAGGTTTTGGATGGGGGAAGATAATAGATGGTGGTGAACAGCTGTTTTAAAGACCTGGAGGGTGGAGTGGGATTGAAGAGAATGAGGGAGTTTGTTCCAGAGGCGGGAGAAAAGAGGAATGAAGGTGAGCAGAGAGTCTTGATTTTGGCAGTTTAACCATAAGAGGGTTGCAGGCAGATCTTGTGCGACCTGTAGGAATATTTGGGGGACAGAGCCCAAAGCGAGCTAGAGGGGCAAGGCCAGAGAGGAGTCGTTAGAAGACGGAAAGACCACCAACCTGCCTGCGGTGAGTGAGTGAAAGGCCCTTGGAGTTAGCTTCATCGCGGGCGATTCCAATGATTCTGAACGCTTTGGTTTCAACAGCGTGAAGACGAGCTAGGTGTGAGGCAGGAGCACCAGCCCAGAGGGGAGAGCAGTATTCCATTGAGCTGCAGATGAAAACCTTGTATGTGGTGAGGAGCTCAGGTGTGCCAAGGAAGGACTTTGCACGGCGGAGGATGCCCAGTCGGCGACTGGCTTTGGAGGCCAGATTTGAAATATGGTTTTCCCAGGAAAGATCATGGCAGATAGTGAGACCCCAAAGCTTGAGTGACAGAACTTCTTGGAGAGGATTATTCAGAAAGTAGATGGGAGGGTTGTCCAGTCGGTCTTTTCGGAGAGACATCGTAAGAGTGTGAGATTTGTCAGGATTGAAAGACATGTTCCACTTGTTTGCCCAGTCTGTGATTTTGTCCAGGTCTGCAGAGAGTGAGGAGGCTGCAGACTGCCGATCTGAGAGATGAGGAATGGAGCGACAGAGAGTAGAGTCATCAGCAAAGAGATAGAGAGGATTTTCAAGAGAGTCAGAGAGATCGTTGATGAAGACCAGAAAAAGCACAGGGCCCAGAACACTGCCTTGGGGAACTCCAGCCTGAACAGGAAGAGGAGATGAGAGAAACCCATTCAGGGCCAACGTTGACTACGACTCGAGAGGAAGTCCACCAGCCATGCGTGGAGATTTCCATGGATACCAAAGGAGGAGAGTTTGGTGAGCAGAGCGGGGTGCCAGACCGTATCGAAGGCACGTGATGTGTCAAGGGAGACAGCTCTAATTTCCTGTTTGGCATTGAGGACCTCCATCCATTGTTGAGAAAGCAGAAGCGGCATGTCCAGAGTAGAGTGACCAGGTCTGAAACGAAATTGATGATCAGAGATCAAGCCATTGGAGAGGAGGATAGATTTCATATCTGAAGCAATGATGGATTCCATGACTTTGCTGATAATTTGCTGATGGTGAAGAATGACTTTAAATTTTTTTTTAGCATTCTCGTATCCAGATATGTATCTTCACCAAAATCAAATTGATTCATCCTTGTCACGCACCCAACCTGCCCACCAAGTGTCGTACTAATCCTTCCATAACTTATTGAGATATCGTGCGATATAATCGGCATTAGCCCTATCACCCAATGGTGAAGAATCATACAAGAATTATCGGATCCAAATCAGGATCTTCACCAAGATGTAATTTCGTCCTCGTCACATACAAAACCTCTCCCCCAAATTTAGTCCAAATCCGTCCACAACATTTTGAGATATCCTGTTCACAAACAAACAGACGAACAGACAAACCTTCAGTGGTGGAGGTATTATCAAAAAAAAATACAAACAGAACAATGATAAATCAAAGACATTGAATGTGATTTTAATTAAACTAGGGCATTGCCCGTACGTGGGTGCCCGTTCCTTGCCAAAAAAAAAAAAAAACGCTACCCGTACGCTCTACCCCGCCCGTACGCCCGTAAACAAAAAAAACAACGCTCTTCGCTTCCGCCCTTCGCTCTGACTGAATTGGGAGAAATAATGCGCATAAGAAATCGAATTACGTACCGTAATGGCGGTCAGCTCGTAACGCGCTCAGCTCCGCTCGTCTCACATCGGCCACGCCTACGCAACAAAGCGTTCTGTGATTGGCTGCCGGAAAGCGTGCTGCCGGACAGTCTTCACTGTCCGGAAGTTCGCAAATCGCAGTTACGATGAATCGTTTTAATTTAATCGCAGTTTGAATTCGTTTTAAAACATAGTTTAACGGCAACATAGTTTTCCAACGTGAAATAAATGAATACGCTCTCAAATGTGCCATCCGAGGCAGAGTGTGTCCGCCACGTTCGGCACACGCGATAGTTCGCTGCTCTCTGATTGGTTGAATCGTTTTTTGGACATAGCTCGGTAAGTAATTGTCCGATTAATATGAAACCTTGAAAAGGCACATCCTCGGGTCCCCAGCAATATACCTGGCAAGTTTAAAGTATATCGGACCCGTGGTTGTCGAGAAACAGCGGTCACAGACAAACAGACGTACAGACGTACAGACGTACAAACGTACAAACGTACAGAGATTACTGGAATTATAGATAGATAACACAAGGCTTCTTATTCTCCTTCTCTTCCCTTTATAAGAGGTGAGGTCCAACGGTACTAAGTTTCCATGCTGCCATGACCACAACACTCCTCCACTTCCTCCTGCCCTCAGCCATCTCTCTCTACCGTCTAACCACCCCCCACCTCATTGATATCCCTCCTCGCACAATCTTCCCATCTCAACCGGAGTCTACCTCTTTTCCTCCTACCTTGATCCCTCAACCTATCCATTATTTTTGCCATTCTCTCTTCCTCTATCCGCACCGAGTGTCCAGCTCTATTCAGCCGACTTTTACCAATCTCCCCATCAAGCTCATCTGTACACCAATCTCCTCCTTCAGTTCATCTATCCTGCTCTCCACCGTCTTCACTCCCACAAACCTTTTGACCCAGGTGTTCTCACAAGGCAGCTGCCTCAATCTCTGCCGATCTAGAATTGAATCGATGCTGGTATGATAACTGGACCATGTCATTCCTCGATAAAACAGTACAGTCTCATCCTGTCACTGAGGAATGATCATCAAATAAACCCACCTATATATTTTCATGGTGAGCCACTGGAAAAGGCTCATTTAATTGAACATCTATCTAGGCCTCACCATCAGCCACCACCTCTCCTGGGCTGACTATGCAACAAAACTGGCCTCAAAACTCTGTTGTACTTTCCCACTGCCCTTGTACTGACCGTACACTCCACAACCCCCTAGAAGTACCTCTGGCTGTGACTTCCCCTCCGCTCACACTTGTTGTTCATCTGTGTGTCGTACCGTCCTCCGAACAGTGACAACTACATCTACATCTCTCTCAGACAACATGGACAAATTTCTAACTACTCATCCCAACTCTCTCTTCCTCATATGTGGCGATTTCAATTGCCACCATGCAACTTGGTTGGGTGGTGGTACCTCTCTCAGCAGCCATGGCACTTCTACAAAGGACTTCTGTGATTCCATCAAACTTTTTATTTTAAAGGCTCCAGTCACGGACTATGAGTCCTAATCGAGGCATGGCCTTAAATAAAAGAACTGCATAGATAGAAAAGTGATTAAAGAGAGAATAGTCAAAGAGTTTTTCAGGAAGTAAAAATCTGCTTTTTGAAAAGGAGAAGGACATAAGTGTTTGGAAATACATGGTAAGGTAAAGAGTTCCAGAGTTTGGCAGTGGAGGTGAAGAATGAAACATCATAATGGCCCACCCTCGAGTTGCCAATGGCCACACAATAATCATGAGATGTAGTGGCTTGTCAAGTATTTAGTCGTCTCACTAATGGTGGAGGTACACCAGCTGCAAGTTCTTGGGAGCAGAAACCGAAGTAATATCTGTAGAAAAGAGAAAGAGCCAACTTTGTGGCTTAATTCCAGCGGGTCGAGTTTTGAGGTTAGATTAGGAGAGTTGATAAGTCATATTACTTTGGATTCAATTCTGTCCAGTAGGTATGTGGAGCTAGAACCTCCCCAGATGTGAGAGCAGCACTCTATACAAGGACGAATCAATCCTATATATAGTTGAAGCAACTGAGAGGAGAAGAATCTTCGACATCTGAACAAGACTCCCAGTTTCTTCGCTGTTCACGTAATATGTGTATTCCAGGATAAATTTGATGTTAAGGTAATACCTAGTAGGTTTATTGTATCACATGGTGTAATTGTGGAGCATTCAAAGGAGATTGGAGAATTGAGAAGAGTTTTAGAGATAAATGGGAGGAAATTGAATTTTAGAAGCATTAAACTTAACCTGATTACATTTGCCCCACTGGGAAATCTTGTGTTAATCCAAATTTAAAGAGTTGGCTGTGATGAAACGAGTTGTAGGTCGAGTGAGGGAAGATGGAGCAGATAGGAAAAACATGGAGGAATGTTATGTTGAGTCATCAGCATACGAGTGCATTTGGTTATTTTAGAAGAAAGGTCATTGATAAAAAGAAGGAAGTGATGATAAAAAAAAAAGAGTGATGGAGACAGGACAGAACTGATGGACCCCACTGTTGATACGAAGGAGAGAGATGTTGAACCCTCAACAATTACAGAGATAGAGTGGCATGAACAAACTTTTGTACATCACCGGTGATGAAGGTTTTGTTCAAGCTTCATCGAAATAGTGTGTGTAGTTTCAGAGGAAAAAGCAATTTCCTATTTTGGGTGGTCAAACATGGATCCACTTTGACCCCCTGTCGACCACCTTAGACCTCAATTTTTTAATGACGTGAACAAACTTGAGTTGTAACATACCAAATATAATTTGCACCAAGTTTGGTCACAATTCCAACAGCCATATCTGAAAAGAAGTTGCAAGTGTTTATGGACAGATGGACGGACGACACGCCATCCCATAAGCTCCTCGGACCGACGTTTCAGGTAAGCTAAAAACAAGGAGCAAAAACTGATCCCCTCAACTATAGACCTATCAGCTTACTTCAAATCATAAGCAAGGTCATGGAATCCATCATCGCAGTTGATGTGAGGTCCAACCTTTTCTCCAACAACCTCATCTCAGATCACCAATTTGGATTCAGATCAGGTCACTCCACCTTGAGCATGCTGATTCTACTCACCCAACAATGGATGATCCCCTGAACTATAGACCTATCATATATGATGTTACTCATTGTCAGACGTTGCTTCAAAATTCTTCAAAAAAATTGCTTCAAAAAGGGGACCATGGTGCCCAAAAAAGGCCAACCCCTGCTCTGCGGGGAAAAATGGCCTCTAAAAGGTGGTTCATTGTCAGACGTTACTCATTGTTACCCTCATTGTCAGACATAAGATCAGGGCTGTCTCTCTGGACATATCTCGTGCTTTTGATACAGTCTAGCATCCTGCCTTACTCTCCAAACTCTCTGCGTATGGCATCCAAGGTCAACTCACACATGGCTTACTGACTTCCTCTAATCTCATAACCAACATGTGGCACTCAACCTTTCATCTCCTGTCCCTGTCAAGGCTAGAGTACCCCAAAGCAGTGTTCTGGCCCCAGTCCTATTCCTGATCTTCATCAAGGATCTCTTTGACTCACTGAAATCCACTTCATCTATTTGCTGATAACTCCACTCTCTGCCCTGGCATCCCTCCTCCTACAGACAGGCAGGCAAGCAGCAGCCTCTTCCCTCTATTCAGCCATTAAAAAAAAATCACAAGCTGGTCAAACACATGGAATATGTCTTTCCATCCTGACAAATCTTACACTCTCAGTATCTCTCTACGAAAGGACCATCTGGTAAAATCTCCATTCTACTTTCTTAACAAACTTCTTGAGGAAGTTCAGTCATTCAACTCTTTGGTCTCACTATCAGCCATGATCTTTCTTGAGCAAACCACATTTCAAAGTTGGCCTCCAAAGCCAGCTGCTGTCAGGGATCCTGCATCGTACGAAGTCCTTGGCACATCTGAACTCCTATCCACCTGCAAGGCCTTTATCTGCAGCTTGATGAAGTATTGCTCTCCCCTCAGGGCTGGTTCCCGTGCCTCACATCCTGTTCAGCCTGACGCTGTGGAATCCGAGGCCTCAAAGATTATTGGAATCTCCCACGATGAAGTTGAGTCTGTAGGCTCAGATGCTGAAGCTGAGTCTCACTTCACCATTGCAGACAGTTTGGTGGTCTCTCTGTCTTCTACCACCTCCTTTTCTAGTTTTGCACACTCTACTCTTTCTATGCTTTTTTTTCTGCAGGAGTCACAAAGTCCACCTTCAAACCCCTTCTGTTGGACCTACCTAAATCCAGGATCACTGCTCACCTACACTCATTTGTTCCTCTTTTGTCCTGCCTGTGGAATCCATTTCCACATCCTCTTCAATCTCATTCTTCCATCCAGGTGTTCAAGACAGCTGTTTACAACGTTCTCAGATCATCCCCAATCCAAAACAATGATCTTTTCTACCCTTGTTAACCCCACCCAAATCCCAGCTCCATCCACTTTTCCAGTTTTCTCTCCTGGCAGTTTCCTTCTGTATCCATATCGTCTACCCCATGCGTCCATCTCGTCTACCCCCCGTCAAACTTTACCAGAGGCGTACTTTGCATCCTGTTTTTGTCGATTACATCCTGATCCGGTCCCTGTACTAGCTCTTCCACGAGCCTCGATTATGTATACAAAAAACCCCAAAACCTATTTCAGCTTCAGCATTTCAACAAAATGGCTGACATTTTCTGGCACAATGGGATACCATGTAATTAATCGCATGCAAGACATCAGGTAAATATTACGACCCTCAAACAAAAGCAGGCTTTTAATAAACCATCTAATTATGTTTGAAAATCTTATTTTGTGAATGTTGTTCTCACAGCAGGTGCCACGTCGATGTGGAAGACACGAGCTCGTTGTTGTCCAGGCTTGTCCTGATGCTCAAGAAATCTCTCGGTCAAATACTCCTCATTTATTTCCGACTGTGTCAGTCGAATGATGACATAGGATAAGTCTGGATTTTTCAAGACTTCCTTACTGTGGGCTACTGTGTTTTTAATAAACAGTGATTTTCCTGAAAGGGACAAACAAATACAAACAGTTAATAACATCATATATTATAAGGCCTATTTTCTTCTGATGTTTCCTTAACAAAGAACGACAATTTTAAGAAAGCAGATGCTTTACTCACCAACACCAGGGCATTGTGATGACACTAAATGGATATGTTTACCATCTGGATAAGCACAAGCTGGAGAATCTGTGTTCTCGCCAATGTCAAACTGCTCATTCAGATACTGCTTGAGTCTTTGACTGGACAAACAGGTGTGGTTTACAACATGACATGAATCAAATGCAGTGGCAAAGTAGGTATGCTTCTTATCTGAGCTGCAAAAGAGCACAAGACGGTAGGCAATGTCCTTGGCAAAGTTCTTTTGAAGTTTGTCGAAATGCATTGCCACTTCATAGGTCAGTTGTTCCGCAAATACCAAGCTGTAGATCTTCTGCAAACTCCCTGCAGCACCAACAACTGCCCGCCGAATAAACAATTCACACTCTTCCTTTGTGGTCTGGTCTGAGCAGACCAGAACTTCATCATATGTAGGAAGTGGCTGGCCATTACTTTCAGCATATAAGCTGACTAGACTAGGAAACAATTCAGCATCAGAGCAAGTGACCAGATTGGGTCTTCCTTCGGAATAACACGTCGGAAGGCCTCTCGTAATAACCATTTTTTCACGAGAATCGAGGTAACTCAATGTCTGCCCAAGAATGTCCAAGCTCAGGTACTCCTCCGACACAACATGTGACAATTTTTCCTTGTAGAAAAACCAAAGGGCTGTGATGGTTTCAAAGCAGTTTGTCCTGTTAATCTTTAAATCATTTCTGTTATCTTCGGTTATGTCTTTCAGTGATGAAAGTTGTGCCACTTTCACCTGTGACTGTGAAGTGTTCCGATGTCTTTCATCAAATTTCATGCAGAGTTGTTCGACTTCCAAATGGTCTTCCATAAGAGATACAGCAAACGTAAAAATGTCATTTGCATCAGCAGTTGCTCCACAGCTTTCAATTGCAGCTTTTGCCAGATCTTCTGAAATTCCTTGTTCTTGAAGGTTTTCAAGCAGCTTCAGAACTTCATCATACTTGAGCAGTCCGTCCTGGTCTTCCAATGGAGATTGGTACAAACATCTGTTTTCTTCCTTTTCTTGAGCATTTACAGCAGCAATTGCCAAATCCAATGCACCTTTTACATCTTGTTCAGTACATTCAGACTTTAAGAATGAAAGCAAGTTGAGGGCCTGGGCAGAAACGCCCTGTTCCAACATGAATTGAGCTAGCTCTGAGCTCAAAAATACGAGTTGCTTAGCAGTATACCAGTTGAGAAATGGAAACCTATCTCGTTTCTCATACATATGTTGCTGCCAGTTTTCCAAACACTGTTCGAGAGCACGCCCGAGTTGCGGTAGTTCCGCACAGATAGGTTTTGATCCCTGCACATTAATTCCCAGCAGTCTGAAGTACACATCGACGGTGACTTTCCTTTGAACGCTGCAGTAAATCAAAGCCTTCCAATCATGGAAGAGCACATTCCCTGCAGTATGTAGCTCAATATATGCTTTGCCCAGCCTCATTGCTCCATCCAAGACCTGCAGGATATTGGAGAACATTGTAAGTTTGACACAGAAATCAGTCATCGCTGAAATGTAAGATTATACACCTTCTACTGCATACCTTCTGGGTAGTATATTTAAATACGAGACAAAGTCAATAAATAAAGTTAATTTTACCATCTCTATTATAGAATGTGAACCGTGATGTCTGTCCGTGTGTTTGGCTGTCTCCTGTAGGCGCTTCCTGTGCTGCGTTTGAAAATCTCCGCATGAAGGCAAACATTCAACCAGAATAAGAGCATGATGCCAAACGAGATACATTTTAACGTAAAATTAAACATGGAATTACTTTGTTTTAATGGCAAAATATCCTCCAATCTCATCAGTCAAAATCGACCATGCAATAATGATTCCACTTGGACCGAAACTGATCAAGAAGCTTTTTTTTCTAATTAGCGACGAAATTAAGCATTTTAAATATTTTAGTCCAACTATGAATCCTTGAATGGGGTGTTGTGGATACCTTTGTACAAAAGGCGGATGCGAATGCGTAAATAGGGTAAATTATGGACTATGGTAATCCGATAATGACATCTCTCACTTTCGAATCCGGTAGTGGACTGAATCGGTAATGGCCTGGGAAACATAACGGCAGCAACAACAACAACAAGCATGAAAACAACAACTCTCACCACCCACCCCTCACCAACCCACCCCTCATTCAAACCATTGCCCGATTCAAAAGTTTACGGGATTCAAACCATTTCTCAGGGCTTTACAGGATTTGAACCATTATCGGATTACCATAGTCCATAATTTACCCTATTTACGCATTCGCATCTGCCTTTTGTACAAAGATATCCACAACACCCCCCATTTTTGTAATGGTACAACGCTAACTTTGAATCGGGTAAAGGGTAAAGGGTGCTAACTTCACGGACATCTCTCACAGTAAATAAATCTGTGTTACTGTGTTTGCTGCGTAGATCTCTTATCTTGTATAATGAGCTTTATTATGCACTCGGTAACATGGAGAGACCATTGGCCCAAGGGATAGAGGGGTGTAACTGTTGGACGTTTGTTAGTAATTACGTCGATCAAATCTAGATATCTCACGGTGTTATGTCCCAAACAGCGAGACCAGGATCACGTGTCAAATGAGTTCATTAACTTCCTTTCCTTCCTCTGCTGCTATGTCTCATCAGCTCTAGTCTCGAGGCCATAAAAATACCACACCACGTTGCACAGACATACCACACCATGCTGCATAGAAATACCACACACCATGTTGCATAGAAATACCACACCATGCTGCATAGAACTACCACACCTTGTTGCATAGACATACCACACCATGCTGCATAGAAATACCACACCATGTTGCATAGAAATACCACACCATGTTGCATAGAAATACCACACCATGTTGCATAGAAATGCCACACCATGTTGCATAGACATACCACACCATGCTGCATAGAAATACCACACCATGCTGCATAGAAATACCACACCATGCTGCATAGAAATACCACACTATGCTGCATGCATGTTTGATGTAGTTGTTAACGGCCTTGTAGTATACCTGCCTGCTCTACTGCTTCAGCACTAGTTTACCTTTCACCAAGCCCAGGTATGCTTGGACCAAGGCGGGGATTATACGTTTGTTTTATTATTGACAAATGGGACAAATATTATTATTGTTCTTAACAGTATTAGTATTAACTAGGGCATGCCCGTACTATATATAAGCTAGGACGTGCCCGTACGTGGGTGCCCGTTCCTTGCCAAAAAAAAAAAAAAAAAAATTTGTGTAGGGGTGTGTGTGTGTAAACATCCTAGGGCGTGCCCGTACGTGGGTGCTAAAAAACATGCGTGCAAACAACAACAACAAAAAAAAACTTTGAAACCACGTGGCAGTAACGACCACAGAACCCCCCCCCCCCCCTCTATTTACATGAATGGTTTGGTCCATTCGCAACGACCACAGAACCCCCCCCCTCTATTTACATGCAATGGTTTGGTCCATTCGCAACGCCAAAGCGAACGGCGAACGGCTAAATCGCCATAGCTCGGTAAGTACTTGTCCGATTAATATGAAACCTTGAAAAGGCACATCCTCGGGTCCCCAGCAATATACCTGGCAAGTTTAAAGTATATCGGACCCGTGGTTGTCGAGAAACAGCGGTCACAGACAAACATACAAACACACATACACACATACACACATACACACATACACACAGAGATTAATGGAATTATAGATAGATAAATGCTTTGTCACAATGTTATCATTGTGTTTGGTAGTTATTTTGTCATAGGAATACCATGTCATGGGAGGACCTATTAAACTGCTCTATACACCTTAACATGGCACGTGTTTAGAAATATAGGAATTCTTCCAGATTCTTTGTAGTTAATTAGCCTAATCATCTCTGGCTATTGGTTCACGAGTTATCAAACAGAGTGACCACTATATTCGTCATGGGTGTGTGTCTGTGTGTCTGTCTGTCCGCAGCATAACTACCCGATGATAGCATCCGATCTTGATGAAACTTGGGTGGGAGGTTGATATCATGATCTAGTTGTGTCCTGCCTTGAGTGGGCGTCTTGCGCCCATTGTGGGCGGAGCGACGCCCGAAAAAGATGTCTTTTTAGGGGGTAATCAATTTCAAGCTACATCTTCTCCGAGGGAGTTGGTGGAATCTGACAGGGGTTTCGGTATTTGGTTAGGCCAATGTCATGTGTCTAGCCCCACAGAGCTCGATTTTTCATTTTCGCCCCAAGGTCAAGGTCACAAGGTCACGAAATTTAGAAAAGTCGATTTTTGATGGTTTTATTACATAGTTCACTTCCTGATGGTTACCTGATTTTATATTATCACATACATCATGAAATACAAGTTTTCCAACAAATTTCAGAATCTTCGATCTTTGACCATTGAAGGTCACAAAAGTCAAATTTTCAAAGTTGTCGGAATCGACCGAATTTTCGGTATTGTGGAGCTAACTAACCTCATAACTGATTATACATTATTTTCTATCTCATTTCAAGGTCAGTAACCTTCGTTTTGACATTTCCGGGCCAGCACCAAACACAATTACGTACAGCTGGCTCTTAAAGGCCTGCGCCTGCAGCGCATTGGGGCCCTTTGTAAATAGGCATGTACATCGCATGTCGGGGGCCCACACCTGCCACGTGGGCCCCCGACCCCACAGCCCGGGCCTGTTTCTTTTATTTTTTTCTTTTTTGTATACTGAATCGAGGCTCGTGAAAGAGCTAACATTTATTTCACAAACAAATCAACCAAACAAACAAAATATATAAAAAGAGGGAGCGGAAGACAAGATGGGGAGAGAAGGGGAAGCACACAAACACAACATTTGAGAGCAGGGAGAAGTGTGGGAGGGAGAGGGCTTGGGGGGAGGAGGCGTGGGACGGGGGGGGGGGGGGGTAGGGATAAAACACAAGGGGACCGAAATTAGCGGGGGTAGAAAAGATCAAGGTTTTGTATGGGGGAGGATAAGAGATGGTGGTGAACAGCTGTTTTAAAGACCTGGAGGGTGGAGTGGGATTGAAGAGTGAGGGAGTTTGTTCCAGAGGCGGGAGAAAAGAGGAATGAAGGAGTGAAGGTGAGCAGAAAGTCTTGATTTTGGCAGTTTAACCATAAGAGGGTTGCAGGCAGATCTTGTGCGACCTGTAGGAATATTTGGGGGACAGAGCCCACAGAGAGCTGGGGGGGCAAGGCCAGAGAGGAGTCGGTAGAAGACGGAAAGACCACCAACCTGCCTGCGGTGAGTGAGTGAAAGGCCCTTGGAGTTAGCTTCATCGCGGGAGATTCCAATGATTCTGAACGCTTTGGTTTCAACAGCGTGAAGACGAGCGAGGTGTGAGGCAGGAGCACCAGACCAGAGGAGAGAGCAGTATTCCATAGAGATGCGGATGCAAGCCTTGTAAGTGGTGAGGAGCTCAGGTGTACCAAGCAAGGACTTCGCACGACGGAGGATGCCCAGTCGGCGACTGGCTTTGGAGGCCAGATTTGAAATGTGGTTTTCCCAGGAAAGATCATGGCAGATAGTGAGACCCAAAAGATTGAGTGACAAAACTTCTTGGAGAGGATTATTCAGAAAGTGGTGGGAGGGTTGTCCAGTCGGTCTTTTCGGAGAGACATCGTAAGAGTGTGAGATTTGTCAGGATTGAAAGACATGTTCCATTTGTTTGCCCAGTCTGTGATTTTGTCCAGGTCTACAGAGAGTGAGGAGGCTGCAGACTGCCGATCTGAGGGATGAGGAATGGAGCGACAGAGAGTAGAGTCATCAGCAAAGAGATAGAGAGGATTTTCAAGAGAGTCAGAGAGATCATTGATGAAGACCAGAAAAAGCACAGGGCCCAGAACACTGCCTTGGGGAACTCCAGCCTGAACAGGAAGAGGAGATGAGAGAAACCCATTCAGGGCCACACGTTGACTACGACCAGAGAGGAAGTCCGCCAGCCATGCGTGGAGATTTCCATGGATACCAAAGGAGGAGAGTTTGGTGAGCAGAGCGGGGTGCCAGACCGTATCGAAGGCACGTGATATGTCAAGGAAGACGGCTCTAATTTCCTGTTTGGCGTTGAGTACCTCCATCCATTGTTGAGAAAGCAGAAGCAGCATGTCCAGAGTAGAGTGACCTGGTCTGAAACCAAATTGATGATCAGAGATCAAACCATTGGAGAAGAGGAAAGATTTCATATCTGAAGCAATGATGGATTCCATGACTTTGCTGATAATTGGGAGAAGGCTGATTGGTCTGTAGTTGCTAGGATCTGTTTTTGCACCTTTTTTGTGCAAAGCGATGATGTTGGCTGATTTCCAAGCAGATGGCAGATGACCTTGAGCAAAAGAGAGGGTGAAGAGAACAGAAAGAGGGAGTGAAAGAGCGGAAGTTTCGGTTATAGTCCGTCCTTTGTCATTGAATACCGCTCGCTCGTGAACCATCGTCGTCTCCTGACTTGTCATAACTAAATCTATTCTCATTTTGAACAGCTTCTGGGGCTCTGCTGCTGATCCCGCTGGGGAAGCTTAGAGCTCTTTCATATGGCCCTTTCAATAGGAATTTCTAACTATGGCAGTGCCTGCAGGGGGCGATATTTTTGACCTTCACCCCGAGCCCCACAAACCATCACTATGCCACTGTGTGTATGTGTGTGTGTATTTGCATTGTGTGTGTGTATGTGTGTGTGTCGGTCATGGGGTTTAGACCCTATGCACCATGTGATCAGAACATCTGAAAATATATATATAATTATGTCCTTACTGTGGCCTGCTTTAACCCAGCTGGATTTGGCTGGTGAAAAACATGTTGTTCACGGCTCGGAGAACCAGCCTTGGAGAATCTCTTTACACATGTGCCAGATTGAGATAAGAACCACAACCGACGTGCAGGGAAAACATGTTGACAAGTTATTTCCTTTACAATGTGGATGATTTACCATATAATTCTTGTTGCCTTCAAGTTAAAGGGTATTGTTAACCCTGAATAAAGTAGGATCTCATAATATATCCTTTGATTTTATGTACTCAATCATTTAACCCACTGTTAATGCTTTAGTGCCAAGTGTAAACAACTATACTCTATTGTGAGAACGCTTCCTTTCGCCTTGCCCAAGCTTGGTTTGTTTAGATAAGGGCCTGAGAAGGTCAAACCTATCTTATTCCCACATCTTTGTATTCTAAGTTTGGCCCTCTGCAGGAAGGGACCATGGTGGAGGTCTCTAGAGCCCATTTATTCCTTTGTCTTCAGCGGAGACTTTCATCTGATTTTTTGCCTATATAAGAAATGGGTATTTGCTGGATTTGCCAGTGAGTGCCTTGGTGGTGAACTGCTTGTGTAAAAGCTTTACGCTGCTAAGCCTTGCTCCACAATTGTGTTCGTAATTGATATCATTAAACCATTGTCGCTCTAACTTTGTCTTTCTCTCCTTTCCTATAAAGTGAAGCCCAACATGTGTGTTTGTGTGTGTGTGTGTGTGTATGTGGTGTGTATGTGTGTGTCTCTGGGGGTGTATGTGTATGTGTGTTATTTTATGAAGTGATTATTAAAGTGATTATTTTATTTTACTTTTTCACTGGTTTAAGAGCTGCAGAACAATTTGACGTGGCTCGTCAGGATTTGGGCAACTGGGACGGATCTGGCAAATACAATGATAGCTCTTACATGAGCTTCGATCTTGTCTACCAATATATATATATATATACCTTTCATCGCCATGCATGTCCGCATTGCATAATGTCCGCATTGCATTGCATTTATAATCCATAATGACGCACTGCTAGATGGTTCCCCTGGAGCTTTGCAGGCAATGCGGACATGCAGGGCGATGACGTCATGACGTTCGCTCATTAGGTTAGAGAACCAGATTACAGATACCAATTATTAGTAACTCCCAACCGCATCCAGGTCGACTCCATATGATGAGTGGATACCAGAGATAATGTTACCGTGTGGCAGGCGGTGCTTATCGCCCCCAGCAAGGTGAAGCAGCAGCTGTATGGGACACCTTGCTGGCGGTTCCCCACTAATGATATGACGGTTGCAGAGTGACTGATATATATATATATATATATATATATATATATATATATATATATATATATATATATATATATATATATATATATATATATATATATATATATATATATATATATCAGTCACTATCAGTCACTCTGCAATATATATATATATATATGTATATATATATATATACATATATACATACATACATACATACATATATATATATATATATATATATATATATATACATACATACATACATATATATATATGTATATATATATATATATATATATATATATATATATATATATACATATATATATATATATATATATATAAATATATATATATACATAAACACATACGGAACACAGTATTGTCGCGGGAACCCTTCGGTTAAGACCAGGGACCGCGGATGGACCTAAACGGATCTACTGCCCGATCTACTTTCACAAAGCATGAAACAAGTGTGTGTCCACCCTCAGGAGAGCCAGGAAACAATATCTCTCCATTCTCAGGACCGAACTCTCTTATCTGTCTCCCTCTTCCAAATCCTGGTGGCGTCTGGTCAAATCTGTTTCTGGTGTTTGTTCCCCCTCCATCCCCTCCCTCACCTCAAATGGCCACACGGCTGACTCCGCACGTGAAAAAGCTGAATGCCTCAACTCTGTGTTTGCCTCTAAATCTTGTGTCCCAAACCCATCCCTCTCTGTACCCACCATACCCAGTCGTACCCAGCTGCTCCTGGACTCTGTGTCCATTCCTCCTGACAAGGTGTAAAAGTTTCTGTCAACCCTCAACTCTGATTCTGCAACTGGACCTGACGGCATCAGCCCACGGGTCCTAAAATCATGTTCTTCCGCTCTTTCACTCCCTCTCTCTGTTCTCTTCACCCTCTCTTTTGCTCAAGGTCATCTTCCATCTGCTTGGAAATCTGCCAACATCACCGCTTTGCACAAAAAAGGTGCAAAAACAGATCCCAGCAACTACAGACCAATCAGCCTTCTCCCAATTATCAGCAAAGTCATGGAATCCATCATTGCTTCAGATATGAAATCTTTCCTCTTCTCCAATGGCTTGATCTCTGATCATCAATTTGGTTTCAGACCTGGACACTCCACTCTGGACATGCTGCTTCTGCTTTCTCAACAATGGATGGAGGTCCTCAATGCCAAACAGGAAATTAGAACAGTCTCCCTTGACATATCACGTGCCTTCGATACGGTCTGGCACCCCGCTCTGCTCACCAAACTCTCCTCTTTTGGTATCCATGGAAATCTCCACGCATGGCTGGCGGACTTCCTCTCAAGTCGAAGTCAACGTGTGGCCCTGAATGGGTTTCTCTCATCTCCTCTTCCTGTTCAGGCTGGAGTTCCCCAAGGCAGTGTTCTGGGCCCTGTGCTTTTTCTGGTCTTCATCAATGATCTCTCTGACTCTCTTGAAAATCCTCTCTATCTCTTTGCTGACGACTCTACTCTCTGTCGCTCCATTCTTCATCCCTCAGATTGGCAGTCTGCAGCCTCCTCACTCTCTGCAGACCTTGACAAAATCACAGACTGGGCAAACAAGTGGAACATGTCTTTCAATCCTGACAAATCTCACACTCTTACGATGTCTCTCCGAAAAGACCGACTGGACAACCCTCCCATCCACTTTCTGAATAATCCTCTCCAAGAGGTTCTGTCACTCAAGCTTTTGGGTCTCACTATCTGCCATGATCTTTCCTGGGAAAACCACATTTCAAATCTGGCCTCCAAAGCCAGTCGCCGACTGGGCATCCTCCGTCGTGCGAAGTCCTTCCTTGGCACACCTGAGCTCCTCACCACATACAAGGCTTTCATCCGCAGCTCAATGGAATACTGCTCTCCCCTCTGGGCTGGTGCTCCTGCCTCACACCTAGCTCACCTTCACGCTGTTGAAACCAAAGCATTCAGAATCATTGGAATCTCCCGCGATGAAGCTAACTCCAAGGGCTTCTCACTCACTCACCGCAGGCAGGTTGGTGGTCTTTCCGTCTTCTAGCGACTCCTCTCTGGCCTTGCCCCCCCCCCCAGCTCTCTCTGGGCTCTGTCCCGCAAATATTCCTACAGGTCGCACAAGATCTGCCTGCAACCCTCTTGGCTCTTATGGTTAAACTGCCAAAATCAAGACTCTCTGCTCACCTTCACTCCTTCATTCCTCTTTTCTCCCACCTCTGGAACAAACTCCCTCACTCTCTTCAATCCCACTCCACCCTCCAAGTCTTTAAAACAGCTGTTCACCACCATCTCTTATCTTCCCCCCATCCAAAACCTTGATCTTTTCTACCCCCGCTAATTTCACCCCAATTCCACTTTTTTGAAATACCAACTTCTGTCCAGGAAGTCCTGGGTGTCCTTGTGTTTTATACTTCTCCCTCCCCCCCCCCCCCCCTTCCCATGCCTCCTCCCCCCGGGCCCTCTCCCTTCCACACATCTCCCTGCTCTCGGATGTTGTGTTTGTGTGCTTCCCCTTCTCTCCCCATCTTGTCTTCCGCTCCCTCTTTTTGGGTATTTTGTTTGTCTGGTTGATTTGTTTGTGAAGTAAATGTTAGCTTTCACGAGCCTCGATTCAGTATACAAAAAAAAAAAAAAATCTACTGGAAGCAACGACCAATACGGATTTTACTTATGTAGCACGGGAGGAAGAAGGGAAGTGGAAGCTGTGGTAAAAGCGCTTACCTTCAGCGAACCGACGGCAACTGCAGGGGAATTAATGTACTCGACACCGAATTAGAATGTACAAAAATAAACACGTTTATTCCGGAACCCGAGACAATGAAACGCGACGGTACTCAAATAAAGAGCCTAAGTTGGGATCCCACACACCAGACTTCAAATACGCCACACAGGAATTAATTAAAAAAAGAACACGTCGTGTAATTGTGAATGTGGTGCGTCTTAACTGTCCGTCTTCTTGTCCCCACTTGGCTCCAAACTCCGGCATGGAGGAATCCTCCGTCCGCCTCGCACGCTTCGCGAGGCCGAGCCAACGCCCTCACCGTTTGCACACGAGGTCCCGCCCGTTCACAGCACCGAGCCTCGCTCCCGCACAAGCACCGCTCCAAGCACCATGCAGATGGCGAGCCAACGACCACCAGGGCCTCTCAAGACCAAGAAGAAGCACAAGAGCTTCGAGCACAGAGATATCGTGCAGCGCCAAGAGGCCAAAGAAGGGCGTGCAAGAGGTAGAACTAGAGCTGCTAAAATGTCGTGCAGCGCAAGACAGCCAGAGACAACCAAGAGCTCCAGAGACAAGCAGCGCAAGAGCAAGAGAGTGCAGGGGCTAGAGCTGCTGAAAATGTCCTGAAGCGCCCTTTTATAACCTGGGCGGTGACGTCAGCCTTGGCGCGCCACCAACCAGTGCCTTCCACCAAAACCTTCCAGCTCCTTCCCTCCAATCACACGTTCCCTGTGGCGTGGTCACGCGATGTTGCTAGGCCTAGCTGGTGATGTAGCTGACGGCTGGCACCCGGCGGTGCCCCGATCTGACTTTCTGCCTGGCTTCTTCCAAAGTCTTTGTCAGGGAAGGGAATTTAATTACTGTGTGCACTAAAGGGCCTATCTACGTGTCTACAGGTGTGCGTTGCCATAAGGGACAAAGGTTTGATTACCAGGTTCGACACACAGGGGCTGTTATCTTTAATCCCTACAACTACCTGGCACACGAACATCCTGGTATGTTTACAGGTGTACTCCTTAAACGACAAAACGCCTAACACATAGACTTATTACAGGGCAGATTCCCTATCGCGACAGACGAAGCATGTTACCTATTCAGATCTACCTGACTCTAGATATTGCTCTACCCTCCCGACATAACAGTATTAAGTCTTGCCATTATGAACAATGAAAATAATCAGTGGCTTAGTTAATCTAAACACATCAGTGACTTTCTTAAATATGATCACTAATATATTAATTTGCAAGCAAATTCATTTAAGCCTCAATTATTTACGACAGTACTCAAGTAACTTCTAACGGTTAATTGCTTCTTCTTTTTTCAAACCTCAATGAAGTAGTTGACATCTTGATGTGAATTTCCATCCTTGCTCGCAATGAGCATCAGTTTGTTCTGCAACTCCCTCAGGTTTTCCAGGCTGTAGGTACGAACCACATGTTTATCTCCCTCCTTTTGTAAGCAATTCAGTCTTATGACTGAATCCAATGTTGGCTGAGAAAGAGAAAAAAAAAGAGAAGACATAATGGAAAAAAAACCAATAAAATAAATCAGTGAGCAATGCAAAGCAAAAGTAAAATGTAAATGTCAAAGTCTCAATATCAGGCTGAATGAAGAAGAAGATTGTTCTGGTGAACATCAGAACTAATGACTTCAAAGTGAGTGAATAACTCAAACCTGTTCTCCCCTATGGGCCGGTGCTCCTGCCTCACACCTAGCTCGGCTTCACGCTGTTGAAACCAAAGCTTTCAGAATTATTGGAATCTCCCGCGATGAAGCTATCTCTGAGGGCCTTTCACTCACTCACCGCAGGCAGGTAGGTGGTCTTTCTGTCTTCTACCGACTCCTCTCCGGCCTTGCACCCCCAGCTCTCTCTGTGCTCTGTCCCCCAAATATTCCTACAGGTCGCACAAGATCTGCCAGCAACCCTCTGATGGTTAAACTGCCGAAATCTCGGCTCTCTGCTCACCTTCACTCTTTCATTCCTCTTTTCTCCCGCCTCTGGAACAAACTCCCCCACTCCCTTCAATCCCACTCCTCCCTCCAGGTCTTTAAAACAGCTGTTCACCACCATCTCTTATCTTCCCCCATCCAAAACCTTGATCTTTTCTACCCCCGCTAATTCACCCCAGATCCACGTTGTTTGAAATTCCAACTTCTTTCCTGGAAGTCCTGGCAGTGTCCATATGTTTTATACCTCTCCCACCGCCCCCTTCCCACACCCCCCCCCCCCCCCCCAAAGCCCTCGCCCTCTCTCAGATCTCTCGATGTCTCCATGTCTCTCGGTCCCTGCTCTCAAATGTTGTGTTTGTGTCCTTCCCCCTCTCTCCCCATCTTGTCTACCGCTCCCTATGTTATATGTTTTATGTGTCGGTTTGTCTTTCTGTGTGATTAATGTTCGCTCTTTCACGAGCCTCGATCTTGTATACAAAAAAAACAAAACAAAAAAAAAAAAAAAAAAAAAACCCTAAGTTTTTAAAGTTCTGCAGCTCCGTTATTATCCAATTGACTTCCTTAGCAGACTAACATTCAATTAAAATACCTGCAATATAAATCTTCAGCTATCAAATAATAAAGAATTATCATCAAGAAAAGTACATTTCAAACTGAATGTGTCGATGAGGAAACTCGCCTAATCATGGTCATTATTATGGTCATACCGTCATGGGCAATAGACAGGAAATTTTAGCTGAAGCTCAAGCTAACCTCTTGTGAACCATGAGTTTCAATTTTCTCATTCGATTTTGCAGTCTAAACCATCTAAGCAGGAGTCCAGAATAAAAATTCCAACACCATAATACTGAGATGAGCTCAGCGCATTTACACCAGATAAAAGTGTTTCCACAATTTAATAACAATGTTCCTTATTCCTTCTAATCCTAACTCATCCCGCTTATTCAGACAGACACAAAACATGCTCATTTGAGACCCATTCGTTTGCATGTCAAACCGTGAATGGTAGTAGCAGGAAAAACACACAATGTGGCACATTCACCCACCCCCTTTGGAAGTCATCCACCTCCACTCGCTTGTGCTTGTTTTGGTTCATTTACATGCACTCCATCGAGGATGGCCTCGTCCCACAGTGTTCCTCCCCCCCCCCCCCCCCCCTCACAAAGGATTTAAATAGGGTTAGTCTCAACTCAGTTGGCATTTTAGGTTGTCTAATGAACCCTTAATTTATTCACCGAGACGTTAGCTTAGTTATATAGGAATAAAACCTCATGATTACCCTCGCCAGGGGAGAGGGTATTGCATTTGAGTCCGTTTGTTACTTGTCAAAAATTTTTATTTGACAAGTATGTTGATCACTCCGGTTTGTGTGTTTATTTGTCTGTCTGCTCACTTATAATTGCCTACAGGTCAGAATTTTAAACCGATCTTCACGAAACTTCACCAAATGATAGAGTTTGAGGTACGACAAAATCCTACATATTTTTGAGGTCAAAAGGTCAAAAGGTCAACGTAGGCAGGCCAAAGGTCGGCCACTTTTTTCAAATTTCTAAAATCCTCAATTTTCATCCGATCGACTTCAAATTTGAATAGGATTTACAAATCAGGTAACTGAATTCAACCACCAACTATTTTTGAGATAAACATAGGTCGCATGGTCAACATGGTCGCAAGGTCAACATGGCCGCATAGGTCGCAAGGTCAACAACAGCTCGTCGCAAGGTCAACATAGGCCAAAGGTCAACAACTTATTACCAATTTCTAAAATCCTCAATATTCGTCCGATTGACTTCAAATTTGAATAGGATTTTCATATCTGCGAATTGAATTCAACCGACACTATTTTTGAGATCAACATAGGCCAAAATGTCAACATAGGCCTAAGGTCAACCACTATTCTCGAATTTCTAAAATCCTCAATTTTTATCCGATTGACTTGAACTCTGAATAGGATTTGCATGTCGTCTTACTGAATTCAACCACCAACTATTTTTGAGGTCAACATAGCTCAAAAGGGCAACATAGGCCAAATTTCTAAAATTGTCAATTTTCATCCAATTAAGGTAAAATTTGAAGGCGATTTGCATATCAAGTCACAAAATTTTAACCACAAAATATATATTTGTGAGGTCAAAAGGATGCTCTATTGAGTGCTATTCTACTTTGTTATCTTTTGCCAAGTTTTGCGCTATGAGTGATTTTTTCATCTGTTTGTTTGTCTGTCCGCAGATAATAATTACGATTTTCTCTGCAACCGTTGGTCCAATTGACAGGAAATTTTCACCATAGGTGTACCTCCTCCTGTATAATTTTTTAATGCTATCTATGACGTCATAGGTCAAGTGATACGGGCGCCATTTTGGAAAAACCGAAAACTTTGCACCTCTATATCTCCGAAAGCGCTGCATAGAAAAAATTGAGACATGGCTCATTGTAAAGAACTCTCCATGGGGAAATACATATGTTAATGATCATGTCATAGGTGCCTCCGTTATGACATCATAATTCGACATGTACAAAACTTCATCTGATCAAGATGAAATTTCTTGAGCGTCATCTATGGATACATTGATGGAGAAAAAAATAATAATGACATCATCATTCACGGTGGGATATCCCACAAAGCAATGTTCACAGTGCCAATTCTGGGATATTCTGTGAAGCTCACTTATAACGTGGCTATAATATTTTTATGTGGCCTTGAAAAGCCGTGAAAACGCCAAACACACGGCTGTGAATGTAGAAAGTGGTCATGCTCAGATTGCTCACGGCTCGTGGAAGATATCTTTTTTGCGTATGTCTAGTTGTTTTGTGCGTGGCTGATGGAAGATATGTTTTAGAACTGTGTCATGCTCGCAGCTCGTGGAATTTTTTTTTAATTTTTGCACCCGCAAAAAAACACAAATACGCAGGACACAGGGACGCGATTGTAGAAGTAGGTTGCAATTTATCAACTGCGAATACACGGCACCTGCGGATGTTGGGACCGCGAATGTCGGGGTCCGACTGTATTACCTCTTGTTTTTCAAAGGAACAACCCATGCATATCTACTCAAGTCAATAATGGTTGAATTGTATTTATATCCTTTATCATGCTTAAGTTCAATTAAGTCAGCGGATCATTTGTAATAAACCTTCCTTCATTTTAAACTTTGTGATTATTGGCTTCTGTAATTCATCAGCTAAAAGCTTATTAGGTAAATACTCTTCAGTCTTGATGACATCATTATAGCTTAATAGCTACCTCCGCCACCAAAGGTGGGTGGAAGTTATGTTTTCACCCCTGTCTGTCTGTTTGTCTGTTTGTTTGTTTGTATACAAAATATCTCAAAAGTTGTGGACGGATTCGGCCAAAATTTGGCAGTGATGTAGAGTATGTGACAAGGACGAAATGATTAGATTTTGGTGAAGATCCGGATTCGGATCCAGCTACTAGAATGTTTTAAGTGATTCTACACCATTGGGAGACGGGGCCAAAAACGATACATAGCAGTATATTTCAAAAAGCTATGGATGGATTTGGACGAAACTTGGTGGACCGGTTGGGTGTCTGGCAAGGACGATTCAATTCGATTTTGGTGAAGATCTGAATTTGGATTCGGATATGAGAATCGTTTAATTTGTCAAGTGATTCTTCACCATTGGGAGATAGAACCAAAAACGATACATAGCACGATATCTCAAACAGTTATATATGGATTTGGACGAAACTTGTTGGACAGGTTGTGTGTGTGACGAGGAAGAATCGATTCAATTTTGGTGAAGATCCGGGTCCAGATCCAGCTAGTATAATTTTTTAAGTGTTTCTTCACCATTGAGTGATATGGCCAACCAGGCGGAGGTATGCTTTCTACTGAGTGCTGTTCTAGTTTGTGTTATTTATTACCAAGTCCCAATTTCAATCTAGTGCTTATCATCTTCACGATAAACCTATCAACGTTTTCTCTCAGCGTTGTATTTCGTTAAATTATACAATATTTCTCTATTGGCTTCATCTTTTTCATCCAAAGTCGTGCTATTATCATCAACAATATTGTGTTCATACACACTCCAGGTCGAAAATCGCAGAGAAACCAATAGAGACTAGTCGGGCATTGCTATGGGTCTCCGTTGGAAATCATGGTTAGAGTTTCCAGTAGAAACCTAACCAGATTCAGTTAAAACCAATAGAAACCATTAGATGCAACTCGTCTGCAACCCATATAAACCAACAGAAACCTTTAAGTTCAATTGATCCTGTAGAAACCATTAGGGTTCACTGGTCTGAAAACCCATAGACCAACGACATATACTAAAGTTATAGCCATGTTCCTATCCAAGAGCCAGATAGCTCAGATGGCAGAGCACTGGTACAGTTCAACAGAGGACCTGGGTTAAATCCCCAGTCAGGGCATGTCATTTTTTCCCTACATATGTCAATTGGATATTTTCAATCCTGTTCATTTATATATTGGTATTCTATTGGTCACCTACAGGTCCCATTGACCTACTGTTTTTATTGGTATTTTCTACTAATCCAGTATTTCACTTTCCTTATTGAAACCAGTGGATCCCACTGGTACAATTTCCTATACGATTTGTATGGGATTTGTCCTATTGGTGTTCTGTGGGATTTTCGACCAGGCACTTCATCAACCCTATTTTTAGGCATGCTTGCTTCATCAACACCGGCTTTGGGTATTTATCTCATTTCCTTCCTTCTTTATCATATAAACTATAGTGAAGCTATCATATCATTTTTTATTCTTGAAACCGTGTATTTGGTGTTTGCTAATTGTGCTTTCACAAATCTCCTTCTCCTCACCAAGCGGGTAACATTCTTCTTTACAAGATTGATTTAAATTGTGTACGTCTTTGTATGTGTATTGAAAAAGACCAATTATACCCTAAATCATAATATCATACCCCCATTTATCAGAGAGTACGGTAGTACTCTCCATGTAGGTTGCCTTTTTAATTTAGCATACTTTTTTTATTCACTTGTATATTCTCATATGAACGAAACGTTCTTTATGAAATTCAATACTCGGCAAATAATTGAATTTAATAAGGAAATGGGTATGATTTGTAGGACCGGGTGTTGTGGTTGTAAATTCGATACATTTGAAAGAATTTGCTGTTTCATTTAAGTACATTTATTCTGTCAAACATTTAACCTCACCAAGTCATTCGCATTTGTAGGGCTTGGTTAACTGATTAATTTGGAGGCATTTTTCATATCAATCTTTTTTGTTATATTGTCGGACCCCGCTATTTGTGGTCCCGCTATTCACGTGTTCCACGTATTCGCAGTTGATAAATTTCGCAGTAATTCACGAGCCGCGAGCATGGCAGTTATAAACCCATCTTTCACCAGCCACGCACAAAGCAGCTGCACATATGCAAAAAACATATTATACGAGCCACGAGCATGACCTGCTTCAACATTCGCGCCACTGTGCTTCGTGTTTTCACGGCTCTTGCAGCCGCATAAAAATACGTAATTTAGCCGCACTATATGTGAGCTTCGCGGGATGTCCCACCAGCTGTGTAAACACGACATACCCCGCGATTTAATGTACAGAATAAAAATACTTCAACGAATCTACCACCAGCTGCGTAACACGTCATACAATGAAAACGCTTCATCACATCTATTGCTGTAATTAGCAGCTGCTCAATACGGCATCATCCAAGATGTTACACAATGAAAACACCTCATCATATCTACCACATGTTCTGCGTCGACATTCGTGGGATTTTCGTCGATATTCAACAGGACATAACAAATGAGGAATATTCTCAGGCAAAGGGAGTTTGAAAACGTTTGGTAGTAAAAATATGGGCGAATATCATAACTTGTATCTTTAGACTGATGTTCGTTTATTAGCTGATGTATTTGAGGCTTTTAGAACAGTCTGTCATCATAAGCAATCATATGGACTAGACCCTGCCCACTATTTCACTACTCCTGGATTGGCTTGGAGTGCTATGTTGAAAATGACAAAACAACATTTGCATTTAATTGGGGATGTAGATATGCTCCTGTGTATTGAGAAAGCAAAGAGAGGTGGAATATCCCAATTCTGTTCGAAAAGACGCAAAGGCAAACAAGAAATGTCTTCCTTATTTTAATAAGAATGAAGGGAACTCTCACTTGATGTATTATGATGCCAACAACTTGCATGGTTGGACTATGTCTCACGCTCTTCCTTATGGTAAGTTTAGACGGGTTAAAGACAAGCATGAAAAGGTCCTACATGATACTCGCATCTGACCGAGAACTCTTAGATGATTTAGATTATGGTTATCATCTCAAAGCTCATTTGGAATATCCTAAAGACTTGCATGAAAAACATAAAGGCTTCCCTATTGAGCTGAAAATGAAATCCCAAAAGAGGAATGGTTTAGCTAATATCAACAATCATTTCACACAGAAAGAAAAAAGAAAAAAAAAACACCTTTAGAGGCCATTTTTCCCCGCAAGCGGGGGTTGGCCTTTTTCGGGGACCATGGTTGTTGTTGTTTTTTGGTCCCCTTTTTGAAGCAATGTTTTACGGCCGGATGCCCTTCCTGCCGCCAACCCTTTTTGTCGCCTTTTTACGACAAACAGGGAATTACCAGTGAACTGGTACTCAATTTGCTGACCTCGGAAGGATGACAGGCTGAGTCAACCCCCCTGGCGTTAATTCAGCGATCGACCGGGATTCGAACCCAGGATCCTAGGATCCTAAGCTGGCACCGTAGCCGCTAGCCCAACATTTCACACAGAGAAAAAATATATAGCCCTACAGAAAAACTACTGACAACACGACATGATAAAGACAATTATGTTCTTCATCAGACGAACATAAAACAGTTTGTGAGTGCTGGACTGATAGTAAAGAAAATTCATCGGATTATTAAATTCGCTCAAAGTTACTGGCTTCAGAAATATATTGACTTCAATACAGATATGAGGACAAAAGCAAAAAGTGACTTTGAAAAGGATTTCTATAAACTAATGAATAATGCTGTATTGGGAAAGATTGTGGAAAATATAAAAAAGAGACAAAACATTAAACTTGCTCCATCCTGGAAACAAGCCTCAGAGCTAATCAACAAACCCAGCTTCCAAACGACAGAGATATTCTCTGAGAACTTTTGCGCTATTCATATGATAAGAAAGTATTGTTATGGATAAACCCATTTATATTGGAACAACAATTCTCGACTTGTCAAAATTACTGATGGATAATTACAATTAAAACTATCTAAAGAAAATTACGAGGATGTTACTCTCTTGTATATGGATACTGATAGTTTTATACTGAAGATATTTACCATGATATGAGCAAGGATAAATGGCTATATGACACAAGCAATTACAAGGAGGAAAGTGCTTTATACTCTACGGTGAATAAAAAGGTGATTGGGAAGTTTAAAGATGAGTTGGGTGGAAAGGTTATGAGTGAGTTTATTGGATTGAGAGCAACGGCATATGCTTACAAGTATTTAGATCCGTGGTTCTTAACCTGGGTTCGACCGAACCCCAGGGGTTCAGTGAGCCAGTCTCAGCGGTTCGGCGGAGGTCCTCCGAAACGCATTGCAATTTTTTTTTTGTTTGTTTTGTATCAATTTTGAATCTATGTGTAATTACGCTTATTATTAATATTATTATTATTTTGCTATGTATGTTACGAACGAATGGAAATGTTATTTGTAATTGTATTCCCATCCCATTCATGGTTTCTCTGGTCTGTGTTTAAGATAAGTTGTTTCACACTGACTATAGTAAGTTGAATCAATGCGCAATTTGCTAATTATTCTGTTGATGGTGCTAACTTGCTTACTTACTTACTTACTGGATTTTGCAGGTGTTCGGAAATTCCAGTGAATAGCCTCGATTAGCTTGCCGTGTGTCGTGCGTCATTGGTCGCGCCTTACTTTGGAGTTATTGATTAATTGAAAAGTAAGTTGGAAATGTTTGTGGATATGCAGGGCGGGTTCAGAGTTATATTAAAGTCAAAAGTGGATGGTGATTATAAAATATGATTGAATTACTCAGAAAATTAGGTGGTGATATACTCCTTTGGTCGCAATTCAAAACGAACAATTCGCAGTTTTCTATGTAATATTATAATGGGATTTGAGGTGGCATAGAGTTGAGTAGATAATAAATCCCGTCATCGTAACTATAAGTTATGTTTTCTTCGTTAAAATTTCTCAGTTTTCAGAGGGGTACTGATTATATTTAAGCATGTTCCTTTTTTAATTTTTGTCATATAATTATTTGCCCGAACTCAATTAAGATCAGTTTGTTACTTTTTTTCTTTTTCTTTTTTTTTTGCAGTATGTCAAGCAAATAAAGGAAGTGGTCAGAGGATTAGGTGCAGTACGGGTTCACATGTTTGACAGAACGGGATGGAAGTCAGCGTCGTCAATGCATGCTTTGCAATGTCAAGTTGAGCAACTCCAGCCTAGCACCAGCAAAACTACAGGAACACTTCAAAAAACTGCACGGCGAGGGGCAGTACAAAGACGCAACGCTGGATGAATTCAAATTGAAGAGAGTCCGATTCGACGCAAGTGCTATCTTGCCCACTCTCGGCTTCGTTCCAAATGACAAACCGATCCTCACCTCTTCGTATGAAGTTGCATACCTGATCGTAAAGCAGGGCAAACCGCACACCGTTGGCGAGACGCTCATCAAACCGGCCACGTTGAAGATGGCCAACATCATGCTGGGAAAAGCTGCTGAAAACAAGTTGTCTCTCGTTCCACTCTCAAATGACACCATCAGATGCAGAATCGACGACATGAGCACCGACATCCTCGCCCAGGTAGTTGAGATTTAGTCGCGAGCCCGACGAAATTCAGCCTTCAACTCGACGAGACCACCGACATTTAGAATTTGAGCCAGCTCATCTTATTTGTGCGTTATGTCAAAGGAGACGAGATCAAGGAAGACTTTCTGTTCTGCAAGCCTCTCACAACGACGAAGGCAGCTGACGTGAAGAATATTGTGGACGACTTCTTCAGAAGCAACGGCCTCTCGTGGAACATGGTGTCTGCAGTTTGCTCGGACGGAGCTCCAGGCATGCTGGGATGCAACTCCGGTTTTGGAGTGCTGGTGAAGGCCGATGCACCACACATCATCGTCACGCACTGCGTCCTGCACAGACACGCGCTGGCATCAAAAAACCTGCCTCCAAAACTGGCCAATGTTCTGAAAATCGTCATTGAAACTGTGAATTACGTGCGAAGCTGTGCTCTGAATCATCTTATCTTCAAAGAGCTGTGCAATGAAATCGGCTCTGAATTCGAAGTCCTTCTCTACCACTCTAACGTTCGATGGTTATCACGAGGGAAGGTAGTGAGCCGTGTTTTTGCCTTGTGTGTAGAATTAGCCCTGTTTTTGCGAGAACACCAGCATTGCCATGCAACGCACTTCCAAGAGTCAGAGTTCATCCTCGCCTTGGCGCACTTGGCTGACATCTTCGACGCACTCAATCATCTCAATTGCCAGATGCAGGGCGGTGGAGTGAATGTCATCGAATCTGAAGAAAAGCTGAGCGCTTTCCGAAAGAAGTTACCATTGTGAAGGCGAACAGAGAACGACAATTTCGCAAACTTTTCGCCACTGGACGAGTGCGTGAGTGGGATCGAAGATGAGTCTGAAATTGGAGGCACTGCTGTACTGGGGGAGCTGAAGCAAGCGATTGCCACGCACTTCGGTGAGCTGGGAAAGTCATTCGACGGCTACTTCCCCGACCAAGAGCAATACCCAGCATGGGTACGGCAGCCGTTTACTTTCGACGTTGCAACGGCAGATGTCAATGACCAATACCTCGACAACCTCATCGAACTTCAGCAGAGCCAGACTCAACAACAACTCTTCGGCACAACAACGCTCTCAACGTTTTGGTGCCGCCAAATGGAAGGGTATCCTCACATCGCTAAAATTGCCCTTGAGATCCTCACGCCGTTCGTTACAACGTATCTCTGCGAGCATACGTTTTCGAAACTGGTGGACATTAAAACAAAGAAAAGGAGCAAGCTTGTATGCGAAAATGATTTGAGGGTGGCCCTTGCCAAAACAAAACCACGCATTTCCGAGATCGCCTCCCGAAAAGAAGAACAGAAAACGCATTAAGATGCAATTCTTCTTAATTTTTTGGTCAAATTTGAGGAGTTCCGCGAGTGTTCGGTGGGTTTCGTTTGGGTTTGGCGCCTTTAAAAAGGTTAAGAACCACTGATTTAGACAATGATGTTTTCAAGTGTGACGAGATTGAAAGGCGTTAGGAAAAGTGTGATAAACAACAAACTTCTCCCATTATTATGAATGTTAAAGTAAGTAAAAGGAGGTCTATAAAAAGATGAATACTATTCGGAGTTACTAAACTATATTCACAATGATAAATCAGAAGGTATTATCAGCTTTTCATGATAAGAGATGTATTAGTAGAAACTAGCAACGGTACCCGCCCTAAGGGCGTGGCTTCAATTGGGAGGCCCAAATGAAAAGGCAAAATATCAGAAATAGAAGGCTTTTTAATTTTAAATGATTCATATAAACATCCGTTAAATCATATCACACGCAAATCATCAAAATCTAAACAGTACATGGCACCCATTTTGAAAAAAGATTGAATTCTGCAAAACGGAAGCGGCCGCTACACGTCTTTCTCAGTCGTATGTTTATGTGTGAAGAGTGCGTGCCAAATCTGTAACACGGAAGTGGCCGCTACACCTGTTTCTCAGTCGCTTTGCACACGCTGCCGTGTTACTTCGGAGCCGCACGTTTATATCGGAAGAGTTCGTCAGGAGGCGATCTACTCTCTCCTGGTACGTAGATTTTCAACAAAAGCCACATCACTGTTCATATCGGTAAATATTATTCCATCGTGTTTGGAAAAACTGGAAAATTGGAAAACTTGGAAAAACTGGGAAAAAAACAATATAGCCTATTTTACTCAAGGGGGTCCTAGGATTACCCACCCAAAATATCGTTGCGATCGGTTCAGCCGGGTTTTTCCCGCTACCAATGATGGATATAGACATAGGAAATAGAACATCGTGCAATTATTTTTCATGACTCATTTGTGTAAAATGACATGATAGATCATTATGCAATCTGTATTACCTCTCCTTCACCGAGGTGCTCAATGTGGAAAAAACCACTCTGGTTGATGCTCTGTGCTTGTAAGAGGGACGATGTTTCCACGGAACCATGCGCATCATGGACTTGTTGCAGCCAGGATTTGTATGCACAGCAATCTCTCTTTGGGTGGGGGTAGGAGGGGGGGGGGGGGGTTAGGGGAGAGGGGCGGTGAAGGCATTCAATAGGGGAGGGGGACAGGCTGGTTAAATATCCTCCTTGACTATCCAATAAGCAGCGACAGTTTTAAGTCCCCGAGGAAAGAAAATAGTGAACACAAGAATCCATTCGGAAAACAATTAAATAGTTTATCGGATAGTGATACTGACTTGGAAAGTAAAGACATTCACTTTGAGGATATTGTTCATTTTATCTTTGGCATATAATCCAAGCTTTGATATAGGTGACGACATGACCAGCCTATTTTGTCCACTAGAGATAGAAGAAGGCCTCCCTCAATATATATATATATATATATATATACCTCAAAAAAATTATACCTCTCCAGCTAAAGTACCCAGCCGGCTAGTCCTAAGGTTTTGCACTGTAAATGAAATTCTCTCACACAGAACATCTAAAAAGGAATAATAAAAATCTAAATTATTTTGCTCACCAGCTTATCAGGAAGCTTTGGATCATTTGTAACAGCTTCCTGAAGCAGCTTCACTGCTTCCAGCAACTGACTAAAGTCCGCTGACTTGTTTAGCTGGTAGAGCAGAGGCGAAAATCCGAGCATTGCCTCATGGAAAATGTGCACTTTGTCAATATCCATGTCATTCTCTCCGGCTGATATTGAAGCCAAATCGACAAACACTTTCACTTGGCTCGGATCTAGGAAACAAGGAACAATGGTAGAACAAGGAAAAAAACTGCAAAACCTTTTCCAAGAATGAAATAAAGGTCTGTCTCCAAGGGTAAAAATAAACAACACAATCACACAAACCCACCGTTAATCATATCTTTCACCCACGTGATGAAGCCTTTATCAGCACAGCGACAAAATTCCTTAAGACTTTTCAGCAGTGGTTCGGTGAGTTCAAACAAAGTTTCTTGTGCAGAAATGAGCGCCTCAGTCATTACACTGAGCGGGTTCTTCTTGAAATCCTTTTTGTCCTGAAACAGGCATTGGCATATCATCCAGGAGTGTGGTTTAAATCCATCGACATTAGTAAGCATCAGTGTATACTTGACTTGAATTGTAAGTATTTGGTGAGATCATTTTTATTTTGGCCAAATTACTTAAATAAGACACCTCGGGATCTCGTATATACATCCGTAAGTTTGTGCGGAATAGGAACAGAAAGAAAGCTCAACAATGTAGCACCCCTGCGGTCATAGGATGCGGATGGCAATTTTAACCTTTGGGTTGTCCTGAACTGGACGGATCAGATCCATGCTCAAAACGGATCAGAGGTCAGCAATCACAAAACCGTTGTGTCTAAACAAACACCGGAACTGAAATGTGCAAGCAAGTGACCATTCATGGAACCAAGTGCAGGTGAAGGGCCCGATTGCTGAACCAAATGCATGATGACTACAGAGATAACAGTACAAAGGAGAACGACACTCGATAGAGCACATACCTCCACTTCGCTAAACAGTTTATGTTTTGTATTCCACTGATAGGCTGGATATGCAACCAGACCTTTTAAACAAAATCTAATCGGCTAGTTATATACATATATGAACATGTATATACAGTCATGGCCAAAAATATTGGCACCCTTGCACCTTTTTCAAACATCTCTCAATTTTCTCGAAAAATAAGTTGAAATTGACATTAGTATTTGGTTTCCACAATTCTTTATTTTACTGTTAATATTACAGAACCTTTGTTTCAGATTCAGAACTTAAAATATCCTTTTAAATTAGAAAATAAAAAGAAATGGCATTGACAAAATCATTCACACCCAAGACTTAATATTTGGTAGCACAGCTTTGGACAAAATAACTGCAGTCAAGCGCTTCCTACAGACATGAATGAGCTTCTTACACCTCTTTACTAGCAGTTCCACTCTTCTTGTGCAAAACTGCTCCAGTTCTCCCAGATTTGAAGGATGCCTTCTCCCAACTGCTGTTTTCAGATCTCCCCACATGTGTTCAATGGGATTTAGATCTGGACTCATTGCTGGCCACTTCAGAACAGTCCAGCGTTTTGTCTTGAACCATTCCTGGGTGCCTTTTTGAAATGTGTGTTGTGGTCATTGTCCTGCTGCAAGACCCATGACCTTCGACGGAGACCCAGCATTCTGACACTGTGTTGAACATTGCGCTCGAAAATGCCTTGGTAATCTCCTGATTTAATGATGTCATGCACACATTCAATGTACCCAGTGCCAGAGGCAGCACAGCAACCCCAAAACATCGCTGACCCTCCTCCATGTTTGACTGTAGGGAGATGATGTGCTTTACCAAAAAGCTCTAATTTGGTCTCATTTGTCCACAGGTCGTTCTCCCAGAAGGATTTTGGCTTGTTCAGGTGTGTTTTGTCAAACTCGTCAGGCTTTCTGATGTCTCTCTCTCTCTCTCTCTCTCTCTCTCTCTCTCTCTCTCTCTCTCTCTCTCTCTCTCTCTCTCTCTCTCTCTCTCTCAGCATTGGGGTCCAACCATAGAACCCTCCTTTCATCGAGTTGGCGACGGATGGTCCGCGTTGAAACTGTCGTACCTTGTCTCTGAAGGTCAGCTTGAATTAGTTTGGCAGTTGATCGAGGTGCTTTCTCCACCATTCCAACAATCCTTCGCTGCTATATTCGATCAAGTTTTCTCTTGCGACCACGTCCAGGGAAGTTGGCTACAGTGCCATGGGCCTTGGACTTCCTGATAACATTGCGTATGGTGGACAGAGGAACATCAAGGCGTCTGGAGAGGGACTTGTAGCCTTGAAATTGTCCATGCTTGGCTACAATCTTGTGTCTGACCTCCTCAGACAATTCTCTGGTTTTCTTTCTTTTCTCCATGTTCATGGCAGAACACACAGTAACACAAAACAACAGAATGACTCCTTTTCTCTATTCAAACTAATTGAGTGAGTGATTTTTTTATATTGTAGGCACCTGCAACTCACCACAGGTGAATTCAATTCCAAAGTAATGGAGAATCTCGCGCTTGAAATCTAACGTCGAACAACTTCTTGAAGGTGCAAATATATTGTCTGGGCCATTTTAGGATCTGTGTATAATATGCTAAGATTTAGTAATTTTTTCAGCTTTTTTTGTTTTGTTCCACTGCAAACCAAAGAAATAAATATGTGGATGCCAAAATATCTTTTAATTTCAAGAATTTTCTGGAAGAAATGGTGCATTCTTTGAAAAAAGTGCAAGGGTGCCAATATTTTTGTCCATGACTGTGTATATAATTATATATACAGTGTTCAGAAAGTATTCAGGCCCCTTCACTTTTTTCACATTTTGTTATGTTGCAGCCTTATGCTCTGAAATCGTTTAAATTCGTTTTTTCCCTCATCAATCTACACTCAATACCACATAATGACAAAGAGAAAACAGGATTTTAGAAAGTTTTGCAAATTTATGAAAAGAAAAAACTGAAATATCACATTTACATCAGTATTCAGACCCTTTGCTAACATTAATCACACAAAAAGTCAAACCGACACATAAAACACAAAATAAGGGGAACGGTAGACAAGATGGGGAGAGAGGAGAAAGGACACAAACACAACATTTGAGAGCAGGGACATTGAGAGAAATGTGGGAGGGAGAGGGAGTGGGGGGAGATGGGATGGTGATGCATCGAAGAACAGGAAAACAATAACGATTGAAACGAAAGTATATATATACAGACTTGGCATTTAATATGGAATATTTTTTTTTTCTTGACTTGGGTTTACTTTCTTAACTCAGTATATCAATCTGGTGAGTTTCTTTTACACTTTGGTGATTTATTTGTTAAAAGAACCATGTCACTGATTGTCTGTCGCAGCAAGAAGTCAACAACAGGATTATATCACAGGTGGCGTGGCAAAATGTACGGACAGGGGGTGCATTTGATGATTGGCTTCACAGTCGGGTATACAAGGGTTGTTGCGTTCTGTATTAGTGGAAAATAACTGCTGCACATCTCCAAAAGTTATTGCCGCTTCCTCTGGAGATGGTCCGTCAACTCGACAATGCTGTTTGTCATGGAGTGGTGGCTTTACGAAATTACGGCATGAAACAGCGTGCTATTGCTCGGCAGTATGGCATCACTCAAGCTCAGGTGTCAAAGATCCTGAAAAGAAATGCTCAGAGGGGTGTCCCTACTCCAATACCGAGGCCAGGACGTCCCCGCAGACCCACAAGGAGGGATGATCGCCAGCTGCACCGGTTAGTCCGCAATGGCCGTACCAAGTTAGCTAATCGGCTTAGGGCTGCGTGGCAGCAACTGACAAATGTGCCTGTATCCAGAAGGCTAGTCAACCAACGACTGGTTCAAGCAGGCTATCGTGCCAGGCGTCCCCTGAGAAAGCCACGACTGACCAGACAACACCGCCAGCGCCGACTGCAGTGGGCCAGAGAGCACCGTCAATGGCAGCCAGGACACTGGAATCACGTGATCTTCAGTGACGAGTCTAGATTTCTGGTCTATCGTCAAGATGGCCGCCACCGAGTGCACAGACAAGTGCATGAAGCCTACAACAAAGATTGTATAGTTCCAAGAGTCCAAGGTGGAGGTGGTGGGGTGACCATTTGGGCTGCTTTTCATGCAGGGGGAAAAACTGACCTGGTTGTTCTGAATGGAAACCTGAACCAGTTCAAGTACAGGGCCATTCTGGAAGAAACATTACTTCCATTTGCTCGTGCAGCCTTTCAAGGAAACTTTGTCTTCCAAGATGACAATGCACGGCCTCATCATGCTCGCATGATCCAACACTTTCTTGCTGACCGTGGTGTAGAGCATATGGAGTGGCCTGCCATGTCCCCGGATATGAATCCGATAGAGAACATGTGGGCAGAATGAACGCGTCAAATCGACCACTTAGACCAGCAGCCGACCTTTGTGCGTGAATTACAGCAGGCTATTGTCACTGCATGGCAAGCGATTCCTGTCCAAACCTTGGCAAATCTCGTGAACAGCATGCCTCAACGTGTACGTGCTCTCCTGAATGCTCGTGGGGGTTACACGAAATACTGAACTGTAATTTTACTGTACGTAATCCCAGTCGTAATTTAACTTTTGCTTTTGTTAAAAAAAAATTTGGCTAATGTGCAAAATAAAGAGATACTTCTGGAAAACGTACAGAAATTTAACACAGTTCTGTCCATGAATTGAGTTCGATATCAGTTTACATCACTTTCAAGGATCAATTTATTTGTTTCGAAATGTCAAATGTGTTTTTTGTTTCTTTTAAAGGTCACATTAACAAAATCTAGATTTTTTTTCAACATAATTCCAATGAACTTTTGGTTCTAAGACATCTTGAAAAGTAAGTTCACCCCCACAAAAAAAAAATTCCATATTAAATGCCAAGTCTGTATATATAGGGATAGTGTGCTTCCTTCCTTAGTTAAAAAAAAACATGGGTGATGAATGGAATGTTGTGGTCCAGGGCAAGTTTCATTGGAATAGTATGTGCAGTTTCTGAGAAGAAATCAAATACCTATGTTGGGTTTAAACCCACCAAGTAGACCCCCTCACGGCTCTATTTTTTTGACGCCCGGGGAGACAGGAGAACCTCCGGGACAAAAAGGTGGTCCCGGGGGAGGAGGCTGTTTCACAGCATCACTTGGTTGTCTGTGACATGACGGTGAAAGGTGCGAGGAGAGCTCGGCGGGTGAAGTACCAACCGAGAATGAAGGTGTGGAGGTTGAAAGAGGTGACAGTGAGGGAGGCACTAAAAGAGAGGCTGAGTATGGTAGAGGATGATGTGGTTGAGCTTGAAAGTGGTTGGATGTCAATGACAGATAGTCTGTTGGGAGCCGTTGGTGAAGAATGTGGATGGACAAAAGGACCACCAATGTACTGGGAAACATGGTGGTGTGATGATAAAGTTGGAAAGAGGATTGACGAGAAAGGAAGAAGTTCAAGGAGCGGCAGAAGGTGAAGGGTACGGGGGCAGAAGTGGCAGAGCATGAAAGTTATAAGGCAGTCAAGAAGGCTGCAAAGAAAGAGGCAGCAAAGGCGCAGGAGGCATGTAGGAAAATGTTCGGAGAACGCTTGGATTTGGAAGAGGGTCAGAGAGCGGTATGCAGGATTGCAAAGCAGATAGCGAAAGAGAGGTGCGATGCGATGGGGGTGAGTTGCATGAAGGATGAAGTGGGACAAATAATTGTGGACCCAGATGGAATTAAAGGAAGATGGAACAGATATATGGAAATGCTGTTGAATGCAGAGAATGAATGGGATGGCAACACAGAAAGTAACCCAGTTTTAGGACCGGCAGAGAAGATAACTGAGAAGGAAGTTGAGGAAGCGATAAAAGCAATGAAGAGTAGAAAAGTGGGAGTTGTGGGAGATATGTTGAAGGCAGCAGGAAGTTGGGGTGTGAAGAAAATGACAGAGATCTGTAATCTGGTAGTGAAAGAAGGCCGCATTCCAGTGGGTTGAAAACCGAGTACCCTCGCCCCTCTATATAAGGAGAAAGGTGGCCCTCTGGACTGTGGCTCATATAGAGCGATAAAGTTATTAGAGCATGGAATGAAGGTATTGGAAAGGGTGTTGGAGAAGAGGATGAGGAAGAAAGTGAAGATCGATGAAATGCAGTTTGGATTGATGCCAGGAAGTGGAACGACGGAAGCGCTTTTTATTGTAAGGCAGTTGCAGGAGAAGTACATGGAGAAGCTGAAGAAGTTGTTTCTTGGGTTTGTTGATCTGGAGAAAGCATTCGATAGGGTTCCACGCGAAGTAGAGACATGGGTTTTGAGGAAGTTAGGAGTGGAGGAATGCTTGATCAGGGTAGTGATGGCAATGTACGAGAGCGCATAGCTGTAAGGACAAAGGATGGGAACAGTGGTGAGTTTGAGGTGAAGGTGGGACTGCATCAGGGGTTGGTACTAAGTCCACTACTATTTGTAGCTGTGATGGAGGTGCTGGCTCGGAACGTAAAGGAGGGTTTACCGTGGGAGTTGTTGTATGCAGATGATCTGGTGTTGATTGGGGAGAGTATGGATGGACTGAAGGAGAAGATGAACAAGTGGAAGGAATGTATGGAGACAAAAGGTCTGAAGGTGAATATCGGAAAGACGAAGGTGATGGCAAGTGGTAAAGCATGTGTGAGGTGGAAAGAACTGGGAAGTGGCCGTATGCTGTGTGCAGGAAGGGTGTCGGAGTGAACATTCAATGTACAATGTGCGCTGAGTGGGTTCATCGAAAATGTAGTGGTCTGAGAGGGTCATTAACCAGTGTGGCAGCTACATTCAGGTGTAAGGTGTGCACAGAGGGAGCTGCAGATGGAGGAGATGCTGAGTTGGATCTTGGAGATGGCATGAAGCTGGAAGCTGTGAAAACATTTTGCTACCTAGGAGACATGCTGAATGGAGAAGGTGGATCAGACTCGGCAACGGTTGCTAGAGTGAGATGTGCATGGAAGAAGTTTCGGGAACTGAGTGGCGTGCTGATGAGGAGGGGAGTGTCATTGAAGGTGAAGGGAAAGGTGTATGCTGCATGTGTGAGAAGTGTTATGATTTATGGGAGTGAGACATGGGTAATGAATGTAGAGCAGCAACGAAGGCTGGAAAGGGTGGAAATGCGAATGGTTCGGTGGATGTGCGGAGTATCGTTGAGAGAGAGGAAGGCAAATGATGAATTGTGAAAGATGATGGGAATAGAGCATGTGATGGATGCTGTAAAGAGAAACAGGTTGAGATGGTTTAGTCATGTGTTGAGGAAGGATGAAATTGACTGGTTGAGAAGAGTGATGGAAATGAATGTAGAAGGAAGTAGAGGATGGGGAAGACCGAGAACGACTTGGCTAAAGGTGGTGGAAGAAGAAATGCAGGCAAGGGGGTTAACAAGGGGAGATGTAGAAAATAGGGCAAAACGGAGAAGATTGTCATGTGGCCCGCAAGGCTAAACCCCGCTCTAGCAGGGAAAATGGCCTTTAAAATGCCTGT
>NC_136267.1:13470128-13485128 GCF_964187855.1 Myxine glutinosa
TGTCTCCGCCATCGTCATTGGAAGGTGGCGCCAGCGAGCCCCCACCCGCCAATCAGGACTGGTGAGATACCAGTACGGGCGTGGCGCGGGTTGATCGCGAGGCGCGATATAAAAGCGCCCGCGCAAGCCTTTGGGGGATGCGGCAGATGAGTCTTTGGGAAGCACGCGACGCACCCCCACCTGAGACGATTGAGGAAGTGGATGACCAAGGGAGCCCCCACGAACCAAAGAATTTGGAGACCATCGCCGTTTTGACCACGGCAGCTTGAGCGGCGACGGCAGCTGCAGCCACAAAGCAACGTCGCCGTACGAGAGACGGTTGAGGAGAGTCGGCGGCTGCTCAACTCGGGCCGCGATCATACCAACCACCCGCATCCTCCCCGCCTTGTGATCCCGCCTCGTCCGTCCAGCCATTCCTCTGCTCCAGCTGAACCTTCCTCTCCTTCCAGTCCTTCGTTCCTGCCTTCATCCCCCGTGTAAGTGTCCTTGTAGTCTGTCTTTTGTCTTGTCCTGGGGTGAAGTAAGACCGTTTAGTTAAGCTAGTGTTGCACTGTGTCCTTCTGGTCCGTCCCTCTTTCTGCCTTTATTTTATTATCCTTCCTCCTCCTTGGTTTCTTTTGAATTGTAAATAGTAGTAATAAATTATATTTGTATTTCCTACCTCTGTCTTCCTCTTCTTCACATCCGTCGTTTTTGTGATTTCCATCATTGAAAACCTGTGGCGCGATTTTGGCCAACGTTCAGGATCGGGTTATAGTCTCTGCTAATGGTTCGTGCCGCGGTTGCTAGACCCCTCGGCAATTAACATCTGTCCGCGGTTACGAACGAGGTTGTGCACCTGCCTCTTCGGGGGTAGCTGTGCAACTTCAGGACTCACGTCGGTCAGTCAAATACAAGGGGGTTGATCCCCCCTTGATAAGGGGAAGAAGGCCGACGGAGAGATCCGTAACAAATTGGTGTCAGGAGCGAGATGCGGACCTGAAGCGCGCATAGAAAGCTCAAAATTACGGGTGGCCCACAATTTTGTATTTATAACATCTAAATTAAAAATCGCACCATGGATGGTCAAGGCGACAGGAAGCCGGTGGGGGAATTAGAAGAGGGGTTAGGGGTAACCCAGGACCAGAGGGAGGAAATGGAGGAGAAGAGAAATGAGGATGTGGTTGCGGGGGTATCAGGTGCGCAAGATGGCGCCCTCGCGCACGTGGTTGGAGGGGCACAGAATGGTGGCTCACACATGGCTACAGCGGCCGCACCCGCTGCACAGGTGGGAGGGATGGTCCAGATGCAGGCCCTCATGGAGCAATTTATGGCACAAATGCAGGCGTCCCTCAACCTGCAGGGGGACAAAGCAAGGGCGGAAATCAGAGAAATGAGGGACGAAGCGAGGGGTACCAGTGCCCAAATTGGGAAGATAGACAGCAAATTTGAGGGGTTAGACAATAAATTGGAGGGGTTAGACAATAAATTTGAGAGGCTAGGAAGCAAAATGGAGCGAATCGGCAAAATTGGGGACAGAATGGGTGACCGCATGCAAAAATGTGGGGAGACCATGGATCGCATGGTGGGCGAGGAGGTCCCAAGGGTGCACGACGAGGTAAAGTGGGTCGAGGAGCACTGGTTGGGCGAAGTGGAGAAAAGCACAGGTAACTGGACCGGAGTAGAAATCGCGACCCGGGGTATGGGGCAGCCGGCGACCGCTGAGGTAGAAGAGGGAATTTTTAAATAAAGCCAGCGGTCGTCGTGGTGAATAAAGAAAAAGCAGTAGTGGGTATAATTGAAATTGAAGAGACGACGGAGGTAGCCCAGCAGTTGGAGGAAGGAATGGAAACTGTACAAAGTCCGTGCTCACATCACGATGCTGTGCTTAATAATCCCTATAAAGATTTGCAGGTGTTGGTGCAGGGAGGAAGAAGAACCCCGAAGGTGAGACGGGCTGTATGTGGTGCCGGGAGATTTTGTAAGAGGGTGTCTGGCGCGAAGAGAATTGTCGCGCGATTGGGGTCAGTATGGCACCCGGGCGTTTGTGGGAGGTCCGAGGGGCGTGGTGTACGAAAGAATGGCGCACTTGTGAAAAAAAAGTGTGACACGGAGGGTGAAAGTGTTATAAAGTGTACGTGCGAGGGTGAGAGTGACACGGGGAGTGAGTTGGTGGAGGAGCGGGTGCGAGAATGCACACCTGGGATGAACGGCGAGAGTGTGCGAGAAAGCACACCTGAGTTAGTCGTGGCGCGGGTGTGGGAGAGCACATCAGAGCGCGTTAGTGGGTGGATGCAAGAGTGCATGCCCATGGTGAGTGTTACGGAGGACGTAACGGAGGAGAGGTGTGGAACGAAGTGTGCGAACGGCGAGTGTGCGCGAGAGGTGTGGTGGTGGAATGGACGGAGTGTGTGGGATGTATGAGCAACAAACGGAACGAGTGGTGTGAGCATGCAGAGGAGGCATCGACGTTGACCGGGGCAGCGTTTAGGGCAACGGTTAGCCGACGCAAGCACTCGGGGCGCGGTGCGCTTTGTTGGATGCTAGGCCCGGCGCGGATCGGTGCTGCATCGCTTCTCTTCAAAGCGTTGTTGCCGATTCGGGCCTGGCCCGGCACGGTCGAGTCCGGGCCTTGTCGGGCAAGGCGACCGGTCCGGTTCAAGGGCAAGTAGGAGGAGAGCTGAACGGTGCCCCCTAGCGGGGGCATGGTTCCGACCGGGCGAGATTGAGCCATCGGGCCGGGGACCGCAAGGTGCCGCGCCGAGATGGTGCATGGAATCTCGGCCCGACCAAACAGCCTCCCTTGCACCGAATAAATTAAAAAAACCACCTTTAGAGGCCATTTTTCCCCGCAAAGCGGGGGTTGGCCTTTTTTGGGAACCGTGGTTGTTGTTGTTTTTTTCGGTCCCCTTTTTGAAGCAATGTTTTACGGCCGGATGCCCTTCCTGACGCCAACCCTTTTTGCCGCCTTTAACGACAAACAGGGAATTACCAGTGAACTGGTCCTCAATTAGCCGACCTCGGAAGGATGACAGGCTGAGTCAACCCCCCTGGCGTTAATTCAGCAATCGACCGGGATTCAAACCCAGGATCGTAGGATCCTAAGCCGGCACCCTAGCCGCTAGCCCAACACCAGGGTTGCACCGAATACCGGACGGATTCAACCTGCAGGCGACCAAACCACCCGAATTCATTGCTCGGCTTTGCGAAGCCAAGTTTTAATGATGTAACGACGCACCGAGGCTCAGATATAGTGGATTGTGATGATGATAGTGTTTTGATCCGAAATTTGGAATAGTGAGAAGGATTGGCAGTGATTGAAATTTTTGATTGACTGGAATTTGATGAGCGAAATTTATAGTGGAAGATGCCGATGTGGAGGGATGGCAAATCCACCATCCCTCACACAACGGGGCAAAGGAGCTATAGTTTTATGGGGTTTGGCAGTGAAAACTCACCGAGGGAGGGTTTGGATAATGTCTAGGGACCTTGAGATTGACCATAGGTAACGGTAAGTTTAAGTAGCAACATTGGACAGGTAGTGGGGACATAGAGAGGGTAGTTGGATTATAATGACGAGGGAGCGCAATAATGTAAGGGACGACGGGGAAGCGTGAGTTTTAGCAGGGCACCAGGTAGGTCAGATGATGCCGTGTGTGTGTGTAAAAGTGTATTCAGAAGTGTATTGTGAAAAGGTAATTGTGAATTGTATTGAGCGTGGAAGTGTATGAAGCAGTGTATGAGGAATAATTGATTGTGCATTGTATTGAATGAATGGTCCTGGAGGAAGGAGGGTGCAGATGGCACCAGGTGTAGGAGTGATTGCACAGGTGTGCAACTGAACAGGTGTATTGAGCAGTGTATGAGTGAGTAATGGTGATTGAGTGTTGTGTTGAGCAAATGGTCCTGGAGGAAGGAGGGTGCAGGAAGCACCAGGAGTGATGGCACAGGTGTGCCAATACAGGTGTGTGGAGAATGGTTGTGTGGAATACATGGAGTATGGAATATATTGGAGTATGGAATGGATGGTGTGGAGGGAGTATGGTGGAAAACTGTGGAGTGGAGTGGATGGTGCGAAGGCAGTGGATGGGGAGGATGGACCCCATCACGAATACCCGGGGAGGGTAGTTTAAGAGTTCGGTAGAGGGAGTAGGTAAATTGTGGTTGGATATTGGCATCTGTGGTGCGTGTGGAAGAATGGTGTTTGGATGGGTGCATTAGTGATGTGGAAATGGCTGGTCGTGTGGCCTGTTAGTGTGTGTAGTTGAATGGGCACTCCGCCACTGTCAGGATGTCGGCCAGGTGAGGCCGCAGGTGGGCTCTGGGAGCCGGTAGCGTTGTGGATGGGGCCCGAGGATCCAGAGGACGGAAGCGGGTAGCCCAGTGCCAGAGAGGGCACCGAGTGGGGTAAGCGCCAAGGAGGGCCTTCCCCAGTTAGATAGGTGAGGTTAAGGAGCAGGTAAGCTCGGAGGCAACTACAGTGGTGGAGGTGTGCAGGTGGGTAGACCTGCTGGGAGAGCCACACGACCCAGTCCTGAAATTGTGCAAAGACACAGGGAGTTGAATCGGGGGAGTGAGACCCCAAATTAATGAAGCACAACAGTTTGGTCAATGGGAATTTGGTTCTTAAAACCGCATAGAGTAAGTTGGCCGATGGATTGGCAGGGAAAGACCCCGGGTAGTGTAAAGTGTATTAAAGTCATTTAGAGGATAGTTAGGATTAAGAATCTCCTTGCACCATCCGCATCCACTCACCTGAGGCGATGACGTAACTCCACACCATGCCATGTTTTGTTATTTTTGTTGTGCAAATGTTTGGATTGTGAGACGCATCATGACGTGGGTGAGACATTGTGCTGATGTTCCATCTCCCCCTCCTTATGAGGATTGATGATGATTTGGTGATGGCAAATTTTGGATTAGAGGGATTGTGGTGACGAATTTGGTATAGGGAGGTATGGGGAAGACGTGACTGTAGCGACGAATTTGTAAATGTGTAGTTTTTTTTTTTGGTGTACATATGGGGTAAGGGCAAGGGTAGTGTAGGTCACATGTGGGGGGCGTACGGTAGGGACGAGCTTTCTCACTTCGCTCTCCGTACGCATCTCGTTCTGAATTGCCTGTTTTGATGTGTACCCTTGTGACCTTACCCCTCGCTCACCTGTCTTCTGTTCCCCTGTCTCCCACCCGAGGACTGTGCTCTCTGGGCACCATGGGGAGCGTGCGGGAGTCCGCCATTGTGTGCCAGACCCCCCCCCCCCCCCCCGCAACCAGCTGCGTGCATCGGTGCACCACTAATGGACCACGTGTCTGTGGCTGAACACCACTCATGGACCCCACGGGTTGGGACATGGCCCCTCTGCTGAAACCCGCCATGATGGCCCGAGATCTTGCTGGCGGACCTTGGTAACATGGCACCTATGCCATACAGGTGAACCACTCATAGTCGGCCCTGTGGGCCATGAATAAAACACAATGGACACGTTCTGTGCTTGTTTTTATTATTGCAAATAGGCCACCAGCAAAGAAGAAAGACAACATCTGGAAGAACGACAATAGCCAGCAGAGGGAGCCAAAGAGCAAGACACCAACAGGGGGTTGTTATTTTTGTCATGAACTGTGATGACTGTGCACTGGTTGGTGCTTTTGGTGCTTTATGGTGTTTTGGTGCGTTTTTGGTGCTTTATGGTGCGTCGATGCAGCGCAGGCTGTCTCCCCCCCAAAAAGAACAATCACCGGTCCTGGGTTAGCTTTGTAAATACCAGCGTCAATTGTAAATAATGCTCCCCACCGTAAATGTGTAGGTTGAAGACAATTCCGCAATTCGGTTAGCTGTGGGCATAAATCTGTTAGGCAGGGTGCAATGCAGCAGGGGGGCATACTTATTTGTGTTTTAAAACTGTCACACTCAGGGTCAAGTTAAATGTAGAGGGAACTACACCTACGTGCCACACTAAAGGTAAAAGTTTAGTAGGCCCGGGACGTGCCTAAGAGGATGAGGGTGCAGTGTTGTGGATTTGAGAATTGTGTTTTTTTTGTGTGTAAATATCACCTTCCGTGTTGTGTGTAAAGGTCAAAGGTCGTCCCTTAGTTAGTCCATATACAATCACGTAGCAAATCATAGATTTCCCTTTTCAGTAGTTATCTCCTTATTATGTGTATTCGTATAAGGCTCTGTCTTCCATTAATGGACACTGCATTGCACCGAATTGAAATAAGGTAGATTCTCTTCCAATTCCCCATTTGTCAGCAATTGCCAACTGCACTCCACCATTAGCCACGAGGTAATTTCGGAGAAGAAAGGCGTGTCTCCGCCATCGTCATCGGAAGGTGGAGCCAGCGAGCCCCCACCCGCCAATCAGGACTGGTGAGATACCAGCACGGGCGTGGCGCGAGTAGATCGCGAGGCGCGATATAAAGGCGCCCGCACAAGCCTTTGGGGGATGCGGCAGATGAGTCTTTGGGAAGCACGCGACGCACCCCCACCTGAGACGATTGAGGAAGTGGATGACCAAGGGAGCCCCCACGAACCAACGAGCTTGGAGACCATCGCCGTTTTGACCACGGCAGCTTGAGCGGTGACGGCAGCTGCAGCCACAAAGCAACGTCGCCGTACGAGAGACGGTTGAGGAGAGTCGGCGGCTGCTCAACTCGGGCCGCGATCATACCAACCACCCGCATCCTCCCCGCCTTGTGATCCCGCCTCGTCCGTCCAGCCATTCCTCTGCTCCAGCTGAACCTTCCTCTCCTTCCAGTCCTTCGTTCCTGCCTTCATCCCCCGTGTAAGTGTGCTTGGCGTCTGTCTTTTGTCTTGTCCTGGGGTGAAGTAAGACCGTTTAGTTAAGCTAGTGTTGCACTGTGTCCTTCTGGTCCGTCCCACTTTCTGCCTTTATTTTATTATCCTTCCTCCTCCTTGGTTTCTTTTGAATTGTAAATAGTAGTAATAAATTATATTTGTATTTCCTACCTCTGTCTTCCTCTTCACATCCGTCATTTTTGTGATTTCCCTCATTGAAAACCTGTGGCGCGATTTTGGCCAACGTTCAGGATCGGGTTAGTCTCTGCTAATGGTTCGTGCCGCGGTTGCTAGACCGCTCGGCAATTAACATCTGTCCGCGGTTACGAACGAGGTTGTGCACCTGCCTCTTCGGGGGTAGCTGTGCAACTTCAGGACTCACGTCGGTCAGTCAAAGACAAGGGGGTTGATCCCCCCTTGATAAGGGGAAGAAGGCCGACGGAGAGATCCGTAACAATATATATATATACACACACACATATATACTGTATATATACTGTATATGTATATATATGTATGTATATATATATATATATATATATATATATATATATATATATATATATATATATATATATATATACGGTATATATATATATTGTAACAGTTTTGGAGAAGTGTAACAGTTTTGGAAGAGTGTAACAATTTTGGAGGAAGTGTAACGAATGTAAAAAGTATGGTTTTGTTGTGTGTAACGCCCTCGTAATGTAAATAATGGTCGCAGCCGTCCTCCTAGTTAATTCCATGAAACTTACACGTAGGCCATGATATATCTTTTTAAATAGTGTATTTCCTTATTCTATGTAGGCTAAATATGTGTTTCCCTCTAGATTGACTTTGCATTGTATCAAACAAAATAAGCGTAGGCCCTTTCAATTGCCCCAAACATCTCCGCTCTCCAAAGTTCCTTTCAAAAGGGGTGCGAGTGGTGTTCAATCCCGCAAGCCGCCATTGCCCATGTGCTAATCTCGGAGAAGAAAGGCGTGTCTCCACCTCGTCATAGAGGGGAGGAGTGAGCCAACCCCACTTGGCCAACCAGCACCGCGGTTAGCGACCCGGTAGGCGTGCCCTCGCAGCCGGCGGCTTGATTCCGCCCGGGGTAATAAAAGGGACTGGAAGGGACTGCTTCACCAGATGACCGAGATGACCTGTGAGCTGAGCTGTGAGCGGTGAGAGGCGAGACGCTCCAAGCCAAAGAGGAGAGGGGACCAGCTAAGGAGAGACGCGCTGAAAAGAGGGAGACGGCTCCACCAGAAGGAGAGGAGCAGGTGTGCCCGAGCCAGCGTGTGACGTCTCGAGCATCGGCAGCGGATACGCGACGGAGGGTTTTCCCGCCAAAAACGCGAGGAATTGAGAGCTGCTGCCTCCGACCCTGCCTCCCTCTCCAGCAATCCACCTCAAGCCCTACCTGCCTGCAATATCCCCCGTGTAAGTGTGAACGTCGTCTGTCCTACTCGTTGTCTTGGGGTTAAGTAAAATGAATAGTTTAAGCTAACGATGCACTGTGTGACTGCTTCTTCCATCCATTGCTTGTAAATAATTTTGGTCGCTCTTTCTTTTTGCTTGTGTGTGTATAATAAATCTGTTCTTCCTCCGTACTCTGTCTTCTTCTCTTTTCATTCTCTTTCGGTCGCTTTAGAGGTTTCCCGATTGAATATCTGTGGTGCGATCCGGCCAACGTTTGGGTTCTAATCGGGGAGTAACTGTTCGGACGCGGTAATACCAACCGCTCGGTAAAATAACATCTTTAATCCGCGATCCGTAACAATTGGTGTCTGGGAGTGAGATTCGAGGCCCAAACCAAATTTTTAAAACGTGTAGAAAAAATTTTTGGTCAAAATTACGAGCTGACGAAATTTGTTTTGTTTTAAAGCAAAACCCGAATTTTGAGATCGCGCCATGGACAATCAAGGCGATCGGATGTCGGTGGGAGAGATAGACAGGGTGGAATCGACCCAGGACCTCGGGGAAATGTATGTGGAGGAAAGGGAGGAGGAGAAAAATAGCAATGTGGTTGCGGGGGTATCAGACGCACAAAATGGCGTCCTCGCGCACGAGGTTACGGGCGCGCAAAATGGCGCCTCGCACATGGCGACCGCGCCCGCGACCGTAGCAGCGCCGCTGGTGGATTCGAACCTTTTTATGTTGCAAATGGGGGCCCTTATGGAGAGGCTAGAAGCAAAAATGGGGGTAATGGGAAACCAAATGGAGGTAATGAGGGACGAAGCGAGGGGTACCGGTGAGAAGTTAGACAATAATTTTGAGGGGTTAGACAACGGGATAAAAGAAGTAAAGAATGGGTTAACGGGGGTGGAAAATAGAATGGCTGCCCAGGAGAATCAGTTAGAGGGGGTGAAAAATGGGTTAATGGGGTTAGAAAATAGGATGGAGGACAAATTGCGGGAGATAGGGGAGCAATCCGCCCGAGAAATTAAACAAATGGGAGAGCAGATAGGGGAGGTAAAAATCGGGGTAGAAACCAAATTGGATGCTCAGAGGGATGAATTGGGACAGATGAGGGTGGCATCTACAAAAGAGACGGAGGAGATACGACGAGGTATAAGTGAGGAGGTTTCGGGGCTACGCGAGGAGGTAAAGCGAGGTGAAAAGCGTATGGAGAAAGAGGTGAGGAATAATACGGCTAGGTTACAGGGGGGAATAGAGGGTCTGACGAAGGGAGTAGAACAGCTGACAGTCGGACAAAGGGAACTAGCGGACCAAGTGGAAAAGAACACTGCAATCATCGGGGGTTTAAAAGCGACACAGAAGGACATTAAAAACGAATTGATAGCAACACAAAAGGAATGTCAGATGGTACATGAGGGGTTGACGAAGAAGTTGGAGGAGGTGACAGAAGTAATGGAGACGAAGGACCGAGAGGTGAGGACGCACATAGAAACGGTTAAGGTGGCGTTAGAGGAAGAGATAGAGGGGGCGCACCGGGAGATGAAGGAGGTAAAGGAAAAATTAGAGGAGGTGGAAGAGGGGGTAAGTGTAATTAAGAAGAGACGGAGGGAAACTAAGAGGGAGATAAAGGAGGAAGTCATGGAATATGTACAAGGTCTGTGTTCAAATCATGATGAGGTGCTCACTAACCAAATAAAAAGTTTGCAGGTGGCAGAGGAGGTGCGACGACGAGGTACGGAGGTGAGTGGCAATGTATATGATGTGAGGGGAGATTCAGTCGGCTAGGGGGGTGGTGTAGACCCGGGTGTTCGTGAGGGACCAATGGTAAGATGTATGACTGGTCCGGAGTGGATGGACAGGGGAGGTGTGCAAGGAGGTTTGGCTATGGGGAGTGAGGGGGGTGCTGGTGAGCAAGGATGTGGGGGTATGGCGTGGGTAGCGGGTTGCGGAGGGGCGACCCAGGCATCGACACCAGGAGGGGTAGTGTTTGGAGGGACGGGGGACGCGCGGGAGCCCCCCGGGAATCGCGTACTGTGGGAGCCCGAACGGGTTGGTCCCGCGTTGATCCCGCAAGGAGTGACGCGCGGGGTCCGACCTTCGGGCGCCCACAAGGTCCCACTCGCGCCGTATGACGGCAAGAGTGATCTGAGGGCGTACCTGGCGCAGTTTGAGTACGTGTGTAAAGGCAACGGTTGGAATCCGGACGAAGGTGGAGTACACCTGGTGGGGGCACTGCGCGGTGCGGCGGCGGAGGTGCTGACGGCTTTACCACCGGGTGCTCTCACCCTGCCAGCTCTCCGTGCGGCATTAATTAATCGGTTCGGCATTGAACAGCAAAGCGAGCTTGTTAAAGCCCAACTTGCGCAGCGAAAACGCAAGCCCCAGGAGACCATCGGGGAACTTGTTCACGATATTCGCCGCACGGTCGGGATTGCACACGCGGACATGGCAGCGAGTTCCCAGGAAAGCCTGGCGCTGGATCACTTTATTCAGGCCCTTCCGGATCTGGAGCTCCGGCAACAGCTCGCCATGTGGCGCCCGCAGACCATGAGTCAGGCGGCCGACGCTGCAGCCCGTTGGGAAGCAGCGAGGCCCCTGGCCCGGGGAGGCGAGCGCCACGCAGTGGCGGTGCGTCAGATGGGGCCCGTGATGGGGGACGGCCCCCCAAGGGGGCCCGCCCCCGACGGGGGCCCTGACCTGGAGAGCATGGTCCAGAGGTTAGTGGATCGGCGCCTGGCGGGACCTGGACCATGGCAGGCGGCCCCAGCGGTGGCACCCGGTAGTCCCCGACAGAGTACCCCAATTCGGACATACAGGGGGGGGGGGGGAATTTGGAATACCGGAGGCAAGCACCTTACCAGGTGAGGTGCTATAATTGTGCTCGGATGGGTCACCGTGCATGGGAGTGTCGAGCTCCGAGCCGGGACGTTTCCCGCCAACCGATGCCCTCAACTCCGCCCCGTATAGATCGGCCTAGCCGACCTCAGACACCCCCCCGCCAGGGCCCGGGAAACTAGAACGTGCCGGGCATGCAGGGCGGTGTTCGGCAGTAGGGGATGGGGAGAAGCCCTCGTTGACGCGACAGGTCATTCATTGTGGCCGAATTGGGACGGGTAGTTTGACAATTCGGTGCAAAATTGCCGGCGTGGGGGTAGACGCCGTGGTGGACACGGGAGCCAGCGCCACGATCATCAGCCCCGTGGTCCTTAATTTGAGTGCAGACGGCTGGGGTAAAATCCAGCGTCTGGAAAATCATAGTTTGCAGTTGGCTACCGGGGCAACGGCTCCGATCATAGGGCGTGGTTTTGTGACCCTCAAGTTGGGATCGGTAAAGCAAGAGATAGAGGTTTGGGTGGCGGAGGTGTGCGACCCATGCTTAATAGGGTTGGATTTGTTGACTGCCAGCGGTTGTAAAATCGACTTGAGTCGGGGGATCCTGCGATGGGGAGTGGAAGAGCTACCATTGGAGGGGGTGAGCACGGCCGAGAGGGTGGAGCTGGAGGCTCCTGAGGCCGTGACCATCCCTCCGGGGCCCGAGGCCATCGTGCCGGCCCGATGGTCAGCTCGCCCGACATGGCAGGAATCCTGCGGCCTGGTCGAACCGGTGGCAGCGCTATCCATACCTGGTTTAATCGTGGGCCGTATCCTTGTAAAAACGGACGGGCCGGTGGTGGCCGTCCGAGTAATTAATATTAGCACAGAACCACGCACTATAGTGAGGGGCACGAAGGTAGCTGGCTGCACCCCAGTTAGAGAAGTCGCGTCAGTGAGGGGCGAGAACGTCCAGCCGAGCCGGCCCCAGGGGGAGCCTTCAATAAGTTCTAGGAATTGGCCTGATCCCATTTGCGAGATGGTAAATCGTAGTAGTGTAGAGTTGGGAGGTACCCAGAGGGAGGCCTTACACAAACTGGTTGGGTCCCATTTGGACCTCTTCTCCTTGTCCACCGAGGATATTGGACGTACGGGCCTGGTGAAACATCAGATCCACACCGGTGAGGCCCGGCCTATTCGTCAGGCCGCCCGACGGCTCCCGTGGAGCAAGAGGGCGGAAGCTGACGAGCAGGTTGAAAAAATGCTCGACGCAGGTGTGATCGAGCCCTCGGGAAGTCCTTGGATGTCACCTGTTGTGCTGGTCAAAAAGAAGGATGGGACCACGCGGTTCTGCGTGGACTATCGCCAGCTAAACAACGTGACACTCAAGGACTCATATCCCCTGCCAAGAATTGATGACACCCTCGATGCCGTTGCGGGCTCAAATTGGTTCTCAACTTTGGACCTCAAGAGTGGGTATTGGCAGGTGGAGATGGATAGGGCAGGGAAGGAGAAAACGGCATTTTCCACAGGTAAGGGACTGTATCAGTTTACTGTGATGCCGTTTGGTTTGTGTAACGCCCCCGCCACCTTTGAAAGATTGATGGAACATGTACTACGCGGCATGCCATGGCAATCATGCCTGGTGTACCTGGATGACGTCCTAGTACATGCCAAAACGTTCCCCCAGGCAGTAGCTAATTTGGACCAGGTGTTCGGGTGCCTCAGACAGGCAGGGTTGAAGCTGAACCCGAGTAAGTGCACTTTGTTTGCAAGAGAGGTGGCCTATCTAGGTCACGTGATCGGCCGCGAGGGGGTAAAAACGGACCCAGACAAAATTAAAGCGGTAGAGGAGTGGCCCGCACCACGTACCATCAAGGAGGTGCGGGGATTTTTGGGACTCTGCTCCTACTACCGGCGCTTTGTGGCAAAATTTGCGGAGTTGGCCCGTCCCCTCCACCGGCTTACGGAGAAGGGGACGCGATTTAATTGGACACGGGAGTGCCACGAGGCCTTCCAAAAATTGAAGGGGTGTCTAACATCCGCACCCCTTCTAGCTTACCCCACTAGTAACGGGGCATTTACCCTGGACACGGATGCGAGCCAGGAAGGATTGGGCGCAGTTTTGTCTCAGACACAGGAGGGCGTGGAGAGAGTGATTGGTTACTATAGTCGGGCCTTAAGTAGGCCCGAGCGAAATTATTGCGTCACTCGCAAAGAGTTATTGGCTATGCTGGCTGCCATGAACCATTTCCACCCGTACCTGTACGGGCGGAAATTTTTGGTTAGAACTGACCATTCCTCCTTGCAATGGCTCCTTCGGTTCAAGGAACCGGAGGGCCAAATTGCAAGGTGGTTGGAAAAGTTGCAGCAGTACGATTTTGATGTGGCCCATAGGGCCGGGAAGGCCCATGGTAATGCGGACGCACTCTCTCGGCGTCCTTGTCTGGGAGAAAACTGCAAATTTTGTGCGAGACACGAGGAGAGGGAGCAATTGGGCGATTCTGCCCCGATTCTCGTCGTCCGGGCAACACGGGTGAGAGGGCCAATTTTGCCACTAACCGCGGACGAGGAATTTGGAGATTTGGCATGGAGCACGGCCCAGCAGGAGGATCCTGTCCTGGGGCCGGTGTTCAATTGGGTCAAATTGGGGCAAAGACCAAAGGGGGAAGAGGTCACCCCCCTCGGGGCGCAAACAAAGGCGTATTGGGCTCAGTGGCAGACCCTGGAATTGAAAGGCAACATCTTGTATCGCAAGTGGGTGGAGGTTCCCTCTGATAGAACTTCCTGGCTGGTGATAGTCCCTGACAAATTCAAGAACGTCATATTGCAACAGGTGCATGGTACCCGCTCCGGCGGCCATTTGGGCAGGACAAAGACAATATCTCGGGTCCGCCGGAGGTTCTATTGGGTGAATATGGGGCGCGACATACTGGACTGGTGTCGGAGATGCGACGCCTGTTCTGCCAAAAAGGGACCAGCATGGAGGATGAGGGCCCCCCTTCAATTGCATCAGGTGGGGGCCCCCCTTGAGCGGGTGGCTATGGATATTCTAGGACCGCTGCCCCGCACCCGCCAAGGTAATAAGTATATCCTCGTTGTAATGGACTATTTCACCAAGTGGCCGGAGGCCTATGCCCTCCCCAACCAAGAAGCAGGGGTGGTAGCACAGGCCTTCGTAGAAGGATTTGTATGTCGGCACGGGATTCCACAGGAGCTGCACACCGATCAGGGTCGAAATTTTGAAAGTCAATTGCTAAAAGATGTGTGCAGACTCCTGTCAATTCGGAAAACCAGGACCACGCCCTTGCGGCCACAATCTGACGGGATGGTGGAAAGGTTCAATCGAACATTGATCCAACAACTGGCATTGTTCACCACCACCCGTCAGGATGACTGGGACGAACATCTCCCGTACCTGTTGATGGCCTACCGAACTAGCCAGCACGGGGCCACCGCATGCAGTCCAGCGTTGCTTATGTATGGGCGGGAGTTACGGGCTCCCGCCGACTTGCTATGCGGTCCCGTGCCAGACACCACGGATACACCGCCGAGGGAGGGTTACGCACGTCACCTGGAGGAAGGCATGGAGCGGGTCCATGCCTTCGCCCGCCGCCAGCTCCATCTGGCGGGGGCCAAGATGAAGCGCAGGTACGACGACCGGAGCCAGGGGAGTCAATACGCTCCGGGGATGAAGATTTGGTTCTTTAATCCCCGGAGGCGGAAGGGGAGGTGCCCAAAACTCACCTCCCCCTGGCAAGGCCCCGGAGTCGTCCTGTCGCAAATCTGTGACGTGGTCATTAAGATCAAAATGGGGCCACGGACCCCCCCTCGGATCGTCCATGCCGACCGGATAAGACCTTATGCCGGCGAGCAGGCGCCCTCATGGATCGCCTCGGCTCTAGATGCCGAGGCAGGACCCAGTACCTCTTGCGACGGGGGCTCGTAGCGTCAGAGGACTGGGGGGATGGTAGTGAGAGATGCCCCGCTGTGGTGGGATGGCAACG